>NC_037672.1:27564712-27872766 GCF_003255815.1 Theropithecus gelada
CCATTATGGAAAACAGTATGGCGATTCCTCAAGGATCTAGAACTAGAAGTACCATATGACCCAGACATCCCATTACTGGGTATATACCCAAAGGATTATAAATCATGCTGCTATAAAGACACATGCACACGTATGTTTATTGCGGCACTATTCACAATAGCAAAGACTTGGAATCAACCCAAATGTCCATCAGTGACAGACTGGATTAAGAAAATGTGGCACATATACACCATGGAATACTATGCAGCCATAAAAAAGGATGAGTTTGTGTCCTTTGTAGGGACATGGATGCAGCTGGAAACCATCATTCTTAGCAAACTATCACAAGAACAGAAAACCAAACACCGCATGTTCTCACTCATAGGTGGGAACTGAACAATGAGATCGCTTGGACTCAGGAAGGGGAACATCACACACTGGGGCCTATCATGGGGACGGGGGAGGGGGGAGGGATTGCATTGGGAGTTATACCTGATGTAAATGACGAGTTGATGGGTGCAGCACAGCAACATGGCACAAGTATACATATGTAACAAACCTGCACGTTATGCACATGTACCCTACAACTTAAAGTATAATAATAATAAATAAATTTAAAAAAAAGAAAAAAAAAATTAACACATACCTAACTGATTCCATCTAGTCCCATATCTTTAAATACCATGTCTGTGTTGAGGGCTCCTATTTTTATTCCCAGGCCTGCTCTTACTCTTCAGCTCCAAACTTGGCTATTCATTTAACACCTAATTGAGATGTTGAACAGTATCTCAGACGAAACCTTGCCAAAAGAACGATTGATTGATCCCTACACCTGCCATTCTTCTACAAGTCTATCTGTCTCTGTAATTGATACAATTTCCACACAGGTGCTCAGCCTAAAATCTGAGGAGAATGCTTCAATGGCCTCCTTGGGTTCACTGCTTTCTGATGGTATCTTCAGTAATCTAACTAAAATGTTATATCGACAAGCAACCATTTCTTCCCATTTTATATGCTAAAATTCTAAACTCAGCTATAAGTCTTTCTTACCTACACTAGGATAATAGACTCCTAATAGGTTTCCCTTCCTTGGCTCTTTTGCACCCTTGGAATACATTCTCTACCCAGATAGAGAAGCAAAGATGCTTCTTCATCACCTTTGCAGAAGCTCCTCCTTTTTAATAGGTCTCATCGTTGGGCCCTGCTCTTGGCCTACTGAAGCTAGTTTTAGTAAAAAAAAAAAAAAGAAAAAAAAAAATCTCCAAGTCAGTTTAGCAAGAATCCCACCCATTCTTGATATCTGATCATCCTTGATCAAGTCTGTCATCTACCACCTTTGATGTCTGAGTTCTTGGCCTGCCTTTAGCAAGAGTCCTGCTGTACCAGTTTGGCAAGAATCTTCCTATCCTTCATGTCTCTTAGCAATTTTCCATACACTGATTCCCTCACTCAGCTTGTTACCTAGAAACCCTCATTTGTCTTTGCTGTATTGAAAATTGAGCTCGGTTCTGTACTGAAGTCTCTTTTCCCTACCACAATAGTCATCACATAAAATCTGCCTTTATCACCACTAACTGATATCCAGTTTTGTTTCTCTTTGAAAAGGTAACTTTTTCAAATATCACTCACCTCTTTGTTAAAGCTTTTTAACTGTCTCTCAAATGAAATAGAATTAAATAAAATAGAATGAAATCTCAAGACTCTTCACCACAGTCTTCAAGATGCTGCATTATACGAACCTCTCTGATCTTTCTCACATCATATTCCTTCTTCTCCTTCTAGATTTTCATATGGCTGCCCCTTTCTCATCAGTGAGAACTTTGTTAGATGTCATTTTTCTCAGAAAACCCTTCAAGTTCTCAAAATAAAGAAGTACCCCTTCACTCCCATCACTACATTATTCTATTTATTTTCTTTGTTGCCTTTCTCAGTTTTTAAGGTATTCTTCTTATTAATTCCAGTGCTTATTGTCTGAGTCCTTCCAGTGAAACAGTGCCAGACTTAGTGGATGCTAAATACATGTTTTTCACTGTCTGCCTGCCTGTTTATTCTGTATAGCCAGGAGATGGGAATGATACAGGCAAAATAATAAAACGAAAAAGAAAACACACTTAAAACCTAGAAAAGAAACAACATGCTTTGCTTTTCAATAATGAAAACAATTTTTCAAAGGTTCCCATCAGGGTGTGTCCTTTTAGAAGTGTAAAAGAAATAATATATACAGTAGGATGTAAACATTTTTAATTCAAGGACAGATCTTGGTTCAAAAGGTTGACTAACCTCTTAAAATCCTTAATGTTCTAGATAAAAAGTCACTTTGGGGGGCAATTAGAAGATATACTCATTAAAGCAATTGTACAAAGGCCATACAGCATGGGTATAAGAGGTTAGGCCGTACCATTAAGAAGTAACCTGGAAAACCAGTCATTTGAACGACTTTGCCTTTGAGGTTACCTCACAGCAAGCAGACACCAGACAACTGCATTGGGTTTCAAGTCCAAAGTTAAAGAGCACGATGGAACCCTGTTCTCGCCACTTATTTAACTATTTCAATCTACATTTCAAGATAATAGTTGGGTGACATAGAGGTATATCTAAGAATGTTATAAAATGCTAAGGTTATTCAAGTTGTATATAGTATTTGAAACAGGTAAATAGCTTGATAAGAAGGGTAGGGTCTCCTCCTCCTCTCCCATCAATAATATCTAAATCTGGACAAAAACATTGATATTTAGGGTTAAAGCTGAGGGTTTCTATCATAAAATTGATGTCTCTTTTTATGTGATTGCCTATTGTATGTCTAGAGAACAAAATAAGGTTTAAGAAACTTTGAGGGACTTAGGTATGATAGAGATCTACAATGGAGACAGAAAATGATTTATCTTTTTATCTTGTGAGCAAAATCTATAGCAGAGTACAGATCCAAAACCTTATACAAAGCAATCATGGAGATATATCAGACAAAGGCAGAAGAAAAATGTTCATTTCTCCATGTCTTTCTAACCTCTGCCACCAGTTTCAGAATTAAATTGCTTTTTTTTTTTTAAGTTAGTAATTTGTCTCTTTGATTTCTCAGTTATTGAAAAAACAACAAAATATCATGTCTGCTGAAACTCAGACAAAACTTCTTCTTTTTCTGAAGGAAAGAGACACCTCCACGGGACAGGTCCTAGAGGCAGAGTTCAGAAATAACACATTTAATAATTCTCTGGGGCTAGATGACCCAATCAATAGCGCTGATGGTTTTTCCACATATAAGCCTGATTTTTTTCACCCAACACCTAGAGGCTTAATAAAGCTATGGTGGAAAGTCTGTTTTGAACAAGGCTTCAGTTGACCAAGGTTAAAAGTAAAAGGAAGAAATCATGATTCTGCCCTTTTGAAGCTATTTTTTGTCACAACCAAGTATAAAGTTTAAATTGATATGGTCTCTTAACAATTATATGTAGTTAATATTTACAGCCTTTAAGAAGAAGACAATTTTGTTTTATAGAAGGAGATAGCAACATGAGTTATATCTGTGTATACACTCTTAAATCCTGAGAAAGGTATGAGTCTATGCATTCCTTGTGACCAATGAATAAGCTAATGCATTGAGTAGCTCTGAGGGACCAATTCATGTTAAAGTCAATGCAAATGGAAGTTCTGGGTGTTGTGCACTCTTCTTCTGCTTGACAGTGGTGGGTGGACCTGGCCATATGTCTTAGTATCCCTGACAGTTACTAACGGAGCAAGGGTTTGGAACTCTGTAATGTTTAAGCTCCCACATGGTTCTAAAATCACGTGGTATTTTTGTGCTTCTTTGAAACTTTACAATGTTATCAAGGAGTTGACCATTCCCAACAAAGGAGTTGACCGTTCCCAACAAGAGATTGCAGATTTTAAGGGTTAATTCCTTTAATTTTGGAAAAGCCTCTGCCAATAATTTTTTGAATCTTGTCTCTATGTTGTCTATTTTCATTTTAAAATTCTGATTACTTTTAGGTTGAAACTTTTTAGCTATTCTCCATGTCTCTTACTCTTTTCATTGTTCATGATTTCTGTACCATATAGTATATGCTTTTTCAGACTGAAAAACTGGTTTACCAATTTTCTTATAGTTGGGATTATCCTGTTAACCCTTCAGAAAAGTGATTCATTTAAAAAATGTTTTTCTTCTTTACTAGAATTTGATTTTATTTTTATTTTTGTTTTGTAATGCTGCCTGATTATTTTTCTGTTCTCCTGTTACTAGTACAATTTTCAGAGCCACTTTTTCTTTCTTTACACATAGACGTTGTTATACTATGTGTTTTTAAATCTAAACTAAGAGATAAATTATAAGCTAAAAAATAATTTCAGTACATTTCACAGAAGATTAGAATTGGAGAATAACTCTAATAATCATATTTGATGACTAAATATATGAAAAAAGTTTCAACTTCTATATTAATCAGGGAAATAGAAATTAAAACTACAATAAGACACAATCTTAAACCTAACACATTGACAAAATCTTTGAACGTTTGATAACATCAGATGACAAAGATGTGATGCAATGAGAACTGTGATGTCAGTTCTGGTAAAAGTGAAATTATTAAAAACAATTTTTAAAATTATGCAGTATCTTCTGCAATGTTTCACATGCCAACTTATACAGACCAGCAATTTTACTTTATAGAAGGTATGTACTTTACAGTGACTTTAGCTCAGGCCCACCAGAAGATAAACACAAGAGTGACTGAGGCAGCACATTTATAATAGCAAACAAACAAACAAACACCCAAATGCTCAAGAAGAGAATGGATACACGGTAATATATTCAAAAATTGAAAATTATGCACTATTAGAATGAAAGAACTGTTGCTACACACATCAAGATATACCTCTATTACAAAAATAATTTAAAAAGCAAGTCACAGAAAAACAAGCAGAATAAAAATATATCATTTGGGGATACAACATACGTAGTAACAATACAAAGAACATTAAAAGACGGCCAGGCCTGGTGGCTCACATCTGCAATCCCAGCACTTTGGGAGGCCAAGGCAGCACAATCAATTGAGCCAAGGATTTCAAGACCAGCCTTGGAAACATGGCGAAAGTTCATCTCTACAAAAAGTACAAAAATGAGCCAGGCGTAGGGGTGAATGCCTGTAGTACTGCTCCAGCCTGGGCAACAGAGCCAGAGCCTTTCTCAAAAACAAACAAAAAACAAACCAAAAAAATCAAGGGAATGTTTAAATAAATAAGCTTCAATTGCTGTCCACTTTTATCTTTGGACAACAGTTAAGGGACAGACAGAACTGCAAAAGTTCCTTTGATTGTGGATCTATAGATGTTCTTGCTAGGCTTCATATTTGTTACAGTTTTATATTTATTAACTCATTTAAAATTAAATTCTATTTTTCATATATCATTTTAGAAGAGTAAACACAAAACTATTAACTCTGTTTAACTCTGGAGGAGGATTATTAGATTATAAAGGGCTTTTATTTTATATGCATTATAGATTATCTTAACCTTTGCTCGTTTAATACGTATTTATTTGAAATCTGACTAACTTTGCCAACAAAGTCTTGCTCATGACACTATTATCCAATCATACTCTCATCTCCTCCTCTTACTGTGAACAGCTTCAGTGATATCTTTCTATTCCTGTAATTTTAGGTTAAGTGTAGTGTGCACTGCCTTTGGAAATGTATCTTCATAATTTTCTCTTTAGATGCATATTCACTGTCTGTTCCTTCCTTCCTCCTTATATTTCCATTATTTGTTAAAGAAATGTGTAATTTACCAATTTCCCTCTTTAAATTACCTGTTTCTTTTGTAGAAAACCTAAAATTTCTAATGGTGTTCTTAATTATGAGGTACGTAAGGATGAAGGGACGGATCCGTTGAAAATCAACTGACAAAAGGCTGACTTACTGAAGAAAAGGCAGGCAAATATATCATTGTTTTGGCTGGATGCAATGGCCAATATAAATTTGTAAGTATTTTTAAAATATTATGGTCTGACATTTTGGCCAGGTGCCATGGCTCATGCCTGTAATCCCAACACTTTGGGAGGCCGAGGCAGGTGGATCACTTGACGTCAGTCATTCGAAACCAGCCATGGACAACATGGTGAAACCACGTCTCCACTGAAAATACAAAAATTAGCTGGGCATGGTGGCAAACTCCTTTAATCCCAGCTATTCAGGAAGCTAAGGGAAGAGAATTGCTTGAACCCAGAAGGTGGAGGTTGCAGTGAGTAGAGATCACGCCACTATACTCCAGTCTTGGTGACAAAGGGAGACTCCATCTAAAAAAGAAAAAAATATATATAATATATATTTTATATTTTATATATTATACATTTGTATATTATATATACAATATATATCTTATATCTTATATATTGTATATATACAATACAATAACCAAAAAATCAAGGGAATGCTTAAATAAATAAGCTTAAATTGGTGTGTGTCCACTTTTATCTTTGGATGACAGCTAAGGGACAGATGGAACTGCAAAAGTTTCTTTTCAGTTTCACCGCAGTTTCAACTTCTTGGGATCAAGTGATCCTCTCACTTCGGCCTCCCAAGTAGCTGGGACTACAGGCATGCACCACCACACCTGGCTAATTTTTGTATTTTTTGTAGAGATGAAGTTTTACCATGTTTCCCAGGTTGGTCTTGAAATATAAATATATATATTTTATATACTGTATATATATTATATATTGTATATATTTTATATATAGTTGTTTTATATGACACAAGGGCCTTCAGAATGATGACCCAAGGATATAGGGAAAACTGTTTTTATGATTAGCTTAAATTAAGTATGGACAGCTGTGCAGAAATATGATTGGACAAAAAGGGTATCATCAAATACTAGCAGACTGAATGGGGAAAGGCAGCAAGGCCTATGTGTTTGGATTCTTCTTGACCTTTCTCTGTTGCATTCCATTCTTCTGGGTATGGGCCAGCATCCTCTCTGGGATGGGGGTCTTATGACCTACAGTTAGCTGAATAATTTCTTTGTGGCCAATTTGTACACTGAAAGGTGAGGGTTGGGGCACAATTTATTATTTTTAGATTTTTATTGCTGGCTTTGATAAAAAGGGGTTCTGGTTTCTCTGAACTGCCCCCGGGAAGAAGGATTCTAGTTTCTA
Organism: Theropithecus gelada; assembly: GCF_003255815.1. Taxonomy (NCBI): domain Eukaryota; kingdom Metazoa; phylum Chordata; class Mammalia; order Primates; family Cercopithecidae; genus Theropithecus; species Theropithecus gelada. The sequence goes on from NC_037672.1 coordinate 27,571,833, forward strand.
TGGCTCAGCTCTGAGGACAATCAGGGTCCAGAGACAGGAGGGAAGGAGGTTAGAGAGAGCTGCTTCTGAGGTTTTCATTTTGGGGTATTGTTTTCTCAGTCCCAACAGCAGCCTAAACTGGAAGATCCTTTTTTCACTGTAGAAGGGCATCCTGAAAGTGCCAGAAGTTCCACATATCGTAAGCTAATTTAAGAGTATTCCCAAGTACAACCATTTCTTGGAGCCAAAAAAAAAAGAAAGAAAGAAAACAAAACCATCTATCTGTGCCCCTGTTACGTGTATTTAAATACAAAGACCTGCAAATTTCCAGACTTTTCTTAAGTCAATTCCTCATCAATTTTTTTTAAAAATGTTTTTCAACTTTATTGACTGAAAATTGATGAATAAAAACTGTATCTGTTCAAGGTGTACAACCTGATAACTCAGAATATGTTTACATTGTGGAATGGTAACCCCTATCTAATTAACACATAAATCACCACAAATAGTTTTCATTGTGTGTACGGGGGGATGAGGACATAAGAGATACTCTCTTAGCAAATTTCAGGTAAATACGATGGTATTATTAACTGTAATCACCATGCTGTACATTAGATCCCCAGAACTTATTATTTTATAATTAAAAGTTTGCACTCTTTGACCAACATTCAAATCTCCCTCTCAGGATATGTTATGAGATAATCTCAAGGTCTCAAGAGAAATATTAGACACATTATATTGCTTAAGGAGTGTTACAAAATGATGGTAAAAGATAATGTAAGTATTTATCAATGAAAAAGATGCTAATATTTTTCTGAAAATGTTACCAGAAAGCTGTCATTAAAATGGATGCTCCATAGCTCTCTAAAATTATTCAATTACAATGTGATTTCAGGTACCCAATCCATTTTTTTTTCCTTAAGCTATGAATATTTTTTCCTGAATTGCTTTTCCATGGCACCCAATACATAAGCCAAGTTCTCTTTAATTACCAAGTTCTAGTCTTCAAAGGAGAGTGATTAGAGGAAAACAGGTTGTAGTTGGCTCACACTATTATTTTATTATCTTTGTTTCCTGCTGTGATACAAATGATTTGCTTTTGCTTGCTGACAGTGGCATTTTGCTTTGTGCTAAAAAAGAAAAACTCAGAACACCAGCTGTAAAAGTGTTTGTTATTTCAACAAATTGTAACATCTCTGAAATTCAACATTTGTCATTGTTCCACAGTTCTATGTATGTTCTCTTTCTTTACTATGAAATATTCCTAATACTTAGTTCCTAAAATGAATTAAAAGATAAAATGTGTTATCAAGAATTCCATGGTTATGAAGTTTGAAATAAGTTAACTGAAGTAAGGCTTAAACACATGCTACAATAATAATCACTTCTCATGGTTGAAATCATTCAGCAATCTTTAGGTCATTGCTTCTTATTCCTTGAAAATTTATCTCTTGCTGTAATGTCACTATCCTCACTGCCTGTTATAATTCTAGCTTCTTTCAATATCTAGATTGCTGATCAAAAGCAAACACTCTTGCCTCTCAGGTTCTCTTATTATTCACTTTACCTCAGTTTAAGTAACTCTATGGTCATGATCCGAATCTTGTCATTATAAATAACTGTACCTTTCATAATTTCAATTTCAAATATATCATTTTTTTACCACTCTTCCTTCTCTCTCCAGTCTCTCTTTGAAACTTAATTCTCACAATATTTTGACCTTATATAAATTGATTTTACCACCATTCCCTATATTTAACTGAGATCCTCACTTCCCTTTTTACACAGCTTAAAAGTCATGATTCACTATTATATCTTTTCATGCATCCACCCTGAGTTCTGTCACCACTCTTACTTTGTCCTAGTACTTACCAAGCCTCCAAACCCAACTAAAATGAAATTATTGTCTTAGCTCTCATTCTCACTTGACTGTCAGGGTAAATGATACACCGTTTTAACAAAGAGACATGACAAATGTAAAGAATTAAACAGGAGAAAGGTTTATTTTTTTTCAACTAAAGATATCAAGATGAATGGTCCAGCTTAGCATCAATGTTTTCCTCTACTCCTTGCAGACATTCAGGGATCTAGGGTCTCTTTTTGTTCCCCCCAACAGCTAGGGCCTTGTCCTCACCTTCCTGATTGGAGCTGGGTCATGTGCATGCTCATGGCTCAATTTATATAATCTAGAAAGAGAGAACATGTAGGTTAACAGTATTATTTTTAACAACTGAAGGAGGAGTTTCCCATATCCTTCTGTTCACATCCCTAGGTACAAATGTAGTCGCATTACTACACCTAGGTAAAAATAAGCCTTGGAAATACAACTCCTAAATAGATAGACAGATGCACAGCTTAACTTGATTATGATGAAAAAAATTTTGACGGAAAGTAATAGATCTTATAACTGAACAAAGCTATAGAAAAACATAAAATCATGTGAATGTTAACAGATCTTATTTTAAATTTAAGGCTACTGACCGCAAATAGTCTAGTAATGCTGTTTGGCCTTTGTAATATTTTTTCCTAGGCTTTCCTTTTCTCTACTTATTTTACATTCGTCTATAACATTTTTCTTTTATCTTATACGCTGAGGAAATATTAAATAGAAGCAATCCGAACATCGATTCCATATACCTGCGCCACCCCATCTTCTCATCTCTCCGTATTAGCCAATATTGTACTATTTCTTCTTGTTTCTTCCTGTATATGAATTCCCTATGACTGTAAGCCAAACACATCTATGGGTACATTAAACCCCATCTGCTTTCAGCTGCACAAGGATATCTCCCTAGGTATTTTCTCTTTCCTTCTGCATCATCAATTTCTCCCTTTTATTGGATCATCTATATCACCATAAAAATAGATTTTTACCACCTTTAGAATAAAACAACGTGTCTTGATTTCACATATGACAAACAGGGAAACTAGATGCACTATTTCTGCTCCTCATTACGTAAATCTTCTTGAAATAGTGGTCTATTCAAATCATCTTTAGTTCCTTCTTTCTCTCTTTCACTCTCTCCTTGTCTCTCTTTTCTTGCCTCCAACATTCCACAAATATTGCTATCCTCAGAGTTATAAATGACTTCCATGTTGCCAATTCTAATGCCTAAATTTCAGTCCTCCTTTTACAGGACCTTTCAGCAACGTTCACCACTATTCCTCTTTCTTCCTAGGAACACTGCAGTAGGCATGCATGATATCAAAATCTTTGTGTTTCTCATGTACTTCACTAGCTAGCTTTTCTCATTCTCATTGCTATGTCTTTCTTACCTTCCTGCTGCTAAAGTCTAGAAGTGACCTTAGACCTTTCAGTTTTTTGATCCACACTCGCTCTTGTAGTAATCTCATCCAATTTCATGACTTTACATATTATTTATATGCTAAAGAATACAGACTTGAGTATCCAGCGAAGCAATCAATACTTCTACTTGGATGTCTAATAGGAATCTGAAATACAGCATGGCTGAAACTATCGTTTTCACCTTCACCCTGAGACCACGTCCTCCCATATGAATTAATGACAACTGCATCCTTCCAGTTGTTGAGGTTGACAACAGAGTTATCCTTGAATACACTACGTCATACCTCACAATCATTCTGCCAGCAAATACCATAGGGTTTAATGTCACACTGTATGCAGATTCTAACCATTTCTTAATATATTTCATCCACACCATCACTCTGGTCTAAGCTACCACCATTGCTCATTTTTATTATTACAAATGCTTCCTAACTGTTCTCCCTGCTTCTGCACTTGCCACTACAATCATTCTTAACCAGACAGGCAAAGAGCCACTGTTAAAACTAAAGGTAAATCATAATACTTCTTTACTCACAATGTTCAAGTGGTTTTTAATCCCAAAGAAAAGTCTCGTATGTTTGCAATGACCTCCCCCACCCTCATAACTCTGATTCCATTCCTATCGCACAGGGATTCAGAACATAGGCTCAGGAGTCTGACTTCTTAGTTTGTGTGGGCTCAGGAAATGATATCCCAAAATATGCTGCTTTTGACTTCAAAAGAACCTGGGGAGCAGCAAATGCAGGGAGGAACTTTCTCTGAAGTTCTTTTACCTGACTAGGAAATGTTCCTCCAGAAGGAATGCAATGGTCTTGAGCCTCTTCCCTATAATCTCATCAAACTGGGAAGATGAACTCAGAAGAAAGAAGGTGAGAGTTGATACTCATCTAGAGCCCAGAAAAATGTTTTTCCAGGCTATGGTCTGGGTGATTTGGATGCACTGATCACCTCTAAAAATCATTTACCCTTTCTCTAAAATTGCTGACACTCTTCACTTCCCTCTCTCTTATGTAGAGGATATTTAAACTTCAACCATCTGGCTCTTTTTGAATCTTATATTTTGTAGGACTATGATGTGCTTGCAAGTAATAAATCTGTATGCCTTTTCTCCTGTTAATCTATTTATTATCAGTTTATTTCAGCAGATTCAGTTATTATACTTTCAGAGGCAGAGGAGAAGTCATTTTCACCCCTACAAGTACAAATGACAGCTCCATCACTTACCAGGTGTTATTTAATCTCTCTGCTCCTCAACGGGGATAATAAAATGATCACTGAGATTTTTAAGAGTGAGTTAATAAATATGAAGCATCTAGAATATCTCTTGTATATTGGAAGTGTTCAATAAACATTAGTTACTACTGCTTATCTTCTCCTACTCAGGCTCCACCCACCATGGTCTCTTTACTGTCCCTTAAATATGTCAATTACCTTTTCCTGTAAAAGCCCTTAAAACTTTAAAGCTCTTAACAATTTAAAGCTTAACTTCCAACCTAACAGTAATATTCCTCATTCTTATCTCCTAGATAAGCTTGTGACTGTATGCATGTATTTACTATTTTATCCCTGGGAGGCACAGATAGTCAATAAATATTTGCTGAGTAAGTGAAAAAACAAGATATAATTTATCACATGTTCACACTATCTCAACCACTGTACTCAATTTAAATATGTTTATTATATATTTGTTCTTCTAATAATTCTATGAGGCTGGCATGTGTTTTACAAGTGCAAAACTAAAACTTCAAAGGAATTTTGTAACTTGTAACTTGCCAAGACCACAAAACTAGAAAGTGGTAGGAATTGGACTTAAACCATTGTCTCACTAATTGTAATATGCATTATATATATTTTTATATAACATTTTAACTTAATTTTTATTATTTTACATAACAAAAATTAAGATACTGTATACTTTATTCTGAGACATTAATATTTATCAAAGATGATATTTAAAAATGAAAACACATACTTCAATGTTGTGCCATCTTTAAAAATGTTTACAAACATTTTGTATATACCCCCAAATTGTTGAATCATATCCCTCAAAAATGGACTGGTTTTAATGATTTACTTTGATGAAAAGGTACACACCATCATTAGAAATATGTTGATATAGTGTATGATAACTACATTTTGTGCGGTCAAAAACGATTTAAAAGGTTTTAAAATTCTGAGGGCACATAAAATTCTGTTGTATGTTCCTCACAATTTACCTGTTTGAAAAATAATTATGTCCTCAACTGCAAGTACAAGTAATGCAATTCAGGACACAATCATTTTAAATCTAATTTCTAACTTCAATGTATCAAATTACTAAATAGGAATGTAAATTTCAAGGTTAAAATAAAACCAAATTTTTTTAAAAACCAGAACCAAAGGAAATAAGTTATCTGTTCAGTCAGTATTCAAAGAGTAATGATTCTCTAGAATTTGAAAATAAAGACAACAGGCATTTGATCAGAGATAGATTTGATTGTATGTAGTGTTCTTTGAAGGAAGAAATTAGTTATAATAAAAAATATAGCTGAATTACTGTGAGACTAATATAAGATTTAAGAAGGAAAGGTAAATATTTCTAGCAGTTGACCTTTAGTATGACTGAACTAAATAAATTGGTTCTCAGGAATATGGCAGAAATTGAGAAGAAATGCAATTTTCTCATTAAGGAGATAATTACCCAAATAGGAATGCAATTACCCAATGATGAACACTTGGAGAAGATAGATTCAATTTTACTAGTGAGAATTGAAAAACCATCAGAGAAAGTTCCAGAGGGAGCAAAAGAAGCACTCACAGTGGTCACAGATCTGCACTATTGTTAATGACAACTAAGAACATTTTACCTTTAAAAAGATACCTGCTGAGCCACACAATGCAAAGAGATCTGGGAGGAATTGAAGCTTTCACATATTCAGGGCATTTCAGTACTAGCTGATTGGATAGTTAAAGTAAGAAGTAAGAAAAACGATTAGCTGCCTCCTCCTAAAATATTTCATATTACCATATTGCAAGGCATTTTTGCTCTTTATGAACTAATCTCCCCTTCCTTTTCTTCCTACAATCATTCTCAAAATTTCTAATATCTCAGCAATTATTTTAGATTTTTGTTTTCTTGACTGAGGTTCATTTTATATCCAATAAAGCTTAATAAAATAGGATTTGTAGGGATGGCTTATAATTTTGGATAGACTCCCTTTTTAAATTCATGAAGTTTGATCTATTCTCATGTTTGTTAGCATACTAACTGACTCAGCATACCGAATTCTCCAGGTAGAGTGTATCCGCCAAAATACAAACAAATCTTGAATGGGGAAAATGTAATACTATATTACAGTAAATATTCATTCACTGCTGCCTCATGAAAAATGGTCTTTTCTTGACCTAACTCTATTCAGACTCCTCTGGGTCCTCTATTTTACTAAACCCTGAACTTGGGCTCTGTTTTGGCCCACTTATTCCAGTTTTATTAAGAATCATACGAGTCTGTTTAGGGAAAATTCTGCAGCTTTGGTCTGACCACCTTCACCTGGCTCCAGTAAAAATCCTGTTAGATTGGTTTAGCAAAGAATTACCCTACTTACTAATTTTCCATCCACCGATCAATCCCCTTACTCTGCTCCTTGACCATAAGTCTCCACTTTTCCTCATTGGATTCAAAGTTGAGCCAAATCTCTCTTCCCTACTACCAGACACCATTGAAATAGTCCCTGCTGAATAAAGTCAGCCTTACAGCTTTAACAAATGTCATGGATAATTTTTTCTGTTCTTCTTCTTTTTTTTTTTTGGTTGAGACGGAGTTTTGCTCTTCTTGCCCAGGCTGGAGTACAAAGATGCAATCTCAGCTCACTGCAACCTCCACCTCCTGAGTTCAAGCGATTCTCCTGCCTCAGACTCCCAAGTAGCTGGGATTATAGGCATGCACCTCCACGCCAGGCTAATGTTTTTGTATTTAGTAGAAACACCGTTTCATCATGTTGGTCAGGCTGGTCTTGAACTCCTGACCTCAGGTGATCCACCCGCCTCGGCCTCCCAAACCCAAAGTGCCAGGATAACTGGCCTGAGCCACCACACCTGGCCAGAATATTTTTTTCATTAACAATCACCGCTCACACCTCAGTTGTCCCCCGCTCACTTCATCAAGTCTAGGCACAAATGATACCACCTAAGACTTCTTTATAGCCCTCTCCAAATCTGTCACTCTCCGTCTTATGCACTGATGTATTTTCCTCCATAACACTTACCAGTATGTATTTTTATATTACACTCTTACTTGCTTATGGTAGGTTTTTCCTTCTAGAATATAAGTTTCCTAAGTACAGGGTTTCATTCATTGATTAGTCCCAACTACTAGAACACTGCCTTGAATGTTTAGGTGATTAGTACATAACTGTTGAGTGGATGAATGGACACCTCTCTCCCAATGAACCTCTCTCCCAATGAACTGTAATAAGCATTGCATTTTCCTACCAATGAAAAAAGTATCTATACCATTCAGGTAAAAAAAAAAAAAAAAAAGATAAAAACAAACAAACAAAAAACCCCCTGGATTTTACTGAAGGGGTAAGGGCAAGAACTGATGAGGAACTTAAAGGTAAAGGTGTGAATATTTTTAAGGGTAAGTGAGGTATATATACAACTCTCTCTATATACATAGAGTTATATATATACAGGTATATATACAACTCTACATGTTAATAACCCTGTTATAAGCTAGCACACTGTTTGTGTGTTTTAAGCATATTACACTTCTAATCTACAGATTCAACCACAAAAGCAATTTTCAGAATGGGAACTCTGAGGTTATCTTGTTCAACAATATATTTTAAAAAGTGATACAGACAGAACCAAAACTATATTCACCTTATTCAAAAGGCTGGATTATTTCCACTAACTGTAATGTTATTTTACTCAAATTCTATTTGGATAATTCTTAAATAACATTCAGGCTATTTCATGGGGAGAGAATATAAAAAATTAAAATGTGAAATTAAAAATAATATTATAACATGGAAATAATTGACTAAAAGGAAATAAATCATTTTTTTATATATATATTTTATGGCAGAAATAAGAAAGTGAGTCTTTCCATTTTTCTCTCTTCTTTATTTCTCTCTTCTCCTCTTTTTCCAGATTTGGGTTACCAAAACTGATCCTTAGAATTATAAAGTTAAGAAAGCTAGATAAGTGAAAACTTTTGACACACGTTTTTCAGATACTTATGGTGGTATTGTAAGAAACCCTGAAGAACTGAGAATTTTCTTCTGTGGCTTTCACATGACCTTTGACCTCCTAGCTATCTCTCTCCGTCCTTTTATGGAAGAGGGACCCGACTGTGCCACCTCAAAATATGCCCTTTTGGCATAAGAATTCTTGAGCCGAAGGCAATTAAGATGAAGCAAATGTTAGAAAGCTCTCTGCCCTTTGGCTTAAAAACAGGACAGAAATTTACAAAGACAAAAAAAATCCCACCTCCCCTTTCTATCAAGAAGAACAAAGGTTAACCACTGAAGACCACTTTAGACCCATCCAGGGATGGAGATGGCACCAGGGGAATCTACATTAACATGTTCTACTAACTAACCTTTATTATCTATTTGCATTTCCCCAAGTTGCTGCCCTTATAGACTCAAAAGTTCTTTTCCTTTTGTCCCGTGGCCACTCTAAAATTGTACTTTTCTTTGTTCAAGATATTATACAAACCAGAACTCAAAGCCATATCATTAAGAACTACTGATTTACTGGTTATAAGTGATGACCACTCACTTATATATACTCTACTCACGTAGAGTATATATAAAACTCTACATGTTAATAAACTTTTGTTTTTCTCCTGTTAATCTGTCTTTTGTTACAGGGATCCACTCCAACTAAGAACTTATGAGGGCTGAGGGAACACTTATTTTTCTTCCCTATCTTCTCACACAGCACTTCATCTCCTAAACTTTCTTTCTCACATCACTTGATAAAATGAAAATTACCAGGACTATGGTTGCTAATCTACAAAAATACTCATTTTTCCAGGAACTCTTTTTTGCATAAACAATTTCTAAAATCAACTGGAATTTGACTGATTGCTCCTGCATTCCCAGATCAGTTGTAAAATTTCCACCCAGTTTCTCCAATACAGAATGTTCTTTCAGAGATTTATCGTGCCTGGCATTTTAAAATAAAGGTGTATGCTAATCATGCTTTTGTATATTTTCTTCCAGAATATATTTTGTTAGGAATATTTATTGATAAAATAGAGCCTCCTAGTCAGTAAAATATTACCCTCAAATTTGTCCTAAATAGTTTACAGGCGTAACCCCAGGTACTGATGTCCTTGGAGATGTCTCAGAGTGTAGCTCTAGCTGGGAAGGGTCTGAGGCAAGTGCCTGCCCTCCCAGCAGGAAGGAAGAATGATGAACAACATCAGTTCCACTGTTCTGGGATGAACACTCCCAAGCAGGGGCCCTATCTGCTTTAGCAGCTAGCCTCATCTTGCACCTCTGCCCAGCAGAAGGCAAGGACCCTATGGAGCTGCTGGACATTTTTGTGGTTCAGGTGCTGGAGATGCATGCTCTGCCACATGAACAGCAACCTGTCCAGTAGCGGGCAGAGAGGCTATGTTGGCACTCTTGGCAGGCAGAGCTTTAATGAGATCACCAGAATGGCTAGATTCACATTTCTTAGAGGCTTCTGTCTGTCTTGAAGGCCCTTTAGTGGCATGCAAGCTAGATGCCCAGTGACTGCTATAACAATGCACGCTTGTCCTGGACTTAGAGCTTTGCCGTTTTTTCTAGACATGGAATCTGTTTTTAATTTAAATCAACATTAACTTGAACATTACATTTCAACATTACATCGCTCCATAAAAGCAAACAAAATTAGAAAATTTAAACAAAAATGTAAATATATAAACTTTTACATAATAACAGCAAAAAAAGTACCTTATTTAAATAAATATTTAAAAATATAAACTTTTAAATGATTTCAAAGATTTGTTTAAAAGTTATCATTGATTTTGTAACCCAGTTTTTGTTGTTAACAGTATCTTTGAAAAATTTGAACAGATCCTCATTAAAACTCTAATCAGGTCAGCCACAGTGGCTCAAGCTGGTAATCCCAGCATTTTGCGAGGCTGAGGCAGGCAGAGGTCAGGAGTTCGAGACTAGCCTAGCCAACATGGCAAAAATCTGTCTCTACTAGAAATACAGAAATTAGCCAGGCATAGTGGCAGTGCAGGTAATTCCAGCTACTCAGGAGGCTGAGACACAAGAATCACTTAAACCTGGGAGGCAGAGGTTGCAGTGAGCTGATACTGCACCAGCCTAGGTGACAAAGCAAGACTCTGTCTACATCACACCCCCACCAAAAAAAAAAAAAAAAAAAAAGTAGTTCTAATCAGATATTTTGAATAGCTACTTTGACTATAAAAACTACTTTGTGGCTCAAGCCTGTAATCCCAGCACTTTGGGAGGCCGAGACGGGCGGATCACGAGGTCGGGAGATCGAGACCATCCTGGCTAACACGGTGAAACCCCGTCTCCACTAAAAAAAAAAATACAAAAAACTAGCCGGGCGAGGTGGCGGGCGCCTGTAGTCCCAGCTACTCAGGAGGCTGAGGCAGGAGAATGGCGTGAACCCGGGAGGCGGAGCTTGCAGTGAGCTGAGATCCGGCCACTGCACTCCAGCCTGGGCGACAGAGCGAGACTCCGTCTCAAAAAAAAAAAAAAAAAAAAAAAAAAAAAAAAAAAACTACTTTGACTATTCACTGATGTAAGCACATTTTTTCTCATTTAAATTTAAACATGGTATTTTAAAATTTGTAATGAATTATTTAATATTTTTCTTAAAATTGGATTTGTTTTATTAAAAATAAAATGACTATTTTTTGCAAGTCCTTACAAATAAATATTTTCAAATCCAATTTAACCCATAGTTCCATGTACACTTTTTTATTTTCTATCTGTAGCACCAAGTGAAAACCTTTGAGAGGCTCTGACTGACAGAACTTATCGAGGCTCCTGGACTCTGGGCTTTGCATATATAATTACTAAATGTTGTGCATCTTCTGGCTGGAATGATCATGTGAAAAACATAGCCAACTAACACTGGGCTAACAGAGTAACACCATGCCTGCCACATTCCTGCAAAACATATCTAAATTCATTTTAGATAGACTGATATATAGGAAGATAGATAAAAATATAAATAGAGAAGGAGATATATTGGTATATTCTCAATAATCATTGATATGCAGCATTAATTGTTTCATTTCCTGGAATTCAAGTTTAATAACTGGAGGATATACAGCCCACTGAACCACCATCACCCCAAATTTATCAATCTGCTCATCTAGCACATGTCACCCTTTGTGATGGAGGCTACGGATCAGTCATTTCACCTCCCTTTATTCTATAATGCTACATATGTGTAGCTAATTATATTGAGTCACACTCTGGGGCCACATGGACTCCATATGGCTTATGACCTAAATATTGACTGTATGGGTCCAGATTTAAGGGAGAGAAAGAGAGAAAAAGAAAAAGATCACAGAGAGCTCCTAGTGTCCTTCTTATATAACAGCCCTCTTCACCCTTTGCCAGTGGAGGAGAAAAGAGGTCTTTATGTCAGAAGTTCTATGTCTAAAAGTATCTCATTACATTTCTGGGCATTTTTCCTGGTTTGTGTTTACAGTTATTGTGAAATGAAGCTTGTGTTATAGAGTGTAGGAGAATAGGAAATCCAACCATGTAAATAATGATTATCACACAAAGTTATTAAATACTGGTGCAAATCATCAAGTAAATTAATTGAAGCTGGCATGTTGATAGCCATAATCTTCCAGAAGCAATAAAGCATATGGTGGACGATGGATGGCATAGTGCTTTAAGTAAAATAAATAACATTATAGAAATATTTTAGGCATTTTGACTTGGTGGTAGCAGAGAGATTTTTAGTAAGTGAGCTTTTCCGCTATAACTTTCCAATCGTGTAATGTAAAATTTGTCTTTTATAACCTGTATTTCAATCTTGGCTCACTCACTTTCTGTGGTGGTGTGGGATTGCTTGGGTCCTGTATTGATGTGACTGTGCTGGCATCATATTAAATAATTTTTTTTTTTTAGTTTGTATTATTGTTGTTTTAGTATTTTTGCAATTTAACTTAAGTTTTGCTTTCCCAGAGAATTGGGTAAATACAAACAACTTGAATTTTTTTTCAGGCATGAGCCTATGGAGGCAAGATAAATATATAGCACATAGAGCATGCAGTCTAGTTTAATGTTATTTCAGAAAATGGAATCGGTTCTTAAGTTCATCTCTAATATAACTTCAGTTATTTCAAATCTTAAAATGCCTTATATATGATTAAATTTCCAATGTGATCAAGCATTTAAGCCTTTCATAGCTTCAAAAAAGATTGTAACAGAGGAATTAGCTATCCCCACAAGCAAGTAACATCTTTGATAATATCATCACCCATTCTGCTTACAATTAATCTGAATGGCAGCCTATAGCTAATGGAAGATGGAGAACTAAGGGGCTTCATTATTTCAAATGTTGTGAATGAATGCTCATATATTTATAGTAATTGATGAAATGCAGAAAAATCAGAAATGCATTCCTCAGCAAAATCAACATTATTTTTATAATATGCATCATTTTGGATCAATGTCATCTTTGGTTTTCTTTGTTAGGCAGAGAAGTTGAAGTTGATAGTGGTTGACAGATTTGGCAAATTCAGAAGTCAGATTTTAAAATACTGAGAGAAAGTAGGCCTAGATGAGATTCACATGTAAGTTAATATTCATAAGTCAGATTTTAAAATGCTGAGAGAAAGTAGGCCTAGATGAGATTCACATGTAAGTTCATATCAAAATAAAATAAAATAAATCTTCCTTCTTTATTATGCTGCCAGTACTCACTGACATTGGGTGCATCATTAATATGGTTGTGAAAAACAAAAGAAAGTTTTTAAAGGGTCAGTTTTGTGAATCATTCTTTGCTAAAAGCATTTTGGACATCATCAAACAAAATACAAGACAGAATTGGGCCACTTGAAAATGTACAGTTCAATAAATATCATTAATGTAAACTTTGGAGGGAATTAGAGTGTAATGAGTTTGTTCATGCTTGGGTAAAACCAAACCTAGAGAACTTAGTCCAATTTTCTTCTTTCTTCTATGATAAGAATTTTCCTTTTACTTGCTAAACCTTCCTGTAAATGTTCATTAGTATTGCTAGGATGTGATGAAGAACCTCAGTGAGAAATGAAAGAAATTGTGTAGACAGAGAGAAACAATATTTATTCAGTAATATTTCCTTGGCTTATTTTATTTCAATATCACATTTAACTATTGTGGCATATCCGGCAAGGACAGGTCCCAGGAAATGGGTTGGCAGTGACTGATAATTAGAGAATATGGAGTTAGGATAAATATATTTTATGCACAAATACAACTGGAATTTGTAGCAAACCACCTCTATTGCTGATAGCATTGCAGAATAGAGTATGAATTCAATGACTCAGACACAGTGTACATTTAGGTAACCAATAATCTACTGGTATAGGAAATCTTACGCAGAAAAGATTTTAATGGAATGAAATAATTTATCATCACAGTGATTTAATATGTATTTTTGTACATCAAAGGCAAAATTAGTCACAATTGATTTTATGTCTGTGAGATTTCTATTTCTGGTAGCGATTCTCCTTCACTTTCACATTTTCCTTATTCTTACCCTTTCTCTCCTCTTCCTTGTTATTTTGGTTTTTTGTCCTCCTCTTACTAATTTTTTTAAATGTTTAAAGTAAAAAAGTATGCAAGAACAATACTGAGTTTCTGAAAGCATATGGCTTCAAAGTTTTGACTATATTAAGTGCAATGTTGTTGAACAAATGTAGAACTAAATACTAAGAAATAATAAAAATAACTGGTTAACAATTAAAGATAGCCAGAGAAATCATTTAATATATCTCTCTTGACTGGGCGCGGTGGCCCAAGCCTGTCATCCCAGCACTTAGGGAGGCCGAGGTGGGCAGATCACGAGCTCAGGAGATCAAGACCATTTTGGCTAACACGGTGAAACCCTGTTTCTACTAAAAATACAAAAAAAATAGCCAGGTGTGGTGTGGCGGGTGCCTGTAGTCCCAGCTACTTGGGAGGCTGAGGCAGGAGAATGGTGTGAACCCCCGGGGGCAGAGATTGCAGTGAGCCGAGATCTCACCACTGCACTCCAGCCTGGGCGACAGAGTGAGACTCTGTCTCAAAAAAAAAAAAAAAATACACACACACACACACACACACACACACACACACACATATCTTCTTTCTGTCATCCTTTTATCTATGTTTACTTGTATTTAATCTACTATTGACTATTAGCATTTCATAAAGTGTTAGTTAACAGCAACCTACTTCCAACTTTGAGGAGAATTATTTGTCATACTAAAAACAACAACAACAACAACAACAACAACAACAAAACAAAAACAGAAAATAAAATGTCATTTCAATGCATTATAACCTGGTCTGTCCCCGCTAATTAACAGATGAGACAGTGACATCCACAGGTTACATATCTTTTCCAAATGCAATGCTTCCTAGTGACATATTAAGAAGAAAAACTAGGTTTCCCAACCTCACTTTCCTATATTTTCTAGCACACAAAACTACTTTAAGGGAAAGCATGCTTTTAAGTTATGTCTTACACATTAGTACATCATGTCAGCATTTTAACACTCATTTAAAATATTAAAAAGCATTTTATTCTTAAATATTCCATGGTGACTTCAAAATCATATCCAGAATATGACTATTGCCACCAGAAAATCTATTATCCTTTCCTTTTCTTTCTCCCATTTTGATTCATTGCAGCGTAATAATTCCATTTTCCTAAATAAGAAATCTGTAATTATTTGAGAACAGAGATTTTTTAGGTTGAGGTTGATAGCATGATGGTCTTTGACATGAAAATGTGGATAGATTAAAGTCTCTAGCTATGCGATCAAATACTTATCCAATGTTGCTGTGAAGATATGTTGGAAATGTGAATAAAATCAACAATCTGTTTACTTCAAGTGAGAGAGAATAGTCTTGCTAATCTGAGAGAACATAATGCAGTCAATTGAAAGGCCTGAAGAGCAGCTGAGACTTCCCTCAAAGAGAAGACATTGCACCTGTGGACAGCAGCCTCAGTCATGCCTGAGAGTCCCAGTCTGTTCTTCCTGACTGCCTTACACATTTTAGATTTGCCTAGCCAGCTCAACAACTGGGTATGCCAAATCCTTGCTGTCTCTTTCTCTGTCTGTCTGTCTGTCTGTCTCTCTCTCTCTTCTATATCTATCTATCATCTATCTCTATCATCTATTCTATCTAGCATCTATTCTATCATCTATTCTCTTTCAATCTATCTATCTATCTATCTATCTATCTATCTATCTATCTATCCATCCCATCAATCTCCTATTGGTTCTGCTTCTCCGACTGAACTCTGAATTGAATTTCATTGAGTGTCAGATTATCTGAGAAAACTTCCAGAAATACTATGTAAAAATTGTATGTGTTTAAATATGTATGTTTAATAGGGACAGTGAACATTGTAGAATCACTCTTCTAGATTCTTCTTTTTCATTTAGCCCCACTTCTAATTTAACCAAAATGTACTTTCATACCCAACTTCTTAAGATCCCTTCAATCCATCCCTTCCCTTCTTCCCTACCTGCACTGCCTTATTTCATGCCTCTACACATTTTTTCCCGAACCATTGGAATACATTGGTTACTGGGTTCCCTGGCCCCACTTTCTTCTTCCTTGCACACCACACTCCATATTGATGCTCACGTGACCTTTTTAAAACCCAGACTCAATCAGCTAAGTGTTTCTTATTACTCAAACTCCTTAAATATGAGACCAAAGATCTTCAAGACATGACACTTCTGGGTTTCTAACTATAGTTAATATAAATTTTCCATATGAACCTGCAATCCTGATTGTTTGAGCTCATTTATAATCCCTAAACTTAATACACATTTTAAAATATGTGTTCCCTCTGCCAGAAAGTCTACCTTTCTTATATGACTTGGTGGAAAGGTTCCCTTCCTTGTTCTAAAAGCAACCATCTTGGAAAACTTTCCTGTCTTCACCAAGCACAGTTAAAGACATCTTTCTTTCTGAGTCCCTGTGGATTTAATTGTAGCATATTTCTCAGCCTCTATCTATTTATCTTCCTTCTATGTTATTTTCATGGTCTGATTGAATTATGAGCATGTGCAGGGCAGGAATTATCATTTATTCATCATTATACTGCCAGATCTCTAGTCATTTTCCAGAACATCATTTTACTTGTGGAAAATTGTATAAGTAACTACATTCTATCAATATTTATTTCAAATTAGATATTTTCATGTTGTTGAGCCTAAAATAATTTTTGAAACTAAGCTGCCTAGATATTTGCTTAATTCACTGATATTTTCATGAACGGTGTAGTATTTTAAGCACTTTTGGTTATTGGTTTATTGACATTTAAAGTTTGTGTAAAAATACAATTTATGCATTAATCTCTTCTTTATCCCCAGATTTACTTCATATTTTTAAATGGGTCTGTATAACACTCAGGAAAACAGAGAAATATGCAAAGCAAATAAACAAAAAAAATTAAATTTCAAAATTTTGTGCCCTGCTATTAAACCTGTCTTACAGTTTATCATTATTTTTCTGTATTCTCTACTCTTTATCTTGAATTGTTGGAAAATTCCCCTAATATTGGCTAAGTTATTAACTAGGTGAAGGAAGAAGTAATCAATTAAGTAATCAATTTGACCCTAGCACTCTGTCTGTTAGATAGTAGTTAATAAATATTTATTGAATATTAAATGAACATATTTTGTTCTCATCATTTTTCTTATACTTTTTCATAAATCTCATGACTTTATAGAATCTTTGTGTTTATTTTTAATGTAATCACCTATTTGATTCCAAAAGTTTTAATCTTCTCTACTACCGAATTTCTAATGTTTCATTTTAAAATTAATGCTTCTTAAACTAAAGTTCCTCCTAATGGGTTTCAATGTAACACATTAGGGAGCAATTCAGTTATGCCAGCCTGTATGACTATGACTCTTTTTCATTCAGTTCCTAGTACTGAAGGTGCTTGTCTATTTTTTATCATTTTATGTTAGCTTCTTTTATGACATAAAGAGGAAATAATCTTCTGATAAACATACTATACATTTTGTTCTAGAATCTCTTATCTTTTACTTTGCTTTAAAATCTGATTCTCATAAAATCCAGAAAAATGTTTTATTTTTCCTTCCTGTCTTTGATAGATCAGCATCAATTATCTTTACATAGATGGGTATTATCTGATTTGTTTCCTCATCAAGCAAACAATAATTAATTCCTACTCTCTATTTGATGGCAGACTGTGTATTTTTTCCTTCTCAAAAGTCCTGACTGCCGGATAATTCTAACTTGGCCTTTTGATTGTTTGTCTGTTTTTTATTGTATGTTTTATGAGCTACATACCAACTTATTTCAAAATGGCCTTCAGCCAAGATGAAAATCAATGAAACTCACTTTCTTAAAATTTAAGGATTTGCTTGTTCCTGGGATAACATCTGAGTCCCTTTTGCTGTGTGTCGAGATATAACTGAGAATGCATTTCTGAAAATACTTTAAAACTTTATACTTTGAAATAACAACTTCAAATTTCTAAATTCAATTCAATTATTAGATTTTTATGCCACAAAGATTTCTGTAGAAATCTGAAAAAAAGACTATTTCCTGTCAATAAGAGTAAAATCATATTTTGTCTATAATGTGACTTGGTCATAAATCCTAGCTTCAATATTTAGTGAATGACCTTGAGCACCTTATAATTCACCCTTTTGATTACAAGAGTCCTCATATTTAAAATGCAGGTGATAGTAATAATGCCAGTAAGAATCTAGTTAGACTCCTATTAAATGATACATTCAAGGATGGCATATAGTAATTGATTGATAAATAATTATGTTATTATTACTTCTAAATTTTTATTATATAATCAATAGCCCCCATGGTTTTAAAGTACTTTTTAAAAAATTGAATTTATTTATTTACTTTATTTAGCAAATATTTTTTTAACATGTAGGCTGTCAGGCACTTCTAAACACTTGATGATATAGAAGTACAGACAAATATCTGACCTTTTAACAGTTTACTTGGAAAAACAAACAAACACACATGTATTGATGAAGCTCATAAAGAGTGAATTTAAGTGGCAGGCCAAGGTGGGCGGATCACCTGAGGTCAGGAGTTGGAGACCAGCCTGGCCAACATGGTGAAACCTTGTCTCTACTAAAAATACAAAAATTAGCCGGCGTGGTGGCACACACCTGTAATCCCAGCTATTCAGGAGGCTGAAGCAGAAGAAATGCTTGAGCCCGGGAGGCCAAGGTTGCAGTGAACTGAGATCATGCCGTTGCACTCCAGCCTGGGCAACAAAGCAAAACTGTCTCAAAAAAAAAAAAAAAAAAGAGTGAATTCCAAGAAGATTTAATTGATAATATAGTTGCCATACTTGTACAATAGGCATTACACTTGCAGGCTTTATGCTTAGCACTTTACATATATTAATCCATTTAATCTCTATAAGACTATGACATTTATATTTTACCTGTGTCGAAGTGAGAAGCATGAGGCAATGAAAGACAAAATAACTTGATTATTGTCACAAAGTCAGTAAATACTAGAACTTGGGAACCCTGACCTTCTGGTTTTAGAGCCTGACTTTTAACTTAGTAACTGATCTGCCTGATTGCAAGAAAAATATACTGAGTAAAGCTTAATATATCAAGGCTATTTCCATGTTGCCACAGGTGCACTCACTGAGAACTTTATTAATAGAGTGACAGCAAGCATTATACAATAGATGTCTTAAGATCTTGTGTCTGTCTCTAATCTCATCCACATGAATAATAAGTTGAAGTTTTAAAATATTAAACCAAGAGGTGCTTTCTTTTTAACTACTTTCAGTGAATCCTGTGGCAAATACATGAAAATCCTATATGAAACATAATTGCTGAATTTCAAAAACAAGGGGTGTGAATAACTATCATAATTTTTGAAAAAATCAAAGCAGTACATGATCATCCATGTGGGGGTGGAGTTGATGTAGGTTTGGGATGATGGTTGGTTTCTCTTTCTCAGTGGGGTTGAGCGCTTCTTTCTGATTGATTGAGCATTTCAAAATTTAATGCATCAGTCCTGTTTCAATTGAGCTTCTCAAGTTATAGAATTTGTTTTATTAGATCTTCTTAAAGAATCTCTTTGAAAGAAAATATTTATGTAATGATAATGCACTTACACATTTTGGCTCCTGGAATACAGAGTATAGTTTTCAGTGTCAGATTATTCCGAATCATGAGCAAATATACAGAGGGAGTGGATAATGTTTCTCTCTCTCTACATTGTAGCTTTCCAGAGAATAGAGAAACAGTTCTTTTTCTCCTTAACTCCTATTGGGCTCTTATTGCTAATGTAAAGAGCCAGAGAATGGAACAGTCAGTGGGCATGTTTTCTTACTGGGTTAAATAGTCAAAATGAAACTATCTAATCCTTTCTATGTCCTTTGCACACCCTTCCACTCCCACCAGATATTTGTAAAGAGGTAAAAAGGTAAGATGTATTAGGTAATCATAAACTGAAAGAAGATTAAATAGAAAACTTGTTTAGCTTTCCTGGTGTATTTAAAAACTATCCATTTTTAGCTGGAATTTTATTCATCAATTGGCAATTGTGTTTAGGGTGTAAACTGCTCCAGAGATTTAGCTCAGAAGGGAGGATTGATGGCAGATTGGATTATCATAACTCTACTCTCTAACACATAATACCATTTAGAGTTTATATTCAATAGCCCATTGATATGCTTTGGCTGTGACCCCATCCAAATTTCATCTTGAATTGTAGGTCCCATAATCCCCATGTGTCGTGGGAAGGACCTGGTAGGAGGCAACTTAATCATGGAGGTGGGTTTTCCTATGATGCTCTTGTAATAGTGAATAAGTCTCATGAGATCTGATAGTTTTATAAAGGGCAGTCTCCCTGCATATTCTGTCTTGCCTGCTGCCAGGTAAGATATGCCTTTGTTCCTCCTTCGCCTTCCACCATGATTGTGAGACCTCTCCAGCCATGCGAAATTGTGAGTCCATTAAGCCTCTTTTTAAATAAATTACCCAGCCTCAGTTCTGTCTTTATTAGCAGCATGAGAACAGACTATTTGTTTTTGTTTTCCTGGGGGGAAAAGGGGTTAGTGTGAGAAAGCAAAATGAAGAAAGATTAACAGACAATAAGAATGAGCACACTAACATTTCTACTTACATATCAGATATTTTGCATATTATGCCTTTTTAATTCTTATAACAACTATATAAGATTTTCCAGTGAACAGACCTCAAATTGGTTTAAGTAGAGAGATAATAAACAGCAAAAATGTATTAAAACCTATATTTGTCACATTGAGCTGTCTAGTATTCTGTAAACATCAAACTTGACTTGGCACCTAAAAAATGGATGCAATACCACAATTAACTCCCTGGAGAAGAGGGATAGTCCTTATCTACATTCTAGAACTATCCAACAAATAATGCTGGAAATAGTGTTTTATAGGCAATATGCTTTAATATGCAAAGGGAACAAGAATATTTATTCCAATTTCTGAGAATATAGAATACCGGTCATATCTTTAATTCGAAACCCTGGCATGATGGTTGCAAAAGGCAAGCCATATCTGGCACATTGGACCTCAGAAAAGATACCTGAGTTTAAACTGGCATGAAGTATGTAAGAGTTCTATGGAAATTTATTTTGTAATCACAGACTTTTATTGTTAAAAAGAGCCAAAGAATCAAATCCAACTCCCTCATTTACCAATGTGAATAGTTTTAAATGTCTTACTGAATTGCCTAAAAGAATTAAAAGGTGATAGTGACGGAGCTGGAATCAGAATCCAAGAATGAAATCCAGGCCTGCTCTAAGTCCCACAGGTGTCCATTATTTATCCTTCACATAAGCTTATTAGTTTAATTATCTTAAAGGTTTCATTTCTAAGATATTTTATTGATTTTCCTTTAATAACAAAAATGACTTTTATAAAGATGTGATTATTTATAATGCCTATATTTAGCTTATAAATGATACCTGCAAATATCTTTGATGTAAGCTTAGAAAAACCATATGAACACATTTGCAGACTCATCTTTAACTTGTCTCAGGCAAATTTATTTTTGATGATTCAGGTCATTTAAAAAATACCTTGGACTTAGATTACCAATCACAGGGTCGAAAACAAAATAAACAAGTATGCAAACATGACAGAATAAATGATATTGAACTACATCCTAATTTATTCTTTATCATTTCAACTTTTTTTTTCAGAGTGAGGGAGTACATGTGCAGGTTTGTTACATGGGTATGTTGTGTGATGCTCAGGTTTGCAGTACAAATGATCCTATCATCCAGGTAGTGAGCATAATATCCAATATGCATATTAGATATTTTTCAGCCCTTGGCCTCCCTCCCTTTCTGTTCCCTCTAGTAGTTCCTGGTATCTATTGTTCCCATTTTCATGTCCATATGTACCTAGTGCTTAGCTCCCACTTATAAGTGAGATTATGCAGTATTTAGTTTGCATTCCTGTGTGAATTTGCTTAGAATAATGGCCTCTAGCTATATCCATGCTGCTGCAAAGACACATTTTTGTTCCTTTTTATTGCTGTATAGTATTCCATGGTGTATTGGTACCACGTTTTTTTTTTATCCAATCCACCATGGATGAGCAGCTTTGTTAATTCCATGTCTTGGCTGTTGTGAGTAATGCTGCAATGAATATATGAGTGCATGTGTCTTTTTGGTAGAATAGTTTATATACCTTTGGTTGTATATTCAGTAATGGGTTTAATTGTTCATCAATGTAACAAATTTAAAAAAAAATTTACACATGACTAAAATTTTACAGAAGATAATTGAGCATATTTTCTTAATATCATGATCTTCTACCCCTTTAGATATTCTCTTTCTGAATTCAGATAGTATAATCAGATAACAAGTGGGCCTCTGGGGCATAAACTAAACATACAACAAATTCTAATGTAGTAGCCTTCTTTTTAAACTTGAGAATGGCTTTTATGTAAAAGGTCTTCTCCTGAGCAACACTGTCCAGCTTCAGTGGTTTTATGTTTGTGTTGTTTATTTTTATAATAGGAACCAGTTTGTGTTATGTTATCTTTATATTCCCAGCACTTAACAGAGTGTCTTGCATAAAATAGATGTTCAACAAAGATGTTAAACTAACAAATGACAGATAGAGCTATGTTAGCAGCATAATTACAGAAAAAAAAAAAAAGACTACACAGAAATACTATAAGCTTTTGATTCACAGAAGCTGCATGTTGTAATACTAGTCATAGAAACGATTCGTTACAATGAAAATTTAAGAATTTTGTTTGAGGTCTGTGAGACTCTTAGTAAACAATTAAAGGGATAAAGCAAACCGTTCACAAAATATTGTATTTACCAACATATCAATATACATTTTGGTGAACAGTAAAAAAATGTCAGCACTTTCCAAAAGCCAACAATCTTGTTTGGAAGAAAAGAAAGGCATTGATTTTCGCTAATGAATGTTTTTCAGCTTTTTGCAATACAGATTTCTTAATGCTGGAGTTGTTTTCTTTATAGCAACAAATAGATTGAATGTTGGCTTGAAAATGCCATCTTCAGGGCTTCTTTCCATTGCCAGCACTTAGTAAATGCAGCCTAGTGTCTGCTGCTGCCAATGGTTGTTCCATTTTACAAATTAGAGTCCATGCCCTAGAGTGATGTAGTCGAAACATGACTAACATTGAGTGGCCATACAGGCAAGGTAGTAGAGGTGATGGGAATAACACTGATTTCATAGATCAATACTGGTGAGTGCTGAAGTTCAGATTCCCTTCCTTAACCAATTGTGGTGGGAGTGCTAATAAGCAGTGAAAGACACAAAACGTGGTCTAAAGTAAGAAGAAAAACATTGCTTGCTGTGTTATTTTCTCTTGAATCACACAGAGTAAGCCAAGTACCTGGTTCTTAAAGTTTTCTTGGTTTGAGTCACTTCAGGATCATTCGCTCTTCCATCTATGTAAACGAGAATAATCTGTGTAAGTGTAGCATTGCTTATTGAATTAACTTTCTCACTAGGTAACTTATGAACAGCTACACAGCCTCCACGTTTTGAACAGTCTGACAATCTCCTCATAGTACCTTTAGGTTTAGTCATTCGGTAGATGCTCAAAGAAATACATAATGTCCAGGGATTGCCTGTTTTTTAATTCTATTGACAAAAATGTCATTCATTTTGCATGTATAGCTCTAATAGTTTATTCATTGTTGTCTTATGATGTTGTAATGTTAGAATATGTTTTCTGTATGTATTTAGGAGATTTTAATCAAGAAAGAGTGAAGCGCACTAATTATTAATTGGCATAGATGAACTACTTGAAAATGAAACTCTAAAATTTTAATGGACTAAGCATGAAAGTAGCTATTTCTTAAATAATCAAGCAAAGATAATTCTAGATTGGCTGATATGTGGTTCTAATTTACATTTTTATTTAGAAACCCAGCTTGAGGCCGGGTGCGGTGGCTCACACCTGTAATCCCAGCACTTAGGGAAGCCGAGGCGGGTGGATCACGAGATCAGGAGATCAAGACCATCCTGGCTAACACGGTGAAACCCTGTCTCTACTAAAAATACAAAAAATTAGCCAGGCGAGGTGGCGGGCGCCTGTAGTCTCAGCTACTCGGGAGGCTGAGGCAGGAGAATGGCGGGAACCCGGGAGGCGGAGCTTGCAGTGAGCCAAGATCGCGCCACTGCACTCCCGCCTGGGTGGCAGAGCGAGACTCCATCTCAAAAAGAAAAAAAGAAAAGAAAAAAAGAAGAAAACGGTTGTTATGAGAAGCTACTTGTCCTGGAACACATGACAAAATGACATGCAGAAGGAGTGAGTGGAATGCTATGGAATGTTCAGATTTTTCTACGGTCAGCTTTAAAGTTTGGTTTAGATAATTTTATCTACATCTTATGAACTATTTTTCTACTTTACTAACTCTTATGACGAGCATTTCTCCCAAACGATAACTCCCAGAAGAGTTTTTGTTTGTTTCTCTTTACCTATCAAAAAAAGGAGAATTTTTTAAGGTAAATATTATATGCAAACAACAGAAGCTAAGGCTTTTGTATTTAAACGTGTTCTAAATTTTTAACTAATAATAATGCAAAGTGTTCTTTGTACTATATTGATGATTCAGGATCTACTTTACCATTTTTTAACTCAATAAATGAATGAAATGGATATTTGTATTGTTCCCATGGCTTGATAAATCTAGGTAGGTGACATAGCCATTTGCAGAGTTTGGCCAATTGAAAACATGTTTTCTGAATTTCTCTTATGTTGCTTCCCCTCCATTTCTAGCTTACAGTTTTGGAAGCTAATTTTTTCCAGAAATAATTGCAATTTTATGAGAAATTCACCAATGAAAATTATTACACATTCTGAAGAGTACTTTAGAACTTATTTACAAACCAGACAGGAAATATGTAGAGTTTATCCATGAAAAAGCATAAATAAAATTCATTTTTAATCATGTAACTGTACTGTCATTTGTTTCCATGTAATTGGTGAAGAATTACATTTCTATTCATACCCTGGTTCCACTTTTGGAATGCAGCAAATGTACTGTGAAAATGTCAGCAGCATAGTTTTGAATTATTGCTTTGCTTTTAAGTGCTATGCTCTTTGGTGTTTGATCAAGTGTAAGAAATATCTATAAGACTACATTGATGCATAGCCTGAGTTTATAAGTAAGGGGTTAATTAAACAAACAGCAATACTAAAATATTTTTTCACATGTGATTGCTACAATTAATAATGATAAAAATATGAAGTTACCTAACAGTTTTGTTTTCTTTAACTTTTTGAGTATGGCATAAGTATGTGTGTTTCCGTGTGAATAGAAGGATAAATGTATTTTTGTATATGTTTTCGATACTGCAGTGGCCATTGAACTCACCTGGCCTCTTATATTTATATTTTATTGATCAGCTTTGGGACTATCTTTTACTGAGCTACAAATACCTCAGTCCTCAAGACAGGAGAAAAACAGTTTATAGATTACAAGGTTAAAAAAGAATTAATTCAAAAGAAAGATCCTGAGTGAAGCACTAAGCCCACTTTCTGGCAATATCCACAGATATTTCTTCTCTTCTCCTTCCTACAGTCACAGGCATGCATTCACAGGCAGAAACAGAGCCAAGATATGAACTTGAATTTCCTGATTCCTTAGCTGGCATATTTCTGTTTTGTAATAAGCAGCTGTTATTTTAGAAAATTCAAAATGGATTAATATAATTGAGAGCAAGTGTTTTCATGGTATGACTCTGTTCTAAGTGATCCACAGCCACTACAAAAGAAAAAAAAAAAAAGAAGAAAAGAAAAAAAAATGAAAAGCCAAAATATATATATATAAAAAAGAAAGAAATAGTAAAAATAATGCTGTGCCAAAAGCAAGAGGAGCCACATTACATATGGAATTAAAATAGTCTTCTCTTTGTGTTTTTTAAAACAATATCAACATGCACAGCGCTTGGCATTTTCAAGGAAAGTGTCTCATTTCCATTAACAAGGAAACCTCCTAATTCACAAATACACACAGTGGGTGATGTGTGTTAATAGCACTCTTAGCAGCCGATAATGTGGTGCAGTTAATGTATCTCAGCTTGAATTAACTTTACCACAAGCTATTGTTTCTTTTTATACAGCACAGGATCGTGTGGAAAAATCTCTCAGAATCTCACAAGGGGAATTCAATTAACATTACTCACTACTGTACAGTCACATAAAATGGAGGCTATTTTAACCTTTTTTGAGTTTCCTGCTGATCAATTCAATGCTTTCCATTAGTTTAACTCCAGTTGCTCCATAAACTCACCTTCATTGTTGAGAAAATACCGTTTCATTTATGGGGCAGAGTGTGGCTGCCAGTGGACAGCCAGAGTAGACTACACAGAAGAGGACATTTCCTCATAGAGCGTCTAGATTTGTCCCGAGGTGACATCACCTAACATGCATGTTTAAAACCCAGGAGCTTCAAATACTAGAACTGACTTTTTTAAAACCCCACCAGTATGCATTTTTTATGTGGCTTCTCTAGCTGAAGTAAAAATCCTGGATTTTTGTCATTAAGTCTTAGGACTTTAGTCCTCAGAAAATTAGAAAATAGATATACATGAACACAAAAATTATTTATCCTTTTAGAAATAATGTTACAGATAAGAAAAATACTTTAGGCCGGGCGCGGTGGCTCAAGCCTGTAATCCCAGCACTTTGGGAGGCCGAGATGGGCGGATCACGAGGTCAGGAGATCGAGACCATCCTGGCTAACACGGTGAAACCCCGTCTCTACTAAGAAATACAAAAAATAGCCGGGCGAGGTGGCAGCGCCTGTAGTCCCAGCTACTCGGGAGGCTGAGGCCGGAGAATGGCGTGAACCCGGGAGGCTGAGCTTGCAGTGAGCGGAGATCTGGCCACTGCACTCCAGCCTGGGCGACAGCGCGAGACTCCGTCTCAAAAAAAAAAAAAAAAAAAAGAAAAATACTTTATAGGAGCTGAAAGATGAGTGTCCTTGACGCCTCTTCCACATTGACCACATCGCATTGCAGCTGACTCGTGTTAAGTTTATTCCTCCAATTGTATTGTTTTTGTCCCATCCCCATAGATACCACTCTAAAAGGACAGACCTCCAACTGGTCCCCCAGCAAAAACTCTGACACCTCTAATTCCTCCTTGGCATTGCAACCTGAATGGTTTTCAAAACCCAAATCTCCTTGCGGAACTTCCTTTGTTAAAAGCCTCTATGGCTTCCCAAAGCTCTCAAGATTCAATACCAACATCCCTGCAGATAACCCCAGGTGTCCCAGCCCCTATTTAATTTTATGGGCCCCACTGCTCCCCTTTGCTCTCCAGCTCTAATCACATTGACCTTCTTTTAGTTTCTGCCTATGAGAAACCTTTACAAAGGTATTAGCTTGATTGCTTTCTTAGCATTTGTCTCCCTAGAAAACAACTACTATAAGAACAAGGGCTTTGTACTTGCCTGTCACGTTGAGGACACTATTAATACATATCAACTTAATGAATAGCAGAACGGAGAAGACATTTTACCAATGATGCTTTCTGTTGGTTCAGAGTGTCCACTAGGAAGATTTAAATTCAGTTCACCCACCACACTCGTATCTTCTCTCCCTGCATCCCCACATTTGAGTTAGTCATGCAATCTTCATTCAACAAATTGCAAATGAAAAAAAAGACAAACAAAGCCAACAAAGTGCTTACAATGTATTTAGAGAGACAACAATCAGACAAATTAAGCTATAAAATAAGAAAAGAGCTCCAATTTATCCATGCAATTAAATTAGATTAAAAAATATATTTCACTTCAAAATGACAATATGAAATAAGTATACAACATTAGCTCATATTGATCAATATAAAGATAGTTTTATTCCCTAAATTTAACAAAAAGAGGCCAGACATGGTAGCTCACACCTACACCCCAGCACTTGGTGACAAGGTGGGAGGATTACTTGAGCCCAAGAGTTCAAAACCAGCCTGGGCAACATAGGGAGACTCTATCTCAAAAACTAAGGTAACATAGGGGAGACATATCTCAAAAAATAAAAATGAAAAATTAGCCAGGCAAGGTGGCAAATGCCTGTACTCCCAGCTACTCAGAAAGGCTGAGATGGGAGATTACTTCACTTTGGGCTGGGAGGTTAAGGCTGTAGTGAGCTGTGATCACACTGCTGCACCACTTGAGCCTGGGAAACAGAGTGAGACCCTGTCTCAAAAAAAAAAAAAAAAAAAGGCACTGTTTTCCAGGACAAAAGCATATCTTTTATTTCTTGGTGGAATCCATAGCATGTATATTGCCCAATAGTTATTAATCAAGTCAAATTGTACCAGTTCTTTCATCTCTCAATAAACAGATATTTCTATCAAGTAATATGTTCTGACTAGCCCTCCTTACTACTCATTAAGATCTTGCATCTTCCAAATACACAATTGCTTTAGTTTAATCAGACTATATTTATGCCCTCAATTGTTATTTTATGTGTGGCATCTAGTTCACATGTGTATGAATGAACCATGCTCTCAGAATACTAGTTGGCCTGGAAGGCTAGGTTAACAATCACCAAAGAACAGTAAGAAAACTTGGACAGGGCTCAGGAGCTTAAATTCTAGTTTTGATGCCACAAACTTTTAGCTGGTGGCTTAGTACAAGTCATTGGAAGTTTTGATCTTTAATGTTCTTATATGTATTACCATATAGAGATAGTAGCTCTTACCTTGACTGAAAGGTGCTTATGGATATGACATAACTTAAACATTATAGTGTAGTCTTTCTCAGAGATCGTCCTGAGGACTGTTGGTCCCAGGAAATGGTCTTAAAGAAAGAGAGCCGTGGGCACATAAGTACCAAAAATATAATCTATAATGGCAAGAGAGATCTACAGAGCAATTTCATATATTAAAATTCTAAGGCATGGCTTCAGGAAAACTATTTATTTGTATTTAACATGATGGTTTCCAAATTTGTTTGACTATGGAAACTTTTTTTTCTTCTTAGAGGACATGAAGCAGAGAAACTTTTTTATACTTGTAAAACATGTTAACACAATTATGTGGAGTAATAAAATATTGATTTGTAATGTTGTACATGGAATCTATTGAATCAGATTTCTAAAAGAAGAAAAATATCAATAATTAAGGGAATAATCAAATTGTCATGTTTAATTTTTAAGTTTAACATATATACACACTTATATATTACTATATTATTTTGATAAGACATACAATATTCAGTTAGATATTTATGTCTCATCTTTGGGCTAAAGACGATAAATATCAAATATAAAATTATGTCAAACTTTCTGAATATTTGCCACCTGATATAATTAGCTAGAAATCAAGTATAATTTGTTTAACTCTCTTTCTTCTTGCAAACGTAGCAGTGACTCTATTCTAGATTTTAATCTGTGACTACCAAGAGATGAAGAAGGAGAATCACAGTACTCATGCAGTTAGCGGAAATCTTCTCCTAGCAATATTCTCTATACTTTCAATTAGCCTAAATTATTCCAATATTTGCTTCTCTCTTACTTTTCACTTGTAAAATAAATTACATTCAGTAAGCACTGTACTTAAACAATATAAGTTATGGATTCACTTAGGATCAGAATAAGCTCATATGGGGAAAATACACATTTATATTATTGCTCAATGTCTACTTGGAAGTCATGGCATATATTAGATTATGTTTAGTCTTTTTTTTTTTTTTTAATTTGGCAGAGTGACTGGACTCCAAATGTTTAATCTTAATTGAGAACTACAGCTACAATTGTTGAACGGCTGTAGCAGAATCACATTTTTATTTGACTTGTCCTTAGAAAGGGTAAAGTTTAATGTTGTTTAGTTTACAATTATTCACTTCACAGCATCACACATAAGAAAGTAGCATGATATGGTGAAATATGTGACTGGCAGTTGTTTAATTTGAAACTGACAGTGAGATTTTGTTTTAATATCATTGCTATTTTGTAAAAAAACAAGAATAAATGAACTTGCCAAAACATCTCTGAACGTTTCTTTGGATTTAAATACTTTTTTGCAACAGCATATTGTTGTTTAGAGTGGTGACTCTCTAAGTAAGAGCCCTGACTAGCAGCCTCATTAACAACACCAAATGGGAACTTGTTAGAAATGCAAACATTTGACTCCATTCCAGACCTGCTGATTCACAAGTGGGGTGTCACCATATTGGCCAGGCTGGTCTCGAACTCCAGACCTCATGATCTGCCCACCTCGGCCTCCCAAAGTGCTGGGATTACAGGCGTGAGTCACCGCTCCAGGCGAAGTACATCAACTTTTAAAAAATTATTGAGTGTTTTGCAGAAACCCTATTTAGTAGGTTGGATTCCTGTAGTGTCTGTGTGAATCATTGATTAGGTGAACTCATTTTTGAGGCTCATTTTGTAGCAGCACTTAACCACTGCTTCTAAGGACAAGACTTGACATATAGGGTAATCGATTACTGTAATTTTTCCACTCAATCTGTCTTGTTGTTTATATGTAGTAATGATGGAGGAAAAATATTTAAGTTTTAAACATTAGAAACTTGGCACAATAAGAAATCTCTCCACATACTGACTCTATTTGACCATACAAGACTAATGGCTCCCAGTGGCCATGGAACATGCCTTTTTCATGTTATGCAAGTGTAACTCAACCATTTGTTTACTTATTAGTTTATTTGCACAAGTATTTCTTGAATGTTCTATATGCTTGACCTTGTGTCAGTCCTAAGAATACAATAATGACTCTAAAATGCAATAATCTCATAAGGCAAAAAAAAAAATACAAATTGTATTACAGTATACAATTCATAAGTACACCCATAGCTTATTTTATTGTCCTTAGTAGATATTGCATTTTTTCACAAAGTGAAGATTTGTGGCAACCTTGTGTCAATCAAGTCTATTGGCACCATTTTTCTAACAGCATGTACTCACTCTGCCTCTGTGTCATATTTTGGTAATTCTCCCAATACTGCAAATATTTTCATTAATATTATGTATCTTATGGTTATCTTTAATCAGTGATCTTTAATATTACTATTACAATTGTGCTGGGGTATCACAAACCATGCCCATGGAAGACTGTGAACACAATTGATACATGTGTGTATTCTGTGTGTGTATTCTGACTGTTTCACCAATCAGTCATTCACTCATCTCTCTCCCTCTTTTGGGGTCTCCCTATTCCATGAGAAACAACAATGTTAAAATTAGGCCAACCAATAACCCTCCAATGGCCTCTAAATGTTCAAGTGAAATCTTGAATAAATGATTAAGCTTAACGAGGAAGGCATATTGAAAGCTAAGATAGGCTGAAAACTAGACTTCCTGCACCAAACAGCTAGCCAAGTCGTAATTTCAAGAGAAAGTTCTTGAAAGAAATTAAAAGGGCTGGGTGTGGTGGCTCACACCTATAATCCTAGCACTTTGGGAGGCCAAGGTGGGCAAATCAACTGAGGTAAGGTGTTCAAGACCAGCCTGACCAACATGGCAAAACCCCATATCTACTAAAAATACAAAAATTAACTAGGCGTACTGGAACATGCTTGTAATCCCAGCTACTTGAGAGGCTAAGGCAGGAGAATAGCTTCGGAGACGGAGGTTACAGTGAGCCACGATCATGCCACTGCACTCCAGCCTGGATGACAGAACAAGACTTCATTTCAAAAAAGAAAGAAAGAAAGAAAAAAGAAATTAAAAGTGCTACTCCAGTGAACACACAAACAATACAAAATGAAAAAGCCTTACAGCTGATGGAAAGTTTTTGTGGTCCAGATAAATGACCAAACTAGCCACAACATTCCTTTAAGCCAAAGCCTATGCTGGGGAAGGCCCTAACTCTCTTTAACTCTGTGGAGGCTGAGAGATTGAGGAGCTGAAGAAGAAAAGTTTGAATATAACAGAGGTAGGTTCATGAGATTTAAAGAAAGAGGCAATCTTGATAACATATAAGTGCAAGAGGAAGCAGCAAGTGTTGATGTCCAAGATGAAGCAAGAAGATCTAGCAAAGATAATTGATGAAGGTGGCTATACTAAAGAATGGCTGGCCCCTATAAACAAAGCTACCTTCTATTGGAAGAAGATGCCATGTAGGACTTTTATAGGTAGAGAACAGAAGTCAGTGCCTGGCTTCAAAGTTTCAAAGGACAGGATGACTCATATTGAAGGTTAATGCAGCTGGTGACTTTAAGTTGAAGTCAATGCTCATTTACCATTCTGAAAACCTTAGAGCTCTTAAGAATTATACAAAATGTACCTTGCCTATGTTCTATAAATGGAACAACAAAGCCTGGATGATAGGACATCTGTTTACATTATGTAATACTGAATATTTTAAGTGCACTGTTGAGACCTACTGCATTGAAAACAAGATTCCTCTCAAAATATTACTGCTCATGGGCAATATACCTGGTCACCCAAGGGCTCTAATGAACATATACAAGAAGATTAATGTTGTTTTCCTGACAGCTAAAATAACATTTATTCTGCAGTCCATGGATCAAGGAGTAATTTTGACTTTCAAGTTTATTGTTTAAGAAATACATTTCATAAGGCTATAGCTGCCATATATAGGGATTCCTCTGAAAGATCTGAACAAGTAAACGGAAAACCTCTGGAAATAATTCACCATTCTAGATGCTATTAACAATATTTATGATTCATGCAAGGAGGTCAAAATATCATTAAAAGGATTTTGGAGAAGTTTATTTCAAATATCATCAATGACTTTGAGAGGTTCGAGACTTTGGTGGAGAAACTAACTGCAGATGAGTTGGAAATAGCAAAAGACAT
Organism: Theropithecus gelada; assembly: GCF_003255815.1. Classification (NCBI taxonomy): domain Eukaryota; kingdom Metazoa; phylum Chordata; class Mammalia; order Primates; family Cercopithecidae; genus Theropithecus; species Theropithecus gelada. The sequence goes on from NC_037672.1 coordinate 27,604,609, forward strand.
AGAATTAGAAATAGAACCTGAAGATGTGACTGACTGAATTGCTGCCATCTCATGATATATTTCAAACAGATGAGGAGTTGTTTATTAACAAATCAAGTGGTCTCTTGAGATAGAATCTACTCCTGGTGAAGATGTTGTAAACATTCTTAAAATTACAACAAATGATTTAGAGTATTAAATAAACTTAATTGGGAAAGCAATAGCAGGGTTTGATAGGATTAACTCCAATGTTGAAAAAATGTTTGTGGGTAAATTGCTACCAAGCAGTACTGGATAATACAGAGAAATCTTTTATGAAAGAGTTAATAGTTGCAGCAAACATCGTTATTTGTCGTAGCCACCTCAGCCTTCAGCAACCATTATCTTGATTAGTTAGCAGCTATCAACATTGAGGCAAGATCCTCCAACAGCAAAAAATATTATGACTCTTAAGTCTCAGATTATAGCATTTTTTTTACAATAAAGCATTTTTTAAAATAAGGTAATACTTTTTGTATATCTCATGCTATTGCACACTGAATATACTGTAGTATAATTAAACATAACTTTGATATACATTAAGAAACCAAAATAATCTTATGACTTGCTTTATTGTGATATTTGCTTTATTACAGTGGCTTGGGACTAAACATGCAATATTTCTGAGGTATGCCTTTGATTGGCTATTAAATGGTTAAGCAATAATTCCATAGTACTGTTTCAGCCAAGGAATTGTCAGGAAGTATCCTATAACTTCATAAATTCTTATAACTGTCATATACACAAAGCATAAATACTTTTACTTTGTTTGTTTCGTTTTTCCCTTTGGTGACTAATATGCTACTATCTCTTTTCCCCAGAGGGAGATAAATATATCGTGTTTTTCATCAATGCAGTGTAGGAAGAGAATTCTAGACACAAAGAGAGAGAGAGAGACAAAAAAAAAAAAAAAAAAAAAAGAACAGGTCATGCAGGTCAGGAAGAGCGGCAGGGCTAAGCATGTCAACCAAAAATATTCCCAGGACTAACAAGTAAAGCAGATCATCAGCATTTTGCAGAGTGTATTGGGGAGAGAGAAGCAAAAGCCTCTGTGGTCTTTATGTTAAAAAGACACGTCTGCTCTGGAATCAAAATACTTCCAATCCTGGCACCCTACTCTCTGGTCTATGACCTTGCATTAGTTATTTAATCTCTGTGAGATGGATTTCTGATGCAGAATTTGTGTGAAAAAATAGTACCTGCTTCATAGGATTATTGTGAGAATTAAATAAGATTATCCACATAAAATTTTCTCCATTGTATCATGCACAAAGTAAGTGCTCGGCATTTTTTTCTTTTTACTACTATTATTATTAATTTTTCCAAATAGAAAATTTAGGCTCTTCATAATATGGGCATAACTCCTTTATCAGATTATTCGATGGACTATAAATTCAAACTTCAGAGCTTTAAATTGCAATGAAACTGCAAATGTCACAAAAGGAAGAATAGATAAGAGACTTAAAAATAAAATATTTTTAATAAGTATGTGATATTCACTATAAAAATACTGGGAACTTACATAACAAAATGGGAAGAGTGGTTGCCTAATCAGTGCTGATGATATTAGTTTTTTTTCTTCGTTCCCATATTATCTGAAATTTCCACATTGGTAACAATTAAGTATACATTACTTTTAAAATCATTATGAAAATAAATTTGAAGGAAAATGTTGTATTAATGCATCTGTTTCAATACACTATTTTAATAATATGTATGCCTATCTGGACACACATTAATGAGTACAAATATAAAAGGATACAGGAACAGAAAGGAGAGGTCCATACTTTATGTTCATAAACTTTGAGGTCAAGCTTTCCAGATTAGTTGACCCTAAATAAAATTTTAAGAGTAAACAAGGAGAACAAAAAAAAAGAAGCAAAAGAAAAAGGGGACATTCAACCAAATTTAATGCCGAGTCCTGTGGCATCAAGGGAAATGGCTGAGCATCTTTATACAATTGCAACTGCTACCTGGCGCTGTAGTGTGTGCCTGTGTCCCAGCTATTCACTGGCTGATGCAGGAGGATCTTTTGAGCCCAGGAGCTCTGTGCTATAGTGATCAAGAGTCCTCCATAGATTCAGCATCAATATACTGACTTCCTGGGAGAGGAGGACCACCAGGTTGCCTAAGGAGGGATGTAACAGCCCAGGTAAAAAAATAAAATAAAATAAAACAGAGCAGGTCATAACTCCTGTGTTGATCAGTAGTGGGATCACTACTAATGCAATTTCTTCCAAAGAAATGGGAGATCCAGTTTCTTTAAAAAAAAAAAAAAGAAAAAAGAAAAAAAAAATCAAGTGCTTTCATAGGTCAGGAGTAAAGAATAATGGAAAGTAGTAATGGAAGATGAGTCGGAATCCATGGCTGGGTTTTGTATGACTCGTTAAGGATTCTATGTTCCACTGAAATATCAAAGTGCCTTTTTATAATTTAATGATGTTAAAAGATCATGCTGGTTCAAGGACTGTGAGGCCTGAGCAAGTTAAGAGAGCGAAGGGACTGTGGCAGAAACCATGGCAAGAAAAGGAGAGAGATTAAACAGTCACAGTGCAGTTAACTTATACGAACTGGACTAATTATTTCCATTCTTGATAAAATTCTTCTCTTACATTCCCATAAAATAGCGTTAATGGCTAAGGGAATGAGAGTCCTTAACTCGTTAATATAAGGAAGGAAGACAATGGAAGGAGCACAGGTTGTGGGCTATTGAACTAAAAGAGGGGAGAGATAATGAGTTTAAATTTGTTCAGATATAAGGGCTGGCTATGGTGCAGCTATTCATGTCTAGTAAGCAATTGGAGGGACAATGAGCTGAGTGAGGTGGGTGGAAAAACTTTCCATAGCTAGAGATGGTGGAAAAATAGTGTAGGTGGAGAAATGAATGCAAAGTGTCAGCAATTGGCTGCTAAAGGAAAGCAAAAGCTGTGTTGCGAAAGTAAAACAGGGATAAGTCTGGCAGAAGCACAGAATTTCTATAAGGGTCATGGGAGAGAAAGGTGAAAAGGACTATTCGAGCAGGATTAGAAAGAGTCTGGCATGCCAGAGGGAGAAGTTAATATTGCAGTCTATTTAGAAAGAGATCCACTTACTTCCATAGGGCCACAATTGTTTCTATTTAGTGTATATCCTGGTAAAGAAATGCAATGTAGTGTTTAAGAGAAAAACTACAAGAGTAAATAGCCTTGCTTTAAATCCCAGCCTTAAGGCTTACTAGCAGTGTGACTTGGAGCAAATTGTTAATCTCTTAGTTCTTTAGTTGTGCCATCTGCAAGCTGATGATAATGATTGGCTGCTTTCCTTGGGTGGTTATAAGGATTAAATGTGTTAATATATATGTCACCCTGTAGGAAGTGTTATATGTGGACATATGTATGCAAAATATGCATACACATATACTGCAAATATTATTACTCTATCTTTATTTCTTGTATTCTTCTGATGAGATACATCTCATATGAGATATATGAGATTCCTTCCTACTCTCTAATTTTACCTTCAATAATAAAAAAGCAGCTCTCCTCTTTATAATGCCAATCTTTAATTTCATTTATGGAGACAGGATTTATAAGGTCCCTCTCATTCACATGAGTAGCATCATCATGACACATTTTGATGTATAGCACATCAGTAATATTTAAGAAATGGTAAAAAAAATTATAATTTTCAGGCCATCCTAGACTATCATTTATTTATTTTTTGATGAATAGCTGATTTTTATTTAAATTGAACAATTTATATGTCAACTTATTGATACTGTGTTCACGAGTTAATATTTCTATAGGATGGTTCTTAAATACAGGTACATTACATGGACATTTATCTCCAGGCTAAGGCTGCCTAGGCACCTCATCCTCTTGCCTACAATGATTACAATAGATTGCGGTGAGTATGTAACCTATATCAGCCTTACGAGGTGGACACTTTGGATTTTGCTTATAGTACTAAAGACAAACTGAGTCTTTTCTTGAAGAGTGAGGTGGTAATACGTAAGTCTGTAACACATAGAGCAATTTGCAAATATTAGAATGAAGTCTGGAGCTACCAAGGGGATCAGCATAGTGAACATGGAAATGAAACTGATGTCACAAACAGTAGAACATAGAGTGTATGTGTGGCCTGCTGAATCAAGGCTTACCTGAAAAGCGCTCTATCTGTAGATTAACATATAACCTAAGTGCATATATAAATTTTCTGTGTTGTTTAGGTCACTTTAAGTAAAGCTTTCTGTATTTTATAGTGCAAAAGTCCTCACAGATATGACTGCTTATACAGGTTTTAACCTACTTATGCTTTATTACTTCTCTCTGCTCTCTGAAAGTCAGAATATAAACATCTAAAGTTATTTCAAAATATGTGCCTAGGCATTTTACTTTTGTTATGTGATAGTCATGCATTCTATAAATATTTGCAGAGCTCCTAATATGTTTAAGGTATTTGGTGATGCTGGGGATAAAATAAAAATATAATATATACAATTTTATTGCATATTTAATCATATCTTCTTTTTTTTTTTTTTTTTTTTTTGAGATGGAGTCTCTCTCTGTCGCCCAGGCTGGAGTCCAGTGGTGCGATCCCGGCTCACTGCAAACTCCGCCTCTCGGGTTCACGCCATTCTCCTGCCTCAGCCTCCCGAGTAGCTGGGATTACAGGCTCCCGCCACCACGCCCGGCTAAGTTTTTGTATTTTTAGTAGAGACGGGGTTTCACTGTGTTAGCCAGGATGGTCTCGATCTCCTGACCTCGTGATCAACCTGCCTGGGCCTCCCAAAGTGCTGGGATTACTGGCGTGAGCCGCCGCACCCGGCCTTAATCATATCTTTTGAATGAAGTAGTCTATCTATTGAATGCTTCATATTGAATGAATCATTGAGTGACCATTCCAATGAAGTATACAGAGGTATCATGCGAGTTCACTTCAACACATTTTATAAGTATATAATATATCCCCTAGACTATGTCATCAATTTGTTGGTTCTTGGCAGTAAATCCATCCTTCATTTCCTGCTCTGGGAAGATTTAACAGGAGCTCTTTAAACCTTGTTGCTTTCCAAGATGGCATGATTTTAAGCTTTGTCGGTAGTTTGTGCTGGAGACCAGCTACTACTTTCAAGAAGAGGCTTTCCTTCCTGATTCCACTGTGCTTTTCTCAATAGACTCCTTCAGTGCACCCAGTGCCCCACTCCTGCAGCAGGGGCGGCTTCAGCACCTGGCTCTCCCAGCATGTGCACTTTCTGTGACACCCAGCCTCTGTGTGCACAGAGGTGAACATCTTCCTGAAAACCGCTTCTCCTGGTACCTTAAAGGAAGAATATCCAGCAAGTTCCACTGCTGCAGCATCAGATGGACTTCAGTGCCCTTCAGTGAGCCATGCCCATGTTTTCTCTAATGAAGTCTGGATCACAGTCCTCGGGACAGAGACTGCTCCTCATATCTGCTATTCCTCTGGTTTTTAGAGGTCTCTTTAACTTTTACTACCAAGCCCACATTAATCTATTGCAATTAATATTCTTTATACTAAACTTTTTATTTTCAAATTATAATGTGGTTTGTCTCCCGAGTAGAAATGACAAATGCAGGTACCAAATCTAAACCAGGAGAGTTTGGGGAATTTTCTAATAGGAGATGACTTACCAGTTGAAGTTTGGATGTTGAGAAAATGCTAGTGAAGAGGATAAAGAGAAGCTAGATGAGGTGCAGATAGAAGCAGTTGTTGAAAAAGGTACATGTTTAAGTCATTGGTTCTCAAGGTATGATCCCAAACTAGCAACATCAGCATCACTTGAGAAATTGACATGAAAACAAATGTCCAAGACTGAATCAGAAACTCTCAGGGTAGGCCCAACAATTTTTGTTTTAATAAATCCCCAAGGTAGTTTCTATGCATGCTAGAGTTTAAGAACAATTAGCTTGACTTGCTATGATTTAGGTGTGATATTCTCTCATCATAGTCCTACACTGTAATGATGAATGAGCATGCTACCCTTTAGGTCAGAATAAATAATATTTTAATAAATGTCATGTGTATCTACTTTCCAAGGTACTGAGAGTTGATACTATAACCACAGTGGGGGAAAAAAAAAAAAGCAAAACAAAGAAAAAAAATGGAACATGTAAAAATAAAGTATAATAATCTAAGTAAGAAAAAATAGGGCAGATTATTTTATTAAAAATTATCAGCTTTTAAAATATTAAATGTTATATACCATACATTTTAATTCTTCTAATAATGTCATCTTCTGTCCTACAAAGGATGAAGGTCTGTAGTTAAAAGAAATTATTCATTATTGTCTTTCAACTTACACTAAGCTGTCTATATCAATGTGACAAGATTCTTTTCATGGCCTAGTATTAAGAAATTCTCCACTAATAAGCTTTTGATTATTTCATTGATTTGTTAGTTGCCTGAGGCCATTCAATAGAAATTCTTATTATTGTGGAGTGATAAGCAGGATGTGTTTTAGGTCATATTATTCATATGAAAAATATTTCCATAAGTGGAAATATTTCCATTAACAGAGTTCTATGTGCTGCTTCTCAAGGTTAATTGTTTCCTCTGATCTCCAGTTAATATCTATTATTCTTAAACCCAGAGATTAGCAAAATGACAGACAGAGAGGGCATTCAATGTCTGGAAGATACTGATTGGAGGCTTTGGGTTTTTTTAGACATAGACCAAATAGCATTTAAAATCTAGCTTCAAAAGATAAAAAACAATTATGATAAATTATATGATAGGCTCACCCTTAGATTTTCTGTCTTTAAAAACAAGTCAACAATATTTGGTAAGAAAAACAGGGCAACATAAAAATTTATATTTTATTGTGCTGCCATAATTTAACTTATTTTTAGATCAATTTAAGAAGAATATGTTTTTCTACTATTTCATGGGTAAATATGGGCATTAATGCAAGATATAACTTAGATAAAGAGTTTACATTTAGTGCTTCAGTATGTATTGCTGAAAGATTTACAGGAAAGCAGTGATGAATGTTAAACTGTACAGGCACCAGAATGTGACACTGCAATAGTGATTAAAGTAGTATCTGAACCAACAAATGCAAATTGCCAAGTTTTATTTCTAACCATCATGATTTCTTTTTAATGCAAATACTCTGTGATTCATTCTACTTCTGGACATTTTTCACTTTAAAATAGTATGGATTACCGATATCTATTACATAAGGCTTTTTATTTTTTTTGGTAATTCTATTTCCATAATATTTGTACAACCACATGCCCAGGCATACTGACACTGAATCATAGTACCCTTGTTATACAAAACAGAAAAGTAATTTTTGGAAGTCCTGTAGCTCTTAAGCACTGCAAAGGTTAGGCCTATGCACAAAGAAATAGGGGGAACAGGATGGAATGCCACCTTCAGCCATTCTCACGTCTCTGTTGTACATTTTGCTAAATCCACATACCATCTTGTTATTTTGGCCATGCATGTGTACTGTCTTATTTCCCTGAATATTTTTAATGGGCCACTTTTTTAACTGACATCAATGTATCTAAAAAAGAAGCTTGAAGTTACTAGTGTAAAAACAAAGCCAGTATCATGCAGTAAAAGAAAATATTAAAAATTAGTAATCAAATCTAAAATGTTAGTTATTAAACTTTAGAAAACCTTGTGCCTGCTCAAGACTCTGATTTTGAGATTTGTTCTAGCTCTGTTAATAAAAACAAGCTATTTATCATCCAATTGATAAAATTTAATACTAATTAACTAGCTTGGCTTTCTCCTTCATTGAACTACAGGAATTGACCAAAAAGATCAAAACTAAAGACTATCTGATTGCAAAATTTGAAAAGACAAGTGATAAGTAGAAGACCAGAAAGTTCTGGTAAAAATAAGCAAATTGTATATCAAAAATGTGAAACAGAAAGTTAGACTCCTCAATAGCAACAATGGATCTAAGAGGTGATGGAATAATGCTTTCTTAATAAGGCATAAATATTTTCATTCCAGTGTTTGATGTCTAGCTAAATTCTGAATCAGGAATTCAGAGAGAAAGGTATTTACAAATGTGCAAAGGCTTAAGCATGTTTTTTAACATGCATTCATTTTTAGGAAACCAAGAAGAAAAGAAGAATATCTTAGACATAGGATCTAGGTTCTAGGTTTTTCTACATTAGAAAGCAAGGAAGGAAAATTCAGGATATAAAATTTGTAGTAAGTCCAGAAGGCAAACAGTTCCTATTTAAGCAGGACAACAAAAGATGATGAGAGAGAACTGACCAGGTAATCAAAGCAAAAGAAGCAATTACAGAGATGGATAGATTATCTGATATATTTGAGTTTGAAATTGAATATTGATAGGTGATTGATATGTAAATTGGGTTTCTGAAATGAGGGATTGTTTCCTAAAACACAAGAAATTATTTCAAAAGGCAAATTGCAATTCTAGAAACACACAAAAAATTACATAAGGAAAAAATAATCATCAAAGACCACTTGAATCTACAGTAACTAAAATTACATGATCATAACATAGTAAGAATAAAAGCATATTCAGTTCAAATTTTGATATATCAATATTAGCAGAAATGGCAAAATAAGGGGATGAAAATATAAGATAGCTTAATTATACTTTGGGGACTGCTTGAGGGTGGAGGGTGGTAGGAGGGAGAGGATCAGAAAAAATACCTATATGGCACTATGCTTAGTGACAAAATAATCTGTACATCAAATCCCCATGATATGTGTTTACCTATGTAACAGACCTTCACAGGCACTTCTGAACCTTAAATAAAAGTTAAAAAAAGGAAAAAAAAAAATCTTTGATAGGAACTAGGTGAAGAAGCACATAGATCTAAAATTAATGTATCAAGAAATAGAGGCATAAATATGCTCTATAAAATAACTAGTAAAAAAAAAGTAACAACTAAAAATAGTAAATTTTGTTGTTCATGGACTGAGATCAGGTTGAAATAAAAGATATTAAGTAAAAAGAAATTAAAACATTACATATTTGTCTTGGACAAAAATAGAATTCAACTTACAAAGAAAAAATTGCAGTAACAAGGAAATCAGTGTTTCTTGATGTTATTTTCCAGCCCTACCTGTGATAGATACATGAATTGCATATAACGATTCTTAGTTCTTTTGTAATTACTCTGAGAAAAAGTGGACAATCATTAATCACCATGAAGAGGTATCTTGTATTGTTCAAATACAAATTTTTAAGATACCTATAATTATTAGTTATGAGGCTGTGAGCCTAGAAAATAAAATTTACTTTAATAAGAGTTTACCTATAATTATCATTTTATAGGGAACTTGTGTTCATCTGTTTAGTATATCTTATCTAATGAACTCTGAGATATTTGAGAGAAAGGAATTTTCATTCTTCTCTCATTCTGTTGTACTGGGAAAATGGTAAGTGTTCAATACATGTTTTGCTTTTATTTTAATTTTTACTTTTATTTTTATTATTACTATTTTTTGAGACAGAGTCTCGCTCTGTCGCGCAGACTGGAGTGCAGTGGCGCGATCTCAGCTAACAGCAACCTCCGCCTTCCGGGTTCAAGCGATTATCCTGTTTCAGCCTCCCGAGTAGCTGGGACTGCACCCGCCCGCCACCACGCCCAGCTAATTTTTGTATTTCTAGTAGAGACGGGGTTTCGCTCTGTTGGCCAGGCTGGTTTCGAATTCCTGACCTCAGGTGATCCACCCTCCTTGGCCTCCCAAAGTGCTGAGATTACAGGCGTAAGCCACCGTGCTCGGCCATGTTTATTATTATTAATTAAAAATTTTTAAACTTATATCTGAACTATTTGGTAAAAGGGTTATTACTTTTTTTTTCCCCAAAAAATTTCAGAGCTTAGGTCACAAGTGTCATTATCTCCCCCTTTTTTTTCCCCCAATTTTTTACAGTGGTCAAATGCACGTTGACATTTACCATCTTAACCATTTTTAGGATCACAGTGCAGTGGTATTAAACACATTCATAATGTTGTGCAACAGTCGCCACCATCTGTCTCCATAACTGTTTTCGTATTGTCAAACTGAAACTGTGTACCCAGTAAATGATTATCCTGTCTTCCCTTGTATCTATAGCCGCGAGCAACCTCTGGTCTATTTCCTGTCTCTATGACTTTGACTACTCTCAGTACCTGATGTAATTGGAATTATATAGTATACTTTTCTTTTTGTGTCTGTTTTATTTCACTTAGGATAATGTCCTTCAAGCTCACTGATGTCATAGCATATGTCAGCGTTTCTTCCTTTTTAAGACTTAATTATGCTCCACTGTATGTATATGCCATATTTTGCTGATCCACTCATCTGTTGATGGACACTTGGATTGCTATCATGTTTTAACTATTGCAAATAACACTACTATGAATATAGGTGTACAAATACCTCTTAGAGACCCTGTTTTCAATACTTTTGGTTATATACCCAGAAGTGAAATCGTTGGATAATATGGTAATTGTATTTTTACTTTTCTAAGGAACTGCCATACTGATTTCCATGGTAGCTATACCATTTTACATTCCCACCAACAATGCACAAGTTTCTGAAAGCAAGGGAAACTGATCCAGTCATTGTATTAACATTTTCATGCTTCATTCAGCAAAGTGTAACAAAATTTTAGAGTTTATAAAAAATGTTAACTTATTTTAAAATAGCTCATCATTGTCCTGGAAAGACTTTTGCTAGAATAAGTTAAAATTTATTTGGATAATCACAGCAGTAATCTGGAGAATTAATTATGGAAAGCTCTGCAGTGACACAATAATTTCCAATAACATTTCACAGCACCCTTTTTGTTGAGCATCTTGTTTGTCTGTCTTTCTCCTCATGAACTACTTTGGAAGAAATTATTCCTTTAAAATACGCCATAAGTTTATTCAGAAGGACTTCATAATGTTAGTACAACTGTTTATGTCTAAAGGTATACTCTGAAAGATGAAAGCTTGCACAAGCATGTGGGCCTGGGGAACATTTCTCTAGTAAAAGGCTTTGCTCCTTTGTTACAATAAATGGTCTTTCTGCACTCAGGGGACTCTGGCTCTGAGAATTAATGCTGACACTCAAACTCGGATTCTTATTGGACTGAGCAATAGAAACACTTTAGAAGATCATAGCAACAGAGAAAAAATATAAAAAAACTAAAACTCAGAACTAACTTAAGGTATTAGAAAACTTTGCAAACTATTTATCTTAGCATTTACTTTAAATCAAGAATTAAAAGTGTAATACATTGGGCTTTTGGAACATAAGGGTTTGTTTTAGCATTATGTACTGAAAAAATAGGAAGTTGAGGTCTCTGATTTACTGGCAGAGAATTAAAACAAATAATAAGAGCTCATAAAGCTAATGCTTTAGTCAGTGACTCAATAAAAGTTGTTGTTCACTGAAAGTCATATACTCTCAAACCTGTGGAAAGCTGTAAAAGCCATTCTAAGTAAAAGTCCACATCTATGTTACAAGAACAGCATTTTATCTACTTTGTAAAATATATATTGAAGTCCATAATAGTTACATGAATTCCTTAGATCCAGAAATGTTTCAAAACTCAGCATGTTTTAGTTTTCTCCTTTGATTATAGGAAGATAATATAACATATACAGTTGATCCTTGAATTATGATGAGGTTACCTCCTGATGAACCCATTGTAACTTGATAATATACTAAGCCAAAAATACTTTTATTTCTGACAACACACTAGACAGTCCCCAAGTTATGGTGATTTGACTTAGGACATTTTTACTTCACTATAGTGCCAAAAGCAATATACATTCATTCAAAATTGTAAACCCTTCTTAGGTCATACAAAGCTCCTCAACTTACAATGGAATTATATCCAGATAAACCCATCACAGAGTTGAAAAATTGTAAGTGGAACCATTGTAATTTGGAGACCATCTGTATATGTTAAATGACATCATTCACAGAGTTTGACTTAGAATCCCATAATCAAACATATGTATACTTTAGAAGCTAAATACATAGATATTCTCAAACATGTAATTCTGATGTTTTAGTCCTAAATGCTTTGATGTTTGAAAATATATCCAAAGAAACAGATATCCAGAGAAAAAGTACTACTTAATATACTAGGCAATTTAAAAACATGTATCAAGAAATATACATGCAAAGGGAAAATATATGTGACATGATGCTCATAGAAATGAGCAACAGGTATTCATAAATTTAGAGAATGGTTGGTCCTTGCAGAGACTTCAGAGGCTATAGAGAAAGTATTTCTTGTTTGTTTGTTTGTTTGTTTTTCAGACTGGAAACACTGAAGCTCAGAAGTATTATAAGACTTAACTGATGTAGTCCTAAGGCAAGATGATGTTGTAAGATCACTAGGGTCATGATTAAAATTACTCATTCCTGTTTACATGACCAGAGTTATACTCTATTTCTCACTGTAGTAGATGAGTACCTCTAAAGGGCAAAATAAGATCACTAAGCGTTTCTCACTTCCTGCCTAATTTAGTTATTTTATTTGTCCTAGAATCTAAGATGCTTTATTCGATGATGATCAGGAACTTGATGAACTACCCTTCAAGTTCTCAATTATTGCCCGCCCAAAGTGCTTATAATCCAGAATATATAATGGTTAAATAGACTTTAGCATAACTCTGTATACATTGCCAGTTTTATAAGTAGCATATGTGTTCTAATTTTTGACCACAGTATAGCTACCTTTTCTGGTGGCTTCGTTGCTTGCTATTCTGTTATTGAAAGTTATCTTCATTGTCTGCTTCCTGCCTCTGTCTAACTTTTTTAACAACAAATATTAATGAAAGACTGTCTATGCTCTAGGCACTGTGATAACCATGGGGACACAAAAAAACATCAAGATGCGATGGAAAGATCAGTACCTAGGTCTGCAACCTTGGGAAAGTGACTTAAGTGCTTTTATCTCTTTTGTCTATAAAACCAGAGGTTATGAGGTACAAATGAGATTAGGAAGGAACCACTAGAGGGGCATATTTTCTATCACAGCTGTCAAGGGCAGAGTGGACAGGAGTTCAGGTGGGATACAGAACATCAAGAGTGAGGATACAGAGCATTTATTTTCCAGGAATCTGCCTTGTGAAAGGTGATTCTACAATTAATGCTGTGGCGAATATTCAATTGTTAACACATTATACTATAAACCTTAGTTAAACAGAATTATTTGTTGTAAAGCTGCCCGTAATACATCAAGACGTTGGAGAAAATCATGTGTTTGGGATGTGAGGCAAAAGAGAGTATTAGTTCAGAGTGAGAATATGAGGACAGTGGGCATTTGGCAGGAAAAAAGGCAAATAAGAAGTGAAAGCAGGGTTCAGCTAAAAGGAAGAAGGTGTTAAAAATAAACTGTTTCATTTTCAACACTGTCTCCTCCCAGTTTTTCAGATATCAACAATTATAAACTTTGAGTTTGTCTATAGCTCAGTTATACATTGCTTTGAAATTTTGTTATCAAGCTAATTATTTTTATGTATATTGCTTATTGCAGAAGTTATGCAGCACAAATTCCTCTTCCTTTCTAAACAGTTTCTTTCTTTGCTCTTGGAAAGGTTGCCTGACAATTCTTCACTATAAACTTACTTTGGGAGTTGCCTCTATTGAAGATGGACACCTCGTTTAAGGACAAACTGAGGTCTCTGGGAAAACCTCATGTTATGTCAAGTAAATGCTAGGTTAGCGAGTTATCACCTCTTTACCTCAACTTGGGAAACTACAGAAGGGCCATCTCACCTACAGTGTGTACCCTGACATCAGCTGAGGTCCTTGGTTGTGACTACATTATAGGCAAACTTATTTCTGTAACATCAAGTGTTAAACCCATAACAACACCTTATCATACTAATCTTCATCTCAAAGTCTGCTCCCCAGGGAACCCAGTCTGACGGTGGCTATTCTTTTACCATATGTTGTTATAGGATATTGCCTCAAATACTTTTGGATAATCAATTTTATTAAAGCAGATGATATGAAATCTGTTTAATCCTCAATCAACAAACTACACAAGTCCTAAGAGAAAGAACAGTTTCAATGTGTTGGAAGAACGAATTAACCAAAAAAAAAAAAAAAAAAAAAGCAATGTTAGTTCTCCAGTCATTGGTGGGGACTAATGCTTACTATTAGTGAGCAAGAAATAGAAAGAGGGAGTAAGATTGTGAGAAGCCATTTAAACATGACTATACACAGTGAATTTAATATTCTATATAGACTTGTGTGTTTTTTCATTTTGTTCAAAAATACTTTTACTTACTTTTTGCATGCTAATTGCAGATGCAAAAAATGATCCAAGGAAGATAAAATTAAAACATTAAAAATAGTTTTTATTTATTATTATTATTAAAGTAAGATAGTCAATACCCTGAGGTTTTACAAAGTCAGTTGACCTTGAGGGTAAACAACAGAAAGAAGTTAGGTTAAAATTATATTTTATTTCATTTTAATTTTTTTTGCTTTTGAGATTATGTGTTGACTAGATTCATCATTGTCTTTTCAGTATTAAATCTGCATGTTTTTCTAAAACTTTTGGATTTTCCAAAGTACTAATAGACAAACAAAATAATAAAGGCCATGCTGTAATTCCATTTTTTTCCCTTTTTTTCCCCCCACTTTTAGATTCAGAGGGTACATACACATTTGCTACCTGGGAATATTGTATAATGCTGAAGTTTGGGGTATGAATGATCCCATCATCCAAGTACGAAGCACAGTACCCAACAGTTAGTTTTTCAACACTTTTTCCTCTTTCTACCTCCCCCATCTAATAATCCCAAGTTTCTATTATTGCCATTTTTATGTCCATGAGTACCCAATGTGTAGCTTCTACTTATAAGTGAGAACATGTAGTATTTGGTTTGCTGCTTCTGCCTTAATTAGCTGCATAGTATTTATGCCTTTATGGCTGCATAGTATTCTGTGGTGTATATGTACCAATTTTCTTTTTAATCCCATCTGCCATTGATGGACACCTGGGTTGATTTCTTCTTTGCTATTGTGAATAGTGCTGTGATGAACATGCAAGTGCATTTTGGTAGAAAAATATACTTTCTGTTGGATATATACTGAGTATTGGGATTGCTGGGCTAAATGTTATTTTTTTTTTTTTTTAGTTCTTTGAGAAATCTCTAAACTGCTTTCCACTGTGACTAAAATAATTTGCATTCTCAACAACAGTGTGTAAGCTTTCTCTTTTCTCCACAGCCACACCAATATCAGTTATTATTGCACTTTTTAATCACAGTCATTCTGGCTGTTGTGAGATGGTATCTCATTGTGGTTTTGATTTGCGTTTCTTTGATGATTAATGGTGTGGAGCATTTTCTCATATGTTTGTTGGCTGCTTGTGTATCTTCTTTTGATCCAAGGAAGATAAAATTAAAACATTAAAAATATTTTTTTATTATTATTATGAAAGTAAGATAGTCAATACCCTGAGGTTTTACAAAGTCAGTTGACCTTGAGGGTAAACAGAAGAATGAAGTTAAGTTACAAATTATCCTTTATTTCATTTTAATTTTTTTTTTTGCTTTTGAGATTATGTGTTGACTAGAATCATCATTGTCTTTGCAGTATCAAAGCTGCATGCTTTTCTAAAACTTTTAGATTTTCCAAAGTACTAATAGACAAACAAAATAATAAAGGCCATGCTGTGATTCCATTTTTTTCTTTTGAGAAGTGTCTGTTCATATATTTTGCCCACTTTTTAATGGGTTTATTTGTTTTCTGCCTGTTGAATTAAGTTCCATATAGATTCTGGATATTAGACCTTTGTCACATGCATAGTTTGCACACTTTTTCTTCCATTCTGTAGGTTGTCTGTTTATTCTGATGATGGTTTCTTTTGCTGTGCAGACATTTAATTAGGTCCCACTTATCCACTTTTGCATTTGTTACAATTGCTTTTGAGGACTTAGTCAAAACCCGAGGTCCATGTTCAGAATGGTGTTTCTTTGGTTTTCTTCTAAAGTTCTTATAGCTTGAGGTCTTACATTTAAATCTTTAATACATCTTGCATTGATTTTTGTGTATGGTGTAAGGTAGGAGTCCAGTTTCACTATTCTGCATATGACTAACCAGCTATCCCAGCACCATTTTTTGAATAGAGTGTCCTTTCTCCATTGCCTGTTTTTGTTAACTTTGTTGAAGATCAGATGGCTTTAAGTGTGGGGCTTTTTCCAAGTTCTCTATTCTGTTCCATTGGTCTATGAGTCTCTTTAGGTACCAGTACCATTCTATTTCTGTTCCTGTAGCCTTATAGCATAGTTTGAAGTCAGATAATATGGTGCCTCCAGCTTTGTTATTTTGCTTAGGATTGCTTTCACAAGGTGAGCTCTTTTTGGATCTCATGTAAATTTTAAAATAGGATTCTAATTCTGTTTAAAATAACATAGGTACTTTGATAGGAATAGTGTTTGTATTAGTCAGTGTTCTCTTAAGGGATGGAATTCATATGAGATAGATAGATAGATAGATAGATAGATAGATAGATAGATAGATAGATAGATAGATAGGCAGATAGATAGATAGATAGATAGATAGATAGATAGATAGATAGATAGATAGATAGATAGATAGATAGATAGATAGATAGATAGATAAAGGGGAGTTTATTAAGGAGTATTAACTCACACAATCTCAAGGTCCCACAATAGACTGTCTGCAAACTGAGGAGCAAGGAAGCCAGCCTGAATCCCAAAGCTGAAGAACTTGCAGTCCGATGTTTGAGGGCAGGAAGAATCCAACATAGGAGAAACATGTAAGCTAGAAGGCTAAGCCAGTCTAGCCTTTTCATGTTTTTCTGCCTGCTTTATATTCTGGCTGCACTGGAGACTAATTAGATAGTGCTCACCCGGATTAAGGGTGGGTCTGCCTTTCCCAGCCCACTGACTCAAATGTTAATCTCCTTTGGCAGTACCCTCACAGACACACCAGGATCAACACTTTGCATCCTTCAATCCAATCAAGTTGACACTCAGTATTAACCATCACAGCATTGAATCTGTAGATTTCTTTGGGCAGTACGGCCATTTGAATGATCTTGATTCTTCTAATCCAGGAACATGAAAAGATTTTTACTTTTTTGTATTATCTGTGATTTCTTTGAGCAATATTTTATAATTCTCCTTGTACAGCTCTTTCCCTTCCTTGGTTAGATGTATTCCTAGGTATTTTATTTTATTTTATTTTATTGATATTGTACTTAGGATTGCATTCTTGACTTTGCTCTGCTGCTTCAACATTATTGTTGTATTGAAATACCACTGATTGTTGTACATTAATTCAATGTTCTGAAACTTTACTGAAGTCATTTCAATTCCAGGGCCTTCTGGCAGAATCGTCAGGGTTTTCTAGGTATAAGATCAGACTGTGCACAAAGAGAGATAGTTTAATTTCTTTTTTTCTATTTGTATGTCTTTTATTTCATTTTCTTGCCTGATTGTGATAGTTAGCAGTTCTAGTACTATTTTGAATAGGAGTAGTGAGAGTAGGCATCCTTATCTTGTTCTAGTTCTCAAAGGGAATGCTCCCAGCTTTTGCCCATTTAGTATGATGTTGGCTATGTGTCTGTCATAGTTGGATTTTATTATTTGATGTATGATCCTTCAACACCTACTTTTTGGTGGATTTTTATCATGAAGCAATGTCAGATTTCACTGAAATATTCCCCGATGTCTATTGAGATGATCATATGGTTTTTGTTTTTTATTCTTTTTATGTGGTGAAACACATTTATTGATTCACATATGTTGAACCAGCCTTGCAGGAATGAAGCCTACTTGATCATAATGAATTAACTTCTTGATAGCTGTTGAATTTGGTTTGGTAGTATTTTGTTCAGTATTTTTGTGTTTGTGTTCATCATGGATATTGGCCTGTAGTTTCCTTAAATTTATTTTCTTGTTGTGCTTTTGCCAGACTTTGGTATTGGAGTGATGCTGCGTTTGTAGAATAAGCTAGGAAGGTGTTCCACTTATTCAATTTTTTGGAATAGTTTCAATAGAATTAGTACCACCTCTTTTATATCTGGTAGAATTTGGCTGTGAATCCATCCTCTCCAGAGCTTTTTATAAATTATTGATTCAATTTCAGAACTCAATATTGGTCTAGTCAGTTTCTCACTTTCTTCTGATATAATCTTGGGAATTTGTATGTTTCTATAAATGTATGCATCTCCTCTAGATTGTCTAGTTTGTGTGCATAGAGGTACTCATAATAGTCTCTGAGGAATTTTTTGGTTTTCTGTGGAATCAGCTGTGATGTCACCTTTGTCTTTTCTGATTGTGTTTATTTAGATCTCTCTTTTTTCTTTGTTAACTTAGCTGGCAGTTTATTGATCGTTTTTGTACTTTCAGAGAATAAACTTTTAGTTTCATTGATCTTTTTTGTATGAAATTTTATCTCTCAATTTCATTCAGCCCCACTCTAATTTTAATTATTTCTTTTTTTCTGCTGACTTTGGGGTTAGTTTGTTCTTGTTTTATGAGTTCCTTGAGGTTGAATGTTAGATTATTAATTTGAGATCTTTCTAGCTTTCTGAGGTAGGTGTTCAGCACTATAAACTGTCCTCTTAACACTGCTTTTGATGTATCCCTAAGATTTTGGTGTGTTGTGTCTCTCTTTTCATTTATTTCACAGATTTATTTATTTTTTTAATTTCTGCTTTCATTTTGTTATTTTCCCAAAAGTCATTCAGGAACAAGTTGTTTAATTTTTATGCATTTTGGGGGGGGGGGTTTAATACATCTCCTTAGTATTGAATTCTATTTTTTTTCCACTGTGGTCTTAGGTTATGGTTAGCCCTAGATTATGGTTATGTGGGCCTAGATTAATTTTTCTGAATTTATTGAGACTTGCTTTATGGCCACATATATGATCAATCTTGGAGTATGTTGCATGTACAGATGAGAAGAAAGTAAATACTGTGGTTAATGTTTGGAGTATTCTGTAGGGGTCTATTAGGTACAATTGGTCTGTAGCTGAGTTTATGTCTGGAATTTCTTTATCAGTTTTTTGCCTCAGTGATCTACTGTTGTCAGTAGGGTGTTGAAGTCTTCTACTATTATTGTGTGGCTAAGTCTTTTTGTATGTCTAGAAGTGCTTGTTTTATGAATCTCAGTGCTCTGACGTTGAGCATGCATATACTCTGAATAGTTAAGTTTTTTTGTTGAATTGAACTTTATCATTTTGTAAGGACTTTTTTGTCTTTTTAAAATGTTCTTTGTTTAAAGCCTGTTTTATCTAATGTAAGAATCATGACCCCTGCTCTTTTATGTTTTATATTTATCTGGTAGATTTTTTTTTAATCCTTTACTTTGAGCCTATGGTTACATGTGATTGGTCTCTTGAAGAGAGCAGACTGATGAGTCCTGATGAGTCTTGTTTTTAATCCAACTTGCAACTCTTTGCCTTTTAAGTGGGTAGATTAGACTATTTACATTCAAGGCTAATATGGATATATGAAGTCTTGATCTTACAATAAGGTTATTAGCTGTTTGCTTTGTAGTTTCGATTGTGTGATTGCTTCATAGGGTCAGCCAGATATGTACTTAAGGGCTTACTTGTTGTGGGAGGTATCATTATGTTGTTTACATATTTAGAACGCCCTTAAGGATCTTTTGTAAGGCTGGTCTAGTGATAAAACATTCACTTAGTGCTTGTTTGTATGGAAAATATTTATTCCTCCCTCACTTATAATGCTTAGCATGGTTGGGAAAGAAATTCTTAATTGGAATTTCTTTTCTTTAATTGTGCTGGAAATAGTCCCCCAATCTTTCCTGACTTGTAAGATTTCTTCTGAGACATCCTCTGTTAACCTGATGGGACTCCCATTATACATGTTCTAACATTTCTCCTAGCTACTGTTACAACTTTTTCTTTAAGTTGACTTTGAATGGTCTAGTGACTATATATACCTTGGTGATGTTTGTTTTGTATAATATGTCATAAATGTTCTCTGAGGTTTTGTATTTGGATGGCTATATTTCTAACAAGGTTAAGGAAATTCTCTTGAATCATTCACTCAAATATGTTTTCAGGTTGTTAACGTTTTCTTTTACTCCCAGGAATGCTAATAATTTGTAGTTTTTATCTATTTACATAATCCCCTATTTCTTTTTTTGTTTGTTTGCTATGAAGCTTCACTCTGTTGCCCAGGCTTGAGTGCAGTGGCATGATCTCAGCTCACTGCAACTTCTGCCTCCTGGGTTGAAGTGATTCTTCTCCCTCAGCTGCCTGAGTAATGGGACCACAGGTGTGCACCACCACACTCATCTAATTTTTGTATTTTTAGTAGAGACGTGGTTTCACTATGTTGGCCAGGCTGGTCTTGAACTCTTGACCTAAAGTAATCGACCAGCCTCGGCCTCCCAAAGTGCTGGGATTACAGGCGTGAGCCACTGCGTCCAGTTTGTAATCCCCTATTTCTCAAACACTTTGATCATGTTAAAATTCTTTTTTACTTTATATTTTTCTGACCAGGTTAGTTCAAAAGACTTGTCTTCAGGCTTTGAAAGTTTTTATTCTGTTTGGTCTATACTATTGATAAAATTTTCAGTTGCATTTTGAAATTTCTTAAGGGAGATATTCAATTCCAGAAGCTCTGATTGATTTTTTTCTAAAATATTTGTCTCTTCCATAATTTCTGGATTGCTTTAGAAGTTTCTCGGTGTTTATTCTTAACTTTGTCTTGGATCTCATTGAGCTTTCTTGCAACCCATATTTTATATTCTTTATCTGCTATTTCTGAGTTTCCTTTTGGTTAGCGACCATTTCTGGAGAGTTAGTCTGGAGATTTAGTGCAATCCTCTGGTGGTGTCTATATATTCAGATTTTTTATGGTGCTAAAATTCTTGTGCTAGTTCCTTCTCATTTGGAGATATGGGCAGTTCTAATTTTTATAATTATTTTCATGTGTGTAGGATCTTTTCTCTTTCTTTCTTTCTCTATACATTTATTTCTCTCCCTTTCCTTCCATCTACACTCTCCCTAGGGGATGTTACTCTAGAGAATGTTGGGTAGGGTCTTTTGGCTTTGCTTGTATAGCTCTACACACTTATTTTGACAGGTTTTATATTGGGCTGTGAAATTTGACCTCCAGGTCAATTGATGGTGCTTATAGGTAAGAGCTGGCGATAGTCATTGCAGCTGGTAGGTACATCATTCTCAAGGCAATAGGCCTGATTTGTAAAATACACAGTGGTCTGAGATCCCTGCTGAGCCCCTAGGGTATGGAGTCCATCATGGGCAGGACCACTGGAGGAGCACACCTACAACTCTCCTAGTGGCAGACGCAAGCATCATTGTCAAGGGGGAATCCAGTGGGCAACCACCAAGCACCTAGAGGTGTGCCTTCGTGTGGGGTTGGGAAAACTTCTTGGCCAGAAAGTTCTCTACATGGTAAAGTAGGGGTACCTAAACTTCTAATTCAGGGAAGTGGGCCGTCTAGATGCCTGGAAATCTGTATGGGTATGGAATGGAGAGGATCCCCCTTCACCAAGATGTCTGCACAGGAGGGGGTCAACTCAGGCTGCTAAACCAACAATGGAATAAACATGTTTATTTCAGGTACTATTAATACCTGGAGACACGCTGAATTAGTCTGATCTTACAGTGCTAATAAAGACATATTCAAGGCTGGATAGTGTATAAAGGAAAGAGGTTTAATTGACTCACAGTTCCACATGGCTGGGGAGGCCTCACAATCATGGCGGAAGCTGGATGAGGAGCAAAGTCAGGTCTTACATGGTGGCAGGCAAGAGAGCTTGTGCAGGGGAACTCCCATTTAAAAAATCATCAGATCTCGTGAGAGAAATTCACTACCAGTATGGGGGAAACTGCCCCTATGATTCAATCATCTCTACCTGGCCCCATCCTTGACACATGGGGATTATTACAATTCAAGGTGAGATTTGGGTGGGGACACAGCCAAACCATGCCACCTGCCTATGTGTGAAGCAGAGTGAGCCTCTCTGCATTAGAGTATCTGCACAGGAAGTATAGGAGAAGTCAGGTTGCTGATCTAAGTGAGTAGGTGCTCCAAATGCCTGGAAATATGCCTGGGCATGGAATGGAGAGGCTCCTCATGCACCAAGATCTTTGCGCAGACAGGATGTGATAGGTCAGGCTGCTGGACTAGGCAAGCAGGTGCTCTAAATGCCTGTGCAGAGAGGTCTCCCCTGCCCCAATATCCCTGTACTGCACGGATTCAGGGAATAATGCTGCTAATTCAGACAAGTGGGTACCGCAAATGCTTGGATTTCTGCCTGGGATGGAACAGAAAGGGCTCTGCTATACACCACAATCTCAGGGGAGTGAGATTGGGCACCAGCAATGGCATACACAAATGGGATCAGTTCCAGGTCACCAAGCTGGCATTGGCTGCAAATCTGACTGCCCCAGAGAAACTGCAGCTGTAGCACCTCCCCTCCAGCCTCAGGCTTGCAACAGTGATGAGCACAATTTCAGCAACTACTGATGAGGTGCTTTCCGCGGTTTTGACTGTGGAGGCCCCTACCCCAATCCAGAGCAGGTGCTCCAATCTCTGGCTCAAGACTGAAATACCTGTGTGGCTAGGTTGTTGGGTTGCCCCATCATGGGTGACTTTTTGTGCATCCTGATTAAAAAATGGCATCTTACTCTCCATCCTGGGTTTGGGAAATTCTCTGTAGCTTTTTCTTTCATAGCATCACCAAGCCTCTCCCCAAGTTATCTCCAGGGGTGGCAAGAAACAATGTTCTCCCTCAGCTTTGGTTGCTCAGATCCCCAGCGGAAAGGTGAGTCACAGAGGGAGACTCCCTCCCTCTCTCATGTACTGGGACTTCACCAGACACCATCAAGAGAGTGGTTGCCTGTGTTTTTCTCCCTGAGATCTGGGGTGCCTTCGCGATTATGGTGGACTCCCGCTTTCTTGCTTGAATTAAAACTCAGACTTGATTTTTCTGTACTATCTTGCTAATTCCAAGCGGCCGAGGCATGCTAAAAAGCCTCCAATCTGCCATCTTGGAGGAAAACAAAACAAAACAAAACAAATCTCTAATTTGATTTTCAAATGGATTCACTTGTTTAGGTTTCTCTAAATCATGACTAATCATTTGGATTTCTATGCCCTGCATTCAAAATTTAACAAACACTTTACCATAAATGAAGAATGTTTTCACAGTTAATAAGATAAATTCAGATACACATGTACAAATAAGAGTTAAATAAACATTTTGTTTCAAAATGGTATTTAGAGTTCTTCTTTCATATTCATTAGTGGTATGGAACAGTAAGAATCATGAAAGATATAATTTGTTTAAAAGCTAACCAGATTTTACAGACAAGGCTTAGATTACTAAAATACAATGTACCAAACCTCTTCTCCTTCTTAGGAATAATTCAAAAATAAAACCCTCAAAATAATTAACAGTGAATTGCTGATAATTTTAGAATCAGTGAAGACAACTAGAAAGTGAACTGAAACTCTGAAATATTGTCTTAAAAGAATGAACACTTATTAAGCTTCAAATAAACGTTCAACTTGTAATTAGTATGTGTGCTCAGATGAACATGAATTATTGTACATTTTCAGTTGCAGTAAAAAGTCTAGAGATCTAACAGTGAATTAGGTTACATTCTATAGTCATGATAAGCTGACAATAAACCAGACCTCTTTTAGAAGGGATTTTAATTGAGGATTTTATCTTAATTATGAAAGGAGACATCTATGAAGTAGTTTAAGCCTCAGAGCAAGAGAACTTAACAAGAAAGAGTTCAGATTCTGGCTGAAGGCGATTAACCTGAATAAAATCTATTTTATTTAAGGGCACATGTATCTAAAATTGAAGAGGTAAGGAAGAAAGCATCATGTCCTCTTGAATATATAAAAATGTCCAACCTATAAATGAGTTGGAAAAGATTTTCAGTTTCTGTAGAAACATTATACTTAAAGAAAGCTTAGTTAGCTGTCATATTAGGCAAAAATATCTATAGTTCAAAGATGCTATTTTCACATGGTTGGTTAATCTAGTAAAAGCTTCTTTGCATTACTGAGCTACATTTCTTAAATGTTTTGGCTGCTGATAATTTTTTTCTTTTGAAAATTAATTTTACTGAAAACAGATATGCATGGCCACTAACACCTTTTAAAATTGATTTATTTTTCATATATATCAATGCTAAATGACTCTAAAAGGTATATTGGTGGGCAAGACATCAATATAGACTACCATTCTGCAGCAAATAAGAAAAATTAGCCTGGCCATTTATTAGATTCTTTTTTATTATTATTATACTTTAAGTTCTGGGATACATGTACAGAATGTGGAGGTTGGTTACATACGTATACACCTGCCATGGTGTTTTACTGCACCCATCAGTCCATCATCTACATTAGGTATTTCTCTTAATGCTATCCCTATCCTAGCTCCCCATCCCTCCCACCACACCCTCGATAGGCCCTGGTGTGTGATGATCCCCTCCCTGTGTCCATTTGTTCTCATTATTCAATTCCCACTTACAAGTGAGAACATGCGGTGTTTGGTTTTCTGTTCCTGTGTTAGTTTGTTGAGAATGATGGTTTCCAGCTTCATCTATCTCCATGCAAAGGACAGGGACTCATCCTTTTTTATGACTGCATAGTATTCCAGGGTGTATATGTGCCACATTTTCTTTATCCAGTCTTATCATTGATAGTCTTTACTATTGTGAATAGTGCTGCAATAAACATACGTGTGGATGTGTCCTTATAGTAGAATGATTTATAATCCTTTGAGTATATATACAGTAATGGGATTGCTGGGCCAAATTGTATTTCTTGTTCTAGATCCTTGAGGAATGACCTCACTGTCTTCCACAATGGTTGAACTAATTTACATTCCCACCATCAGTGTAAAAGTGTTCCTATTTCTCCACATCTTCTCCAACATCTGTTGTTTCTTGATTTTTTCATGATCATCATTCTAACTGGCATGAGATGCTATGTAACTCATTGTGGTTTTGATTTGCATTACTCTAATGACCAGTGGTGATGAGCTTTTTTTCATATGTTTGTTGGCTGCATGAATATCTTCTTTAGAGAAGTGTCTGTTCATATCCTTTGCCCACTTTTTTGATGAGGTTGTTTGTTTTTTTCTTGTAAATTTGTGTTAAGTTCCTTGTAGATTCTGGATATTAGCCCTTTGTCAGATGGATAGATTGCAAGAATGTTCTCCCATTCCGTAGGTTGCTTGTTCACTCTGATGCTAGTTTCTTTTGCTATGCAGAAGCTCTTTAGTTTAATTAGATCCCATTTGTCAATTTTGGTTTTTGTTGCCATTGCTTTTGGTGTTTTAGTTGTGAAGTCTTTGCTCATGCCTATGTCCTCAATGGTATTGCCTAGGTTTTATTCTAGGGATTTATGGTTTTAGGTCTTACATTTAAGTCTTTAATCTATCTTATGTTATTTTTTTTTATAAAATGTAAGGAAGGGGTCCAGTTTCAGTTTTCTGCATATGGCTAACCAGTTTTCCCAACTCCATTTATTAAATAGGGAATCCTTTTCTCATTGCTTGTTTTTGTCAGGTTTGTCAAAGATCAGATGGTTGTAGATATTTGGCATTATTTCTGAGGCCTCTGTTCTGTTCCATTGGTCTATATCTGTTTTGATACTCGTACCATGCTGTTTTGGTTACTGTAGCCTTATAGTATAGTTTGAAGTCAGGTAGCGTGATACCTCCAGCTTTGTTCTTTTTGCTTAGGATTATCTTGGCTATATGGGCTCTTCTTTGGTTCCACATGAAATTTAAAGTAGTGTTTTCTAATTCTGTGAAGAAAGTCAATGGTAGCTTGATGGGGACAGCATTGAATCTATAATTTACTTTGGGCAGTATGACCATTTTCACAATATTGACTTTTCTTACCCATGAGCGTGGAATGCTTTTCCATTTGTTTGTGTCCTCTCTTATTTCCTTGAGCAGTGGTTTGTAGTTCTCCTTGAAGAGGTCCTTCGCATCCCTTATAAGATTTATTCCTAGGTATTTTATTCTCTTTGTAGCAATTGTGAATGAGAGGTCACTTATGATT
Source organism: Theropithecus gelada (assembly GCF_003255815.1). NCBI lineage: Eukaryota > Metazoa > Chordata > Mammalia > Primates > Cercopithecidae > Theropithecus > Theropithecus gelada. The sequence goes on from NC_037672.1 coordinate 27,630,640, forward strand.
TGGGTCTCTATCTGTTATTGGTGTATAGGAATGCCTGTGATTTTTACACATTGATTTTGCATCTTGAGACTTCTTTTTCTTTAGCTTTACATAGTGTCATGAACATTGTTGACTGGATTCTAATATTATAAATCTAAAATTTACTAAAACAAACTTATACAAATTTTCATATGGAAATATTTATGATAAAGTTGTAGGGCCATATTTTTAAAGAAATTAAAAAGATAATGTTAAAATACTCTTTTCAAAGTAAGAGTACCCTACTCTTTTCAAAGTAAGATATCTATTGATTTTCTTAGGTATTACTGGGGCCTTCTAATCTTAAATCAGTGTGGCTTTCTAATTCTTCTGTATGTTTAATCATTTCTTACTTGAGTACATATTTATTTAACATTTCATATGTTCTAAGTAATAGACTAGATCCTGGAGATACTATTCTGACCAAGACAGAAACTCCTTTTACTCTACTACGGTCTACTTGTGAAATTTAATTGTAAAAATCAAACACTGTTTGAAGATGGAAATGTTACATGATATAACATGGACTGGGAGAGCACCTATCAGGAACACCTTACTTAGTCTAGAAGGGTCCATGAAAGACTTCCCCCCAAGAAAAAGAAAAAAAGCATCAAAAGTATTGAGGTCAAAGGCATTTGAGTTATAATTACTAGTCAAGGCAAGAGTATGGTGATAATATAATGATCCAAATATATTTTTAAACTATATTTATTTTTTATAATACAGTTCTAGTCTGTTATCTCTGGTTTGAGAATGCCTTTCTTCCCTGTAGTGCTTCAGTAACTCAGTTTCCTCCACTTGGAGGTTTCAGTTTGCCTGTTCTCTACTTGCCTATCATCTGCACATAGTCAAAAAAAAAAAAAAAAAAAAAAAAAGTAACAAGGACATTAACAGAGGACATGGAGAAGACAGATTCATGTTTCAAGGCCTTGAACCAGAACTGAGTCATTCATGTTTATTCCATTGACAAAAGCTAGTCATACAGCCAAGCCTAGATGGAGAAGGGGCTAAGAAATGGAATTTCATGACTGAAAAGCTACCTTTTAGCAACAAGTTCACATTGTGGATTAAGTTAATAAGTGCTGATGGACAACTAGCCATCTGGACATATGGAATGAGGGTATAAGTTGTTAGGAAGAGTAGAGTGAAGTTGTTAAAATGTAACAGTCAAACATATTAGTCCTCTATTCACAATAAACAATGAATATGATGCATATGTACTGCCCAGTAAGGTAGTGTTGAAGAAACATAAAAATGCAAAATTATATAAAATATCTACAAACTTTGAATGAAATGTATTGAATAGCCAGAAGGAGAGTAACTATTTTAGTTGATTATAGAAACAAATCATTGAGAATGTTTAAAATATGTTGAGATATTTGGGATTTAAAAATTTGACTCTAAAAAATTTGGTATTATTTGATATTTGATATTTGGGGGTTAAAAATGTGACTCTAAGCTAGACCTGGTGGCTGACCCCTGTATCACTTTGGGAGGCCAAGGTGGGAGGATCCCTTGAGCTTAGGAATTCAAGACCAGCCTGGGCAACACAGCAAGACCCCATCTCCACAAAAAAATAAACAAAACTAGCCAGGTGTGATGGTGTGTGCCTGTAGTCCCAGCTACTTGGGTTGCTGAAGTGGGAGGATTGTTTAAGCCCAGAAGGTCAAGGCTGTAGTGTGCCGTGATCTCCCCACTGCACTCCAGCCTGGGTAACAGAGTGAGACCCTCTCTTGGAAAAAACAAAAAAAAGAAAAGAAATGGTACAGAGCCACAGAAGGAGAATGCCACGTGAAGACAAAGGCAAAGATTGAAATGACGCATCTATTAGCCAAGAAGTACCAAGAGGTGATGGCTGTCATCGTAAGCTAGGGGATGGCATGGAACAGATTCTTCCTCGGGGCCCTCCAAAGGAAGCAATACTACTGACGCTTTGACTTCAGACTTTAGCCTCCAAAAGAATGATACAATGAATTTCTGTTCTGTGAAGCACCTCACACCCCCCAAAATTGATTCTGATTGATTAAATATGAATAGAAAAGGTAAAGAGAATTTGGGCCAGAGTTGGTCTGTGCTGATGACCAGTGAATCCAGTTAATTTATATAAGGAACACACAATTTTCATATGAATTATTGTTCAATTTAGATATAAAGCCAAACCTAGGCACTAGGTAGTGATCTTAGGAAGATTTAGGAGCTAAATAGAACAAGAAATATATATATATTTTATATATATATATATATATATATATATATATATGCCAGTTTCTGAGAAAAGGGAAGTCATGAATAGTGGGTCCAAGCAAGAAAGCAGTCAAATTTAGAATATTTATATCAAATATTGTTGTTTTTTTTTTTTCCTGGAAATATATAACAAAAAAAAAAAGATAAAAATAAATAAAAAAATAAAAAGATCAAAGATCAAAAGACTAGATAAAACACATGGGAAAAAAATTCCAGGATCTTATTGAGGACTTGTAACCTGAGCAAACAGTAATAGGAAAAATGAGAAATAGTCTTAATATTTCAGTTTCCTTTGGGTCTCAGATCTCCTTCTATGGGAATTCAGAAGAGTATTTTGTTCTCCAGATGCCTGAAAGAACACATGCCTAGGATTCAGGTTCTCATTTCTACTATTTCTCATCTAGATTCCTGGGCAATGCATTGCTGTCACCAACTTTCCAGACCGTTTCCTGGGAAGGCAAGTCTGAAAAAAAGAAAGAGAAAAATAAGAGAGAAGGAGAGGGGAAAACAAAAGAAAAAAGAAAGGAAAAGAAAGGGAAGCAAGGAAAGAAGAAAGGAGAGAAGGAAGGAAGTAAAAAGGAAGGAACAAAGGAAGGAAAATAGAAGGGAGAGAGAGAGAAGAAAATAAAAATAAATAAATAAAAAATTGGACCATGATCCAAAATCTCAAACAATCAGGAGTTTTCTAGGTACTAGGAAAAAAAAAAAAATGAGAATGGAGAAAGGGGTAATTTGATGATGAATGAGTGAGAGTACACTGTGGTTGATGGATGAAATGTAGCCAGATATAATGACAGAAGTGATTTTATGCCTTGAAGGACATCTTCTTTAGTATCAGTATTTGTTAACATAAAATACCAGCTACTTTTTAGAGCAATATTAACATGCATCCACACAAATTAATGAGTATTCTCATCTCACCTGATTCATTTGGCAGAAATAAGTTTAGCTGTGAATAAGCTTATTCATAGGAACCTTCCAGAAATACTGTAATTTGTGTTTTTATTCAAAACATTGTATTTTATAACTACTGTTTGGCTTGCCCTAGATTTTTCCCCAAACTTCTGTTAAGGATATTTTTAATTGCCTTCGGAGAGCCATCCCTCCCTTAAGTGAAGTCCACAAGTTAACCTGGGGCTAACCCATGCAAAACAAGAGTTATACTATATCCCTGGACACAATTATTGGTTCAAAAATAGAACTATATCAACTTTGGTATATCAAAATTAATTCCAAAAAAATGTATAATTCTTTTGGGAAAGAGAGTCCTACATTCTATAGAGATTACTAAATTATGAGAAAGTAAATCTACAGCTACGAACTGCCATTTTTCAAACTTTGAAAAAAGAGTGTGAATATACAGGTTAAGTGAAAGAAAAGAAGAACCAAGACATAGATTTACATTAAAGAAACCTAACTCCAACTATTTTAAACAAAAAAGCAAAAACTAAAATTTCAGACGATAGTTCAAATTTAGTTCAAATTTTCAAACTAAATTTTTTTGATTATTATAGCATATATTACAGTAACTTTACCTCCATGTTAGCCCCCTTCTCCTCCTAGTGTTGACAAAATGGCTGCCTGCATCCACAGATGCACTTCCCTAGATTGAGCAATGCTCTTGAAATTTAAGATACTACCTCAGCACATCCATCTAGCTTTGCTGTAACTGTCACATTTCTGAATATTTTAGCTTCTGATTTTTTGTTTCAATAGTCAGAGATGGGTTTTTTAAATGTAAAACTTAAGGAATCTCAGACCAAGAAACAAACATCGAGTTACTGCAAAGTTTTCTTACCCGTCAGGACAACATCAAGTCTGACAATTGATATTTTGGTGAGAGGAATATGCTAACAAAAATCTGCTAATAGAGAAAATGAGAAAAATTAATAAAAGATGAGTTGGTGAGAGAACCTCTTTATCTTAAGTAATATGGGATACAGGTAGGCATTTTAAAAATAGTATTATATTTATTTACTATTAGAAGTTTTACACGTAATTATACTGAAAATGATAGGTCACATAATATCAAGAAAACAACTCTCCTCAAGAAATAGTAGATCATCAAATTAAATAAATATGTTTTGAATTCTCATCATGTTCAGAACATTGTGCTAAACACACTGTATGTAATGCTATCCAAAATAGCCAACTGCTTAATATCCTAAGCAATTTGATTTGAGAAGTCTATGAGAGGCTAAATCATTCTTAAAATTTCTGTAAGTCATTGAAACATTTAGAGTGTGTGTGTGTGTGTGTGTATGTGTATATATATATATATATATATATATATATATTTTTTTTTTTTTTTTTTTTTTTTTTTTTTTGAGACGGAGTCTCGCTCTGTCACCCAGGGTGGAGTGCAGTGGCATGATCTCGGCTCACAGCAAGCTCCACCTCCCAGGTTCACGCCATTCTCCTGCCTCAGCCTCTTGAGTTGCTGGGACTACAGACGCCCGCCACCATGCCCGGCTGACTTTTTGTGTTTTTAGTAGAGATGGGATTTCACTGTGTTAGCCAGGATGGTCTTGATCTCTTGACATCATGATCCACCCACCTCAGCCTCCCAAAGTTCTGGGATTACAGGTGTGAGCCACCGCCTATATAAAATATATATAGAATATATTTTACTCTTTCTTTGCTTCGTATTATCTGGTGACCAAAATTAGGAAGGAAAAATCTGATACTCAAACATTAGCTATTCTATATAATTCTATTATATATACATATATATAATATATAAAATATATATAATATATATTTTTTTGAGGTGGAGTGTTGCTCTGTTGCCCAGGCTGGAATGCAGTGGTGCGATCTCATCTCATTGCAACCTCCACTTCCCAGGTTGGAGCAATTTTTCAGCCTCAGACTCCTGAGTAGCTGGGACTACAGGCACATACCACTATACCCAGCTAATTTTTGTATTTTTAGTAGAAGTGGGGTTTCACCATTTTGGTCAGGCTGGTCTCGAACTTCTGACCTCAGGTGATCCACCTGCCTTGTCCTTCCAAAGTGCTGGGATTACAAGGGCAAGCCACCATACCCGGCACCAGAAAAAAATTTAAAGGGGGAAAACAATGCTTGAGTTAAAACAGATTGTGTTTAAGATATGCACATAAGCTGAGTGCAAGAAATGAATAATACTAAAACTGGAGAAATGCTCCAGGAATAAATGACTTAGTGTTTTCACTAGAAAAGCAATCACATTTTAGAAAGTTGTTTTTTAAAAAATATATCCTATTAAAAATAAACAAACAAAAAGAATTCAACATTTTTCTGGCCTATCTTATTAAATAACTTTGTAATCTGATTGAACGATAAACTCTTTCATTTTTACCTAAATTTTTGTTGTACACTTAAATTGCTATTCTTGGATTATTTCATAGCATATAATATAAACTCCATTGAAACAATATTAACATAATTCTTTCCTTCATTACACTGGACCTAGTAAATATTCATTTGATTGAAGAAAATTTTCAGATAATTTGGCCATTTTCTACCCCTGAAGATGAGAATCTCTACAATGCGATAGGAGAATCAGTAAAATTTACTGAGGACACAGGTAATATAATTGATGATTTAAAGTTTTGTCTGTATAAAACCCTCAGTGGATGTAATAGACAAAAACATTTACAGTGAATTCCTTTCAATCAAGTTTTAAAGTTTAAATTCATATGGTGAAGAGCATGATAATCAAGCTGCCTCGCGTTTGAAAAGGGACAGTTTTGTTATGCTTTTTGTTATTCTTGCAGGAGGTTCACTTGTTTAATATGAGGCCTGTTCGAATTAAGCAGCTTTTGTGACTGCCTTTGGTTGCTGCTGTATGAGACCCTTTCTCACAATTTCTTTTCAGGTTTTCTTCCTCTCTGGCATGACTTCTTCTCCCAGGACTAGATCATGAATGCCCAAGAGACTAACTACTGAATTTACTTTGAAGAAGTTCATCTCTGGCTTCTTTTGTAGGTTCCACATCTAAATCTCTGTGATAGACACGGAGGTTGCCTCCAAAATCTAAATTTCATTGTATATTAAAACAAACTCTAAATTTCTCCTGCCCACCAATTGACCAATTTCCTGTATGTTTACCCTTTCATTTCAGTTTTCAGTTTTATTTTTCTACTAATAGCAGCCATAGGATAAAATTACTTCTATTATTCTCAGTCTTTTTCCCCCTTTCTCCCTGCTCCTCCCTTTCTCTCTCTCCCTCTCCCCCTCTCTCTACCTCTCTCACCGGTTCCTCTTTTCCCCATTCTTTCTCTCTCTTTCCTGGGCTTCATTAACTCTTACCTAAATGAATTATTGCTTTCATAATTCCTCTCCCTTCACATCATTTGGAGAAACTAAAACTCATCTTCTTCAAATTGCCAAATTTAACTAGATAACCAACAGTCATCACTGTTACACTCCATCGCTGAAAATTATTTGAAACTCAATAAGGAGGGAAGAACATAGTATTAAAAGAATAGAAGTTTTTCATTTCCCGTGCCCCAATTCAGATGCTTTACATATCTCTCTTGTTTCTCCTGGACTTATGCAGCCTTCATGCTCATGTATTTTCCTACCTATAACTGGTGTTCTTGGATTACTCATTTATTTAATCAGTTGACCAGACGTACCCACCTCTAAGTCTATTGCAAACTCCTCTATTTCGGCCAAGAGAAATAAACACTGTCCACCTGGAGATAAACTCTGACATGAAGGTCAGTAAATTAGTCCTCTGTCAAAAGTACAACCACAGTCATTTACTTCATCAGTTTCTTGGGACATGACCCTGGCCAGCATATGCACTAACTCACTTTTCACTAAGATATCTAAGTGCTCCACAGGTCATATAAGTATGATTTTATGGCAATGTGATCATAAGAAGCTAAATTTCTCTCTTGAATTTCCTAGTTCAAGAAAGTCCTCAGGTGAATGGATAAAGAAAATATGGCCTATACATACACTGAAATAATATTCAGCCTTTAAAAAAGAGTAAAATTCTTTCATTTGGGACAATATGAATCAACCAGAAAATATCACACTAAATAAAATAAGCAAGGCACTGAAAGACAAATACTGCATGATCCCACTTATCTGTGGAATAAAAAAAAATTAAAAACTCATCAAATTCATAGAAGGAGAGATTAGAATGATTGCTACCAGAGGCTGAGGGTGAAGATGGGGAGAAAGGAATAGAAAGTTGCCAGTCCAAAGTTATAAAATTTTAGCTGTACCGGGTGTCGTGGCCCACACCTGTAATCCCAGCACTTTGGGAGGCCAAGGTGGACAGATCATGAGGTCAGGAGATCAAGACCATCTTGGCTGACATGGTGAAACCCCATCTCTACTAAAAACACAAAAGAATAGCCGGGCATGGTGGTGGGCGCATGTAGTCCCAGCTACTCGGGAGGCTGAGGCAGGAGCATGGCGTGAACCTGGGAGGCGGAGCTTGCAGTGAGCCGAGATCGCGCCACTGCACTCCAGCCTGGGCAACAAAGCAAGACTCCATCTCAAAAAAAAAAAAAAAATCCAGCTGCACAGCAGGAATGCATTTTGAGATCTATTGCATAACAAGGTGACTAAAGTCATAGTAATTTATATTTCAAAAAATCTAAAACACTATATTTTAAATGTATCACCACAAAAAAGATCAAGTCAGGTATGGATATGTTAATATGCTATATGTTGATTTGATCAATCCACATTATATACATATATCAAAACCTTACATTGTCTTTCATAAATGAGATGTGATTATATTTTATCAATTAAAACATATAAATCAAAACAAAACCAAAAGTCTTTTACATAAAGAAGACTAAAAGCAAAATTGCCTTTGCCAAGATTTTTAGTCATAAATCAATCACATTCCTGAGTTCAATCCTTTTCTGCTTCAACTTTTCTCCATCCTATTCTCTCTTCCCTGTGGAGTGTGATTCTTCCCAAATCTTTAGGGAACAGATAACCAAGTCTGCATTAGGAAAGGTAGCAAGTAGAAGGCTGTTTTTCCAGTCTACCTTGGTTAGAACTAGTGGATAGCAGTAGTTTCCATCTCTGGATACATATTAGGGATAAACATTAAGAGTACATTTGGATAAAATTGTGGGCCGGGCACGGTGGCTCACACCTGTAATCCCACCACTTTGGGAGGCCAAGGCAGGTGGATCCCTTGAGGTCAGGGGCTGGAGACCAGTCTTGCCAACATGTTGAAAACCTGTCTCTACTAAAAATGCAAAAATTAGCTGGGTGTGATGGCGGTCACCTGTAATTCCAGTGACTCGGGAGGCTGAGGCAGTAGAATCACTTGAACCTGGGAGGCAGATGTTGCAGTGCACCAAGATCATGCCACTGCACTCCAGCCTAGGGGACAGAGACAGACTCTGTCTCAAAATAAATAAATAAATAAGTAAATACAAAATAAAATAAAATTGTGGATATTGAAATAAATTAAATATCTAACAGTTAAATCCAAAGCACCTAAGCTAGGGTTCATAACTCTGCAGAAGTCTGATGAATGAAATGGAGATAAAGCCCTTTGAACCACCATATAGGGTGAATAGCATGAGAATCACTCCCCATACATGGCGATTCAGAGAGCCACAGAAGAAGTGAAGAGTCGGGTCAGCCTCATGAGGAGAAAATACAAGGAGGCAAGTACCCATGGTTATCCATCAAATGTGCAAACACAATATTTGCATTTCTTTGTAGTTTAAAGACTGTGTATTAAATATATGAAAGCAAACTTGATATTTAAGTGTGTGCTTTATCTCTAAAAATAACTATTTTATTGCCTGAGATGAAAGAAGAGAAAAACCTTGACCTCTAATAATATATGGATATAACTATGGTGCAAATCAGCACACACACACACACACATATATTATATACACGCATGGTGCAGTAATTCTTTACCATATAGTTATCATATATTTGACCTTTCATTTTTTTTTTCTCCTCCCAACCTTCTTTCGTCTGTTAACATAAACATATTTGAATCCTCTCCCAAGAATGACGGAAAGGAAAGGCATTTGTTCCCACAAGAAAGATGGATGTGGCATAGGTTTGAGGATCTTGATTAGACCACATTTTCAAGGCTAAGTTGTCAAAAGGGATCTACTACACAGTGTTTGAGGTTTTGCATCTCATTTTCTGTCCCTTCTGAAATTAGAGAGGAGGTAAAGCAATGCATGATTGCGTGGCATCAAAGCAACCGCCATTGTCTTACTCTTATGATTTTCCATCCTGCTTAGCTACAACCCAATTAAACCTGATGGACAAAATGAAAGGGTAGTATCTGGCTCAGTTGTTGCATTGCAGCGAGTATGTATTTATCCTATGCCTGTATCTCTGGCTAGTGTTTTTTTGTGTACTGCTTATGTGTGACTTTTAATTGCCGTTTAGAATTAGGACTTCTCATCTAGGCAGAATACCCTCAGTTGGGCCTAGTCTAGTTCATTAGAGCTATGAGCCTATTGAGAGAGCACCATTTCTTTCTTTCTTTCTTTTTTTTTAATACTTTAAGTTCAGGGATACATGTGCAGAACATGCAGGTTTTTTACATAGGTATACACATGCCATGGTTGTTTGTTGCGCCCACCCACCCATCATCTACATCAGGTATTTCTCCTAATGCTATCCCTCCCCTAGCTCCCTACCCTGACAGGTCCCAGTGTGTGATGTTCCCCTCCCTGTGTCCATGTGTTCTTGTTGTTCAGCTCCCACTTATGAGTGAGAACATGCAGTGTTTGGTTTTCTGTTCCTCTGTTAGTTTGCTGAGATTTTACCTATTCCTTGCACCCCTTTACACAAGAATCTACCTGAAAAACTTTGTAGAAAAAAGGTGTGGTTGGGCTAAAGCGAAATTATAATATTCTTGGCTCTTCTAGCCCAGCATAATCTAAATAGCACCATTAGAATCTTCTTTTATCTTTCTAGTTAGTGCATTATTTATGTAAATTATGCTGTTCCAAATAAACTACTATTTTAATCTCTCGAAAATTACTGTAACATTATTCATACAGGTTATTCTTTATAGAACTAAGAGCTATCAATTTATAAGCTCTTATAATAATCTTAGAACGGAATAGGTAGTTTTTAAAATGTCATTAATTTATTTAAACCACCAATGAGCATCATTTAGAACATTATAACTCCCTAATGTTTATGCAATGACATTCAATAACCTGGAAGACACCACGCAGTTTGTAAAACAGATTTTTAGGAAGAGCTTTTAGATAACAAGAATCTGGATTATCAAAATAAAACACAAAGAGGACTCTCTCTGAATGATTGAAGCAGGACAAACTCAGTAACAATTTTAACCTAACCGTTATCACATTTATAAATATAAGAGTAAGTGAGGGTTATGGAATGGCATGTAGGCTAAATAAATGTAAAGCACTGAAAATTCTGGTATTTTTTGGGCCAGGCACAGTGGCTCACACCTGTAATCCCAGTACTTTGGGAGGCCGAGGTGGGCAGATCACCTGAGGTCGGGAGTTGTAGACCAGCCTGACCAACACGGAGAAACCCCGTCTCTACTAAAAGTACGAAAGTAGCTGTGCGTGGTGGTGGGCACCTGTAATCTCAGCTACTTGGGAGGCTGAGGCAGGAAAATCGCTTGAACCCGGGAGGCGGAGGTTATGGTGAGCCGAGATTGTGCCATTGCACTCCAGCCTGGGCAACAAGAGTGAAATTTCATCTCAAAATAAATAAATAAACAAACAAACAAATAAATAAATAAATAAATAAATAAATAAATATAAATAAATTATGGTATGGTATTTTTAAAATACATTTTTTTTTTTAATTCCAAGAAACACTTTGGTATGCCTCAGGGTGGTGTTAATTATTACTTCTCTTGATACTTGTGGGAGATACAAATTTCACATTAAAGTTATAAATAAAATTGTTGTACGCTTCAATTCTTCAATGTTTAATGTTAATTGATTTAATTAGCTTCTTCAAAGGCATATACATTCAGAAAAAAGTAATACATTTAAACAGATTTCACAGTTTTGGAAGAGTTATATTATTCCATTATTGGAGATTAAATGTGCCCAAAAGCAATTCTGTTATGTATACATATGTTAATCGGGACATTAGAGAATGCATTTTGGTATATGCTTCTGAAAGATATAAATAGCACAAACAACTGTGAGATTCTTAACTGCCCTATATTAGAGTTTTGGGTTTACCCTATGTCCTTGGCTGAAATTTAAGGACCTTGAGGGTTGGAAGAATGTCTTATTCCTCTTTAAAACACCAGCACCTAGCAAAGTTTATAGCTCCTATTTGACCTTTAATAAATACATTTTAAATAAAAACTAAAAAGATATATTTCAATATAAAAAGAGTTTAGACTATTCTAAAATGTATATTTTATTTTTCCTTCAACTCAGGCTTCACCTACTATAATGTTGTCTATTAAAAAATCTTCTGAGCTGAGAGTTCATACTATAATACATAGAACATATTATAAGTTGCTTTGAGTGAAAAGTAAAGGTTATATTTCTGTTAACTAGTACCAAAGCAGAAAGTGCATTTTCCAGAATATTCAATCATTTTGCCTGGAAGTGTGGTCAAGGCAGTAAACATACTCCTAAAAGATAATAAAATAGAGTGAGAGTTGACGCCTGTGATCCCAGCACTTTGGGAGACCAAGGCGGGTGGATCACGAGGTCAGGAGATCCAGACCATACTGGCTAACACGGTGAAACCCCGTGTCTACTAAAAATACAAAAATTAGCCGGGCATGGTGGCGGGCGCCTGTAGTCCCAGCTACTCAGGAAGCTGAGGCAGGAGAATGGCGTGAACCCGGGAGACGGAGCTTGCAGTGAGCCGAGATCGCGCCACTGCACTCTAGACTGGGAGACAGAGATACTCCGTCTCAAAAAAAAAAAAAAAAAAAAAAAAAAAAAAAAAAAATAGTGAGAGTTAAGGATGCTTCTGCTGTCTCTGTGTAACAACATGATATTATAAAAACACTTGAGTTCTACTTGTTTGATGTTCGTTTGAATCTTTTAATTCTTTCAAATACATTGTTAAAAATTCTTGAATTCAGAAGTTTGCCTCGACTCCCTGGCATCTTGGACATAGCACTTATAATGCTATAAAAATAATGGGCAGGTGTACACTGCAAACTGATAAGAATCTCAATGGAATTTCAATGGAAATAGCTAATAAAATTACTAAACTTTTGCACTCATTATGATAAATATATGTCTTGATAATGTAGTTTGTGTTTTGTCAAAGAAACCATAACGGGTAGATTTTGATCTTATAGAAATGAAGTTAATTTAAATTTGCCTTCACAATTGTCTTCCAAACCTCTTGTGTATTCCTCTCCATAAAATTTTATTTCTCTTTTAGATATCCATTTTGATTTGTGAATTAATTCTTAGATGATTTTTATCTTGTTATTGATGATACCAACCCATCTGGTAGGCAAATTAAATTTCCGGAATATATTTCTTTCAAAAATTTCTCCTCACCATTTTTTTTTTTTTTTTTTGAGTATGATATGATCCCACATTATATCCAGGCCGACAAACATCTTGACCAAAGCTTAATCAGTCCCTAGCCATCCTTTCTTCAATGTCATCTGTATCCAGAGGCAAAAATATTTTCCAGGGCTTTCTTTGGATCATACACCAGAATATTCCCTTAGTTTAGTTGACATCAGACTAATCGTAGTTATGTTAAGGGTTCTTCTGTCCTGCACCTGGTCGCGGCCCAAAGAAAACATTTTCTGATTTTTAAAGTTTATTTACTTTCTATTCGTTTCTCAATGTACTACTTTATGTCGGTGACTTTTTCGTTTGAAGATCTGCTATTGTTGTGGTTCCTATATTTATATACTTCAACTGAAGTGCTTTAGCACTACAATGTATTCATTAAAATTTTGAGACAATTTGTTTAATGAACTAATTTATTTAATTCTGTTACTAAGATCCACAGCAATGGCAAAGATTGTCCACATGAATCTTATCTCAGAGAAGGAAATACACTTTTTAGGAAATAAAAATAAGTTAAATTTGAAAAAGCCTGTTGAAATAAATACTAGTTACAAAGAACACATTAATGGAATAATCACTTGGAGTTTTGCGTTCAACAATTGCAAACTCGTATAGTTTTAGACTCACTGTTCATATCAATGTTAACTTACGTTGTAATAATTTACCTGATTAAATATACTGTTTCTTAAGGTAACAAAAAGAACTGCGTCTTGCATTTGATATTAATTTTAAATATGAATCAGCATTTAACTGCACTTTGGAAGGAACTGCAATTAGTACTGAGGCCCTTAGAAAAATCTTAAAATTTCGAATTTTAGTCTTACATATATTTGCTTTTTACTTATATCACTAATATACATGTACTTATGTATAAATTATGCATGTATGTTTAAACAATAATATCTCAGAATAGGTTTGTCATATTAATGAAATATTGACTGTCCTCCTATTTAGTTATTTATAATCAAATTTGTCCCTTTCTCTCCAGGTGACATAAGCTTAAGCCCTCTGGAAATATAAAGATAAAAGTCTTTTCTTGTCTGATTATTTGATTGATTGAACTTTAGCTTAGAGCTGGAGCCTTGGGATCTCTGGGCATCCAGTTGCCTATGCAGTGATAAGAAAAGGTCATAGAAGATTTACTAGGACATTTTTCTTTTTAGTAGCTAGTGTCACACCTTCACACATTGCCATACCCCAAAGAAGTGAGGCCTGCGTCTGTTTCACAGCACACACTGCAAAAAGTGACACTCTATTGCTGGGTAGGCAATAGGAAGCATCTTCGTTTACATCTGCCCTCCTGGGGAGTTCTTCCTCCCCAGCAAAGCTGACTTCTGCTCCAGGATGAAGAATGCGAAGTGTGGACATCAATGGCCTCAAAGGCAGCTGTGTGGTCCTCAATCAAATTTGTACTGGGAATAAAAATTCTTTCCTTTTTGATTATCCATCTTATCTTTATTTTTGTTTTAAAGCTACTGGCCCAAAGGTAGGAATATTATATTTTTCTGCTGCGTATGAATTTAGAAAATGTCACCCATCGTTTCCTAAGTAGAAATGTGAGCTCTGCACAAGGGATATAAAAACTGGAATCCCAACTCTGATTTTGCCACACTCTCTGACTTCGAGCAAATCACTTAACTTGTCAGGATCTCTGTTTTCCTGTACTCCTTAATTCATTCATTTACCCTTTCATTCACTCAGATATGTATTGGTTAAATGTTTACTATATGCTGGGCCTTTCTAGGTTTACAAATATGTCCCAGGCAAGTTATCTATATTCAAGAATTTAATAGATTATGAAAAAAACATAATATTAATTAACCAATAAAAATATACAAAATAATTCAATGAGCTCTCTAATAAGGATTTGATAGAGAACAATGGAGTTAAGTGTTAAACTCTATTGCCCAAGAAAGGAAATGTGAGCCTTGTCAAGATGTAATGCCCAACTGATATTTAAAGGATGAGATGTTCCATAAGCAAGATACAACAAACAGAGGGAGGTTTTACACACACACACACACACACTCACACACACACACACACAGAGTATATAAGATGAGGTTGAAATGATGAAGTTGTGAAGTAAGTTTTACGCATTGTAAGGAGTCTGAACTTGTCTTAAATATAGTTAAAAAAACCCCTTTTTATTTTCAGGAAAAGGAGTAGCATGAAGGAATTAACTGATTTTAGAAAAAGCTCCTGAAAAATGAGGGAGTTTAGATAAGTAAATCTGTAAATTTCCAGAATGTAAAGATTTCTGATCAATACAGTTCACATAAAATATATATTCCGTGTACCTAAAAATGGGCCCTACATTTTACAATAAAAGCCCAATATAACATCAAAATATAATGATAAAGTACAATGCTTTGTACCTAGAAGCCACATAACAGATGTTAATTGAAATAATGAGGAATGAATAATTCCAGTCCCAGGCACTGTGGAGAGCATACTTCATGTTTATTTGCAAGAAGGAAAACTTGGAAATAAAGTCTTTTTGTTCTCCGCTTTCTTTATTAAACAAAGATTATCTCGAATGTAGGAAAGTATTTTAAAGGAGTATACAATTTATTTGAAATTCCAATATAAATTTCAATAGAATGTCATCTAGCTAAATAATGTAACTGAAAAATAATCACTTTTAATATATCTCAGGGAGGCCACTTTGATATGCTCTTTGAAATAATAATAATAATACAAATAACTTATGAGAAGGATATATACTAGATATTCTGAATGCACAGAGGAGTGTGTATTAATTTCCACTCAGGACAGATAATGCAGGATGGCTGCAAAGCATTTCAAAAACTACATTTCAAAGGAGATAATGTATCTGAACGCATTTAATCCAGAGCAGTGTTAGTAAAGCTTTGTGCCCTCCAAAATAAACTAATGGCTCTTTGAAAACAACCTCTTGACACATTGGGGGATTATCCCATCACTAGAAAGAAACTTACTGAAAAAAATAAAGGTCAATGTGGAAAGGAGGTCAATTTTCCTTCTATAAAGTCAGATAAGGTTTTTCTTGGAGGGGATGGGTGAGAGATTGACACCAAGGTTTAGTGAAGTTCTATTGTGCATTTTAGCTTTCAGATTTTTAGTTGGTTTCTTGAAGCAAGTAATTACAGAGAAAATAGGTTTTGTTTGTTTGTTTGTTTTGTTTTTCACTACCTGGTAATTTTTCTTACTGTTTGAAACACAAATTTTATATCAGTACTCGAAGGCTTTTTTTGCTAGTTCCACTTAATCTGACTTACAACTAGAATTAAGGCCCTCAGTCCAAATGGACATCAAGAAGAATTGAATGGTTTTTAGGGTAGGGAATGAGAGCATAGTGTTTTCCTTAAAACTATCCACATGATTTTCTCACATAGATTGCTTTCATTGTTTCCTGTGTGAAATTATTGTATAGCATTCCTCCAATTTGGGTCGTTGGTTAAGAAGCAAAGAACTTAATCTCTAGGTTTCTGAAATGGCTAAATCTGAGTAAGCTGGGGCACAGTTAAATGTCTGTGTTTTCCACACTATGAAATACAGTGCTTAGTGCATTCTGTTGAATTTGATAAACTAGGTGTATTAATCAGGGTTCTCCAGACAAACAGGATCAATAGAATGTCTGTGTGTGTGTGTGTGTGTGTGTGTGTGTGTGTGCGCGCGCGCGTATGTAGTTAACAAAATAAATTGTTTCATGTGATTATAGAGGCTGGCAAGCTCAAGGGTTGCAGCGTATGTCAGCAAGGTGGAAATCTAAGAGAGGGGATAGTTTCATTCCAGTTTAAAGGTTACTTTAGTTTGAATCTGAAAGCAGGAAAATTCCGATGTTTCTTTTAAAAAGCAGTCAGAACGAATTCTCATTTACTTAGTGGGGAGTCAGTCTTTTTGTTCTATTCAGGCCTTTAACTAATTGGAAGATATCCACCCACACTCGAGAGGGCAATCTGCTTGACTCAGTTTACCAATTTAAATGTTAATCTCATCCAAAAATACCCTCACAGTGATACCCAGAATAATTTGATCAACTATCTGGGTACCTCCTGGCATAGTGAAATTGACACGCAACATTAACCATCACCCTAGGAACGGCACTTTTTCCCACTGCTTCAGAGCAAATTACCAGTTAAAATGATTCAATGAATAAAAATGGATAAGAGAAATTAGCAAGTATGCTTACAACAGTTTTTTTTCAAAATTAAGAATAGAAATTATAAATACATATGCCATCCATATGAATAATGTAGTGATTACATAAAAATAGCATCCAACGGTTATTGAATTTTCGAAATGTGCCATACACTGAGCTAGTGTTGTTGCTTTGTAATCAATTTCCTATTCTATTAATTAGAAAATGGTTCTTGCTGGTGTTCAGCCAGAGATGTAGTGAAGGACATATAAAGGTGAAATTTTTTTTGGAGCAGAACAAATATTCATGTCTCAACTTCTGCTGTACATGAAGTACACAATGTGGCCTGAAACCGCAACTGAACTGTGGTTTCCAAGCATCTGATACTTGCTAAAATGAGGCAGACCACTGCTCACTGGCATGAAACACTTTTCAATAATTAACGCTTTCCAACAATAGTTGAAAGCTATACATACACTTCCCTATCTAGGTAGAACCTGAAAAGGTACTTCACAGATATGTCACAGAGGATATTCAAAGACCAGGTAAAGAATTGGCCTAAAGGAAGTACGTGGTTCCTTTTAATTTTAAAATTCTATCAAACTTAGAAAAAATGTTTGAGGGGGGATGTAGAAGTTTAATTGAGATTTACTCTGTCACTTATTGAAAATATGCATTTTTGCAACCTTTCAGAAAATCTATTTGACACTATATTAGAGGAATCTTAAAACATGTAATCCTGTTGATTCAATAATGCCAATGATTCCATGTACAGTAACATATTTTAAACAAGTAATCATAGATGCAGATGACTAATACAAATATCATTTGCTTATACATTTTAGAGTTTTAATGTGGCACTAACCCAAATACCCAATTGGGGAATAGATTAACAAATTATGCAAAAATCACAAGATGTACTACCCTAAAACAAATAAAAATGTGCTCTGAAAGTTTATTTAACAATACAAAAAATGTTCAAAGATAATATTCCAGTTGGGCAGGTTCTATTATTATTATTATTATTATTATTATTATTAGATTATACAACTACCCTATGACTCAGCCATTCTACTCCTAGGTATTTACCCAAGAGAAATGAAAGCTTATCTTTACATAAAGACTCCTATAGAACTATTCACAGCAAATATTAATAATGTCATCTCCACTGCCTCTTTTGAAGTGATTACTCTTTCATTATGTAAATAAGCTCGAAGTGATGGGTCAGATAGAACAGATGTAATGTTAGCAAGGATCTTTAAATGCATGTATAAAAACCAAATAATTTCACTCACTACTATTTAATAAATATCGCTCACACTCTGCTAAGTGTGAGTTCACAAAGCTATCTTGAGAATGATGCAGCTACCCATCCTCCGTTTGTTCACTGATAGATTAAAGGAAAAGGGATTACATGGAGCAAAACAATCAGGTTAAGTTTCACTGAATATCCTACCTGGTCAGCCTCCTGCTTGAAGAGGCTGAGTGGGGAGTTCATTGCCTGAGGTATCACAAACATGGTGTCACAAAAGGAGCTTAAAGTTTTAATGTAAAACAATTATTGAGATTATGTTTGATGATTCATAGAGTGCAGGTATTACACTGGCCAGTTCTCTTTACATAGTCTCCTAAGACTCATTTCTCTGCGACTATGAAGACTGAGGGCGAGTCATAGTCTTGTGTGTAGTGGAAAATCTTTGAGTAGGACTGCCGTAGTTGTACACAGAAGCTGATTCTACAGGGATAGGAGTAAAAATGACCAAGCGGCCTATCAGAAGCCCCCTAACCTTGAGAATTATATTTTCTAAAAAGGAAGAACTACCTAATTATTGAACTCTTGAGAGTTTTGGAAGTGGAAATTAGTGGGCAACTTGATAAACCCAATACACTAATTTTTGTTAAGGTGTTAAAGACATATTGGCATTTTGCAACATTCATTTTTTACTGACTAATAAAGTCCCAGACAACATTTCTCATTCAAATTTTCTGTCAATAGCTAGTCAGATAAAGGCCACGGAATGTATGCCAGATGCAAAGTGGACTTCGATGGAGCTTTTTTTTTTTTCTTACAAGGTTATATATTTTTTAAAAAATCTTGAGCAATGCCTGTTGATTTTAAATTGGTCCATAGAAAACTGACACTAGGCAAGCAGATGGTTCAGCCCTCAAATAAAGCAACGGCTATTGAAAACTCATTTTCTACCACTTGAGTTGACAATATCTATTTGAATAGTTATATTTTCAAGGTCTGTGGTCACTTTAGGAAGAATTGGAAGCATTACAGACAGTCAGGCCCACAGTGCAATCACTGAACTGCCGAGTTACATCTTTTTTATTCCAGTCTATATTTACAGATGTAAAGACACAATTTAGATTTTCATCAGTACTTGGAAAGCAAAGCAAAGTGATAACAAGATGCTTTACAGATGACAGGACATATCCTTTCCACAAATCTTCATAGTAGAAGTGTCATTTCCTCCTATATTTGAGATCATAATCTGTGTGTGTATATGTGTGAATGTGGGTGTGCATGTTGACAGTAGCCGCAAAGGAGAACTGAGGAAACGACATTTAAACCCTAGTTCTAATATAATGTCTTTCTCCAACATAAAAGGAAAAAAGTAAATACGTGAGAAAATCACATAAGGAAAGGCTTTCAAATTAATCCGGAAATGTTAATCATTGAGATGGGAATTCTGACTGTAGATCAAAAATCATTTACTTATTTTATAGTAGGAAAAAAACTGGAATTAAAAAAAGGTGAGATGTTGGTTGTCATTTTAGTTTCTTCTTTTCATTTCTGAACAGTTTCCTTCTCTACGGATCACAGACAGCCCTACCATAAAGGTAGATGTAGAGGTAAGAAAAGTATTTCAAGATAGTAAATTAAGTAAAAAAAGAAGTCAATAATTTTTTCTCTATTAATTACATCAAGAAAGAAGAGCACATGATGATTCTGACTGAATGGAACAGAAAGTCTTACAATTTATATATATTTTTAAGTCTGGCTGCAAAGATCTATGGTATTTGCATATGAATTCCTTTCAATATGCAAGATCTCAGAGTCTGCAAAGTAAACCAAGAATTGAAAGAAACTGAATGGCAAACTTTGCTTCTCAAAAAACACTGTCTTTCCATAAAGTGATTTTTATAATATTTGTATTTAAGAGGACTCTATTCTTTCTGGGCTATTGTTTGAAGAAGCCTACTGAAAATCTGTTATTTAAAATTGACGACTATGGGATTGTATTATGCCATCTCCCTCATGGGTAATGAGACTGATACTTTTATCAGATATTCCTTTCAGGGAGACACAGTTTACATTTATTCCATGTAAGTTTCAATTGTCATTGAGAAAATGTGTACTTTCAACACTCTTTTTTTCTGAGTAAAAATGTACTTAAGGTGTTCTCATTAGGCTGCACCTCTGTAGACTTTCTTTCCTTTCACAAAATGAGCATTATATTTTATAAAATGAATTATATTTTTTCAGCCTTTTTTCATTTTACTATATTTTTTCATTTGTGGATGTGAAAGGTATACTGATCTTTCCTTGTCAAAACAATGAAGAAAATAAAACTTACTATCATCTAATAAATGGCAAAAGAACTTATTCTCTATATATTAAGGAATTAATGGAAACATACCATTAAATAACTTCCTAAGGAAAGTATCTTTTGTAAGTGAATGGCCTAATGATTTTGAATAGTCTTGGTGAGAAGTTAGAAAAAAGTATATATAGTCTCCCTATATCCCTGGAGAATTTGTTCCAAGACCTCCCATAAATACCAGAATCTGTGCATGCTCAAGTCCCTGATATACAATTGTGTATTATTTGCATATGAACTACCCGTGTCTTCCTATATATTTTAAATCATCCCTAGATTAGTTATGATGCCTAATATGGTATAAATGCTGTGTAAATAGTTGTTATACTGTATTGAATAGGGAATAATGACAAGAAAAAAAAGTCTGTACATGTTCAGTACAGACACCTTTGTACCTGTATGTTTACTCCATGAAATATCATAACTTAAATTATCAGGATTTTCCTGATACTCTTTCCTCAGTTTGCCATATACAACATATTCACTGATTACATTTTAGACCTAAAACTAAATTTAAGATTTTTAAGTGGCATATGTTAAGCGATTTTTATTATGGAATAACTCAAAGGTTGAAAATAAGATAACAAAATTAGGAGCTGTGCATTCATGCATGTTTCTGATGTCTCTGGTCCAAATAATTATTCTTTATTAAAGTTTAGAAAGAAACATATGGTTTGAGTATTTCACCATGTAACTATTGGTAAAAGGGTTTAGGTCAACAATGATGCTGACTTAACTGCGATCTTGCTTTTAAATTTCTTTGATGTGATGAATATCAGCTTTGCTGAAAAGTAAAAAGTAGTGCATCAGTATAACAAGCATCAGTTTTTCAAGTAGGACCATCTGTGTCTATTTTTTTTTTAGTTTTCTTGATACAACACCGTACAATCATAAACAAATTAAATTCTCTATCTAAAGTACAACATGTCTAAATGTTGTAGGCAAACTAACGTCTATTTCCCATTGTGGTTATGATTTAATGAGTTAAGGTATATACAATGCTTTGTATAGTACTGATTGCCAGAATGTATACAAAAGATGGCTATAAATTGTAACAGGGTGTGATGATTAATACTGAGTGTCAACTTGATTGGATTGAGGGATACAAAGTGTTAATCCTGGGTGTGTGTCTGTGGGTGTTGCTAAGAGAGATTAACATTTGAGTCAGTGGGCTGGGGAAGGCAGACCTTCCAGCTAACTTTGCATTTTTGTGTGATCATAATACTGAGTTCCAAAAAATGGAATGTAAGCAGAAGTGGCAAACAATATATCCAGGTAACGGAAGCATCCCATGTGTTTTTTTTTTTATTACACCAGCTTATGCAGAACAGCTCAGCACCCTTAAAACCATGTGTTAGAATTGGCAGAGTCATAATATGGAAGAATTTTGGATTCCTCAGTCACTGGTTAGGGAAGAGCTAAACATTTAAAATACTCCTTTTGGAATACAGTGAGCTACAAATAAAATAACATATATTGGCAATTATATATTTTTATGCTGTTTTTGTTGGAGTTGCTAGTGTTACCTTAATTGTGTGTGTTATCTTAAATGAATGTGTTATTATTAACAGAGTTATATACTATTTTCCTGGTGTCAAAAGTAAATAAAAATAATGGAATAAGAACTATCACAGATAATATGTTTACCACATTCCAGGCTCTTTATAGTTTATATTTAACATCATATCTTTATTAATAAAGATTACTAACAAGGAAAATCAACTTTGATTAACTTAAACAGAAAGCAAACTTAATGCAACAATATTAATCTCACAGAATCAGAAGGGTAATTCTGGAGGACCAGGCTCAGTATATGGGAAGAAACCAAGTGAAATCAGGCAGCCAAAAATCTGTCCATTTTTATACCCTGGAACACCCTGATGAGGAACTACATTAGGAAGAGTGTACTGTTGACTGACTGGTCATTCAGAGGATGCTGGCCTCTCTCAGTGGACATTACTTCCGTGAAATGTTCTAAGATTTTCTTTTATTATCAATAGACCCAAAGCCAGTTGTGAACTTCTGGATAACTGAGACAAGACCATAGTCCAGGGCATGAGGTCACAGTAACTGGAGAGAGCTCTGTCCCACTTTGGCTTTAACGTAAAAGGCTCCCTCACGCCTGTAATCCCAGCACTTTGGGAGGCTGAGGCAGGCAGATCACGAGGTCGGGAGATCTAGACCATACTGGCTAACACAGTGAAACTCTGACTCTACTAAAAATACAAAAAATTAGCCAGGCATGGTGGCGGGCACCTGTAGTCCCAGCTACTCAGAAGGCTGAGGCAGAAGAATGGCGTGAACCCGGGAGGCAGAGCTTGCAGTGAGTCGAGATCATGCCACTGCACTCCAGCCTGGGCAACAGAGCGAGACTCCATCTTAAAAAAAAAAAAAAAAAGTAAAAGGCAGAATCCTGCCTTCTTCAAATTCATACTATTTGATATTCTTTCCTCTTTCTTATGTATCCAAAAATATACTCTCACCTAACTAGGATAATGGAACATGGATCCACCTCTTCCCAAAGCGGGATACATGAGGTTCATACCAATAACTACATTCATGCCCAGGGACTCTTCAGTTATATGTGACAATATGTAATTAAATCATAAAGGTTAATAACACCAACACTGTTTGCAGTTAATGTTAGAAAAAGAGGAAAGAAAAAAAATGGAAATAACTTAGAGGCTATATTCCCCATTCTACAACTGGTCATTAAACCACAAGTAGTATTGTAAATTTTGTACTCTACTGTCCATTTCACATTTTATTTTCCTATAGCCATCATTTAAGTTAGTTGAGAGATTCTTCAATGCACTTTATAACCAAAATCTATATTTCTATGGAATATGTGACTTGTTAAGTCCTGTCTGAGTATCTGCTCCGGTTATCCATGAACTTCTCCCATTCAGTGCAGAAGAATCAGGAAACAGTAAATTCATTAATATATTCATCTCTGATTCTATATTACCTTACCAAATGTAACGTGTTTTCTAAACCCATAGATGATAGTGCTAGCAGAGGCATGAGAGGCACAGTCAAATAAAATTATCTTAATAAGTATCTGTTTCATCAAGGATAAGTTGATACTCTTCCACAGCTGAAGAGTTTCAATATAACTAACGTATACCCCTACTCCTGGTGTAATGACATATAATATTTATACCATTGTCAGGCACTGCTTTCGTACTCTGTTTGGGGGGGGGGCTACTATCATATCCATTATACAGCTGGGAAATCATATTGGAAACTGAATCTGTTTGCTACTGATAACACTAAGTGTCAGTGTTTCACTTAACAATGAGTCAGTCTAGCTTTGCTAAGCAGATGACTATTATTGAATCTATTCATAGCCCACTGCCCTCTGCCTCCTTCATGGTCCCTTTTTGCTATTGATTCCATTGGGAAAACATTGGGTTTGCTGACATATCCTCAGAGAAGATCAAATCTTATACTCAAAAATTTAAAACTTCTAGAGATTTCTAGTTTCTAGTTCCACATATAAGGAACTTGGAAATTTCCACTCCATCCTATCAACAAGTAAAAAGCTAAATGGATTAAAAAATCAGCAACTCTTATAAGAGAGGGAAAGTCACTGAGTACGATGCTGCCTCCCAACTTGGCGAATACAGGGAGTCACATCTTTCTAGAGGAGAGATTCACGAGAAGAAACACCCATGAGAAAAAGAACTGCGGTATGAAACCTGAATTCTAATTGATGAATTTCTGGAGAATAAGTGAGGACAAGAGTGAGAATTAAACATTCCAGAAAAACTAAGTCATAGGGGAAACTTCACAATATTTTGAGATTCACCTTCACGAGTTTGACCATTTTCCACAGCAAATATCGGAGAAAAATCACCTTGTACATTCAGGAGGGAAGGGGAGAAAGAAACACTTCAAAATATACCACAGAGCTCTATTCTTCTTATCAAGGCCTGCCCTCAGAAGAAACAAATCAACCAAAACTATAATCAGAGCCTAATTGACATGAGGAAAGAGAAATGCCTGTCTCCTGCTCCACTGGTTTCCACTTGTGAGAAAGCAAATACCCAACTCCAGCCCACTCTAGTCATCTTGTCCCACCAAAGTGGGAGAACAAAACAGAGAAATACTTGTGAAGTTGACAATCCAGATGCATAGACTCACTAAAACGCTGAGACATAATCATGGAACTAGAATCCTTCCCCAGCCACTACACCACATTATTAAATGCCTACTTTGAACAGTTCATTTTACACAGTACATCATATCTGACGATCAGAAAAAAAAATGTCAACTCACACCAGAAAGTCAAAAACACAGTTTGAGGAGACATAACAAGTATCAGAGCTAGACTTAGCAAGGATGTTGGAATTTGAGAACAGAAATTTAAAACACCAATGAGGGCATTAATGGATAAAGTCGATCACAAGTAAGAACAATGGGCAATGTAAGCTGAGGGATGGAAATCCTGAAAAAGAACTGAAGATAAATGCTCAAGATTAAAAACACTGTAACAGAAATAAAGAATGCCTTTGATGGGCTTATTAATAGACAGGACACAGCTGAGGAAAGAATCTCTGATGAGTTTATGTGAATACAAACATTGAAAACTGAAAACAAGTCAAAGACAGACAGAAAAAGAAAAAAAAGAGAACAGGATATCCAAGATATCCAAGACTGTGGGACAACCAGAAAAGGTATAACATTCATGTAATGGAAATAAGAAGTAAAACTGGAAGAAAAAAAGGAACGGAAGAAACATTTGAGACAATAGTGACTGAGGATTTCTCTAACTGTCAGAAGCCAAATCACAGATCCAAGAAGCTCAGAGATGACCAAGTCAGATAAATGCCAAAAACTACAACTGGGCACACCATTTACAAATAACAGAAAATCAAGGATAAAAATAGTGGAAGAAGACAGAGGGAAAAAGTACTTTACCTACAGAGGAATGAAGATGAAAGTTATATCCGACTTCATCTCAGAAACCATGTGAGCAAGGAGACAGTGGAGTGAAATATTTAGTGTTGACAGAAGGGGAAAAAAGAACATAGAATTTTGTTTTCTGCAAAATATCTTTCAAAATTGAGGTAATTGTCTTTATTTAAAAGTAAACAACTTTCTTAGATAAACAAAAGGTGAGCCAATTTGTTTTCAGTAGTACCACCTTGCAAAAAATGTTCAAAGAAATATTTTAAGGAGACAGTCAGTGATATTGGTCAAAAATTCAAATCTACATAAATCAATGTAGCACATTGAGGAAGTATTAATTGAGATAAAAATAGAGAGGGCACGCCCAAGATGGCCGAATAGTAACAGCTCCAGCCTCCAGCTCCCAGCGCGAGTGACACAGAAAACGGGTGATTTCTGCATTTTCAACTGAGGTACCGGGTTCATCTCACTGGGGAGTGCCAGACAATCGGTGCCGGTCAGCTGGTGCAGCCTGACCAGCGACAGCTGAAGCAGGGCAAGGTATGGCCTCACCTGGGAAGCTCAAGGGGGAAGGGAAACCCTTTTCCTAGCCAGGGGAAACTGAGACACACAACACCTGGAAAATCAGGTAATTCCCACCCTAATACTGTGCTTTACCAAGGGTCTTAGCAAAAGGCACACCAGGAGATTATATCTCACACCTGGCCTGGAGGGTCCCACGCCCACGGAGCCTCCCTCAGTGCTAGCACAGCAGTCTGCGATCTAACTGCAAGGCGGCAGCGAGGCTGGGGGAGGGGCGCCCACCATTGCTGAGGGTTAAGTGGGTAAACAAAGCCACCGGGAAGCTGGAATAAACATAGAAACTTTAGACAGGCATAATGGATTGTACTTGTAATCTCAACACTTTGGGAAGCTGAGGAGGCAAATCACCTGAGGTCAGGAGTTCAAGACCAGCCTGACCAACATGGCAAAACCCTGTCTCTACTTAAAATGCAAAAATCAGCCAGGCATGGTGGTGCACACCTGTAGTCCAAGCTACTTGGGAGTCTGAGGCAGGAGAATCACTTGAGCCCAGGAGGTGGAGGCTGCGGTGAGCTGGGATTGTGCCACTGCACTCCATGCTGGGTGCCAGAGAGAGACTCCATGTCTCTCTCTCTCTCTCTCTCTCTCTATATATATATATATATATATATATATATATATAGTGTTTTTATTATTGTTAATTGCTTAAAGAGATAACAGTGTGTTAGAAATAACAGCAACAATGTATTACAGATGTGTATTTGTATATGGTAATATATAAGTAAAATAATGACAGCAAGGATACAAGGAACAGATGGCAGGAATCAAAATAATTATGTTATTAAAAGGTACATGCATTCTTTACAAAATATTAGGTCAGGGCAAAAGTAATTGTGTTTTTTGCCATTGCTTCTAAACCATAATTGCTTGTGCAGCAACCTATAGTGCAGTGTTATTTGAAAGTGGACTTGGATTAGTTTTAAATGTTTATTGCAGGCCCTAGGACAACTACTATAAAAGGTCAAAAAACAAATGTATAAGAGATATGCTGAGGCCGGGCATGGTGGCTCACACCTGTAATCCCAGGACTTTGGGAGGCCAAGGTGGGCAGATCACCTGAGGTCAGTGTTTCAAGACCAGACTGGCCAAGATAGCGAAACCCCTTCTCTACTAAAAATGCAAAAATTAGCCAAGCATGGTGGCACATGCCTGTAATCCCAGCTGCTATGGAGGCTGGGCAGGAGAATTGCTTGAACCCAGAAGGTGGAGGTTGCAGTGAGCCGAGATTGCACCACTGCACTCTAGGCTGGGCAACAGAGCAAGATTGTGTCTCGGGACAGGGGTTGGGGGCAGGGTAACAGATATGCTAAAGAAGAGAAAATGGCATCATATAAAATGTTCAGTTAAAATCACAAAAGTCAGAAAATGAGTAGAACATAAAACAAAGACAAAAAACCAGGGCAACACATAGAAATCAGTGACAGATTTGATTAATATCAATATATCAATAATTAAAATTATATCAAATAATTAAATATTAATGGTTTAAATGCACCCATGTAAAGACAGAGACTGTCAGAGTAGGTATAAAATAAGACCCGAATTATGTTGTTTACAAGAAACTCATTTTAGAACTTTAGATAGGAAAACACATATAGACTAAAAGAACATAGATGGAGAAAAATATGCCACGTTAACACTAATCAGTAAAAAGCAATATTATCTATATTCATTTCAGACAGAAGATACTTCAAAGAAAGGAAACATGAGTGATAAAGAAGGACACTTTGTAATGATAAAGGGGTTAATTCTTCACGAAGACATAATAATCTTTAATGTATTTGCCTGACAAAAGAATATGAAAATATATGAGGTAAGAACTAGCAGAACTGCAAAGAGAAATAGATGAATCCCCTATCATTGCTGGAAACTAACACCCCTCTGTCAGAAATGGGCAGACTCTGAAGGCAGAAAACAATAAGGACATAGTTGAGCTCAACAACACCATCAGTCAATAGGATAATGGACATCTATAAAATACTTCAATAACAGAATATACATTTTTCTCAGGTTCACATGGAACATTTGTCAAGATAGATGAATTCTGGGCTTAATACATTTTTTACACCTCAAGAAACATTTTTAAAAAATAAAAAATAAATTAAATGACAATAACAGAAAGGTAACGGGAGAATCACAAAATTAAGGATATTAAACAACACACTTTTAAATAACATATGGGTAAAAGAAGAAATTCCAAGACAATTTTTAAAATATTTGAACTAAATGAAAATGAAGACATAACATCAAAATCTATAAGATGTAGAAAAAGCAATGCTTAGAGGGAAATTCATAGCATCGAATGTATATATTAGAAAAGAAGAAAGAGCTAAAAACAATAGTTTAAAATTTCACCTTAGGAAACTAGAAAAAAAAAGAGCAAATTAAATCCAAAGTAAGCAGAAGAAAAGAAATAGTAATAATTAGAGCAGAAATGAATGAAATTGAAAACAGGAAACTAATAGAGAAAAATCAATGAAACCAAAAGCTTGCTATTCAAAAGGATTGATAAAATGGTTCAATCTTTACCTAGACTAAATGAAAAAAAAAAAAAAAAACAGGGCACAAATTACTAAAAAATTACAAATTACCGATCTTTGACATGCACTAAAAGTAATACAATTGCGCCACATTACTCTTTTTCACAAATGGTGGTGTAAACAAGTAAACATTCACAAGTAAAAAAAATGAATCTAGATACACAACTTACACTCCATAAAAATTAATGTTAAATGAACCACTGACCTAAATTTAAAATATAAAACTATAAAATTCCTAGAAGACAACATAGAATAAAAACTAGATTACCTTGAATATGATGATGACTTTTTAGATACAACACTAAAGTCACAAATTATGAAAGGAGTAATTAATAAATTGGACTTGATTAAAATGTAAAACTTCTTCTCTGTAAAAAGCAGTGCCAAGAGGACGAGAATACAGAGTGGGAGAAAATATTTTTGAAAGACGTATTTGGAAAAGGACTGTTAATCCAAAATATACAAAGAACTCTTAAAACTCAAGAAGAAAACACTGGATTAAAACATGGGCCAAAGGCCTTAATAGACACCTTACCAAAATAGATATACAGATGGGAAATAAGCATGCAAAAGATGCTCCATATCATATATTATTAAAGAAATGAAAAGTAAAACAATGTTACGTCACTATCCATTTATTAGAATGGCCAGAATCTGGAATACTGACAATACCAAACACTGGTGAGGATGTAGAACAATAGGAAGTCTCGCTCGTTGCTGGTGGGATTGAGAAATGGTACAGCCACTTTGTAAGACAGTTTGGCAGTTTCTTACAATATTAAACATATTCTTACCATATGATCTAGTAATCTGATCGCACTACTGGTTATCTACTCAAAGGAATTGAAAATTTATATCCACAAAAAATCGTGCAAGTGAATGCTTACAGCATCCGCATTCATAATTGCCAAATGTGGAAGCATCCAAGATGTCCTTCACTAGATGAGTGGATAATAAACTGTGGCTTATTAAGACAATGGGATTTTATTAACTATTAACCCTCTATAAAAAGAAATGGAGGAAAAGAATGCCTATTACTAAGTGAAAGGAGGCCCATCTGAAAAGGCTACATGCTAAATGATTTCAGCTATAGGAAACACTGGAAATATCAAAACAATGGAGACGGTAAGAAGTTCAGTGATTGACATCATAGTGAGGGGGAAATAATCAATATGCTGAGCACAGAGGAGTTTTAGGGCAGTGGAAATACTCCATATAGTACTATAATGCTGGATATATATTGTTATACATGTGTCCAAACCCACGGAATGTACACCAACAAGAGTAAACCCCAAATGTAAACTATGGACTTAGAGTGATTATTACATGTCAATGTAGGCTCACCAGTTGTACTAAATATACCACTCTGCAGGGGGGATGTTGATAATTGGGAGTTTGTGCATGAGCAGGGGCACTGAGCATATGGGAAATCCCTCTGCCTTCCTCTTAATTTTACTGTGAGCCTTCCCTCTCCCACCCCTCCCCAAAAAAAGTCTTTTTTAAAAAGCTACTGTGGTGGTTAGAGCAAGAGGTGAACATTTACATTCTGGGCTCATTCAGAAAGGATCATCTATATAAATCTTTCCCAAGACTTCTTTTCACTAACAATTTATTCTTACTCCTACAAAGCCCTTGATCATTTTTATAAAATTAACCTTTCTATATAAATTGCTCTAGATTTTACCATGCTCACTTTGTTATTTGCAAAGTAACTTGAAGACGTACTCCTGGAAATTTAGCACATGAGAGGTTTTAACCTCTTTATTTTCTTTCTACAACATCTTTGAATGCTACTGCAATGTATTAGCCATATGGTAGGTTAGTGTCTGCACTGCATGCAGTGCTAAGTATTAGCCAATCTTTTTTCCCACCTTTATTCAAGTTGTGATAAGGAACTCTCCATTAGCTCATGAGGGTATACAGAGGGAAAGTCAACATTGTGGCAGCAGTAGCCCAGGTGAAAATGTAAGCTATTCATCATAAAATATATATATGACTTTGGGCCCATTCAACAAATATAGTTCCATTTGAAGATGGAACTTTATTGGTTACACTTAATTGATGGCAGGCAGCTGGACGCTCATGGTCAGATTCCACTTCCATCAGGGTGCACTAGCTAATCAAAAGCTACATCTTAAAAAAATAATAAAAATAAAACCATAAGTACCAATTTTGAGGCTTTCCATAGATTTTATATGTCATATCAAAATTCAGAACACTCTGAACTTGGAAACGAATACACTGAACTATGGAAGCCAATACAAGCACTTAGTGGCATAAGTACTTCCACTTATTCTGGAACCTGGCCCAGCTCACGTATCTACTCTTTCTGTGTCCTGTACTCAAGACTGAACACCGTCAGTGTCCCCCCAAAAATGAGTGGCAGCAGCACCATCAGAAGTAGCATATGTTGACTGAGAAATACACAGCATTTAAAAAAAAAATTATATGGAGAAACAATGGTATTTATAGCCTATGTGTGTTATTTCATGAAGGAAGAGTTATAAAACCTTGGCAGCATCAGGTAATGAATCTACTAGTTATGTTTATTTAGTTCCTTTAGCTATTTTTATTGTATTTATTGTGTCTAGTTATTCTTTTGCTGAACATAGCCAGACTATAACACCAGCTGCAGGGCCTCTGCCAAATCGTTTGTAAATCAATGCAGAAGGGTTTCAGTATCATAGCTCTAAACTAATGTTCACTATTGCCAAGACGCTGCTGAGATTAAAAACATAATTTCTCACATTTCTGCTTAACTAAATCTCTGCCATAAGTGTACACTTTCTTTGAGTAGTGTCTCTGATCTTATTAGTCCTTAATTGTTTGCATATATTTTCATAAGACTCAACCCGCACCCTCCACCTTCCAGCTTCTATATTCTACTTTGTCCCCATAGAATCCTGAATTGCACTCAGCAATCTCCCCTTTATTCTTAGGTGTGATCCTTGACCATTGTTCAGTAGTTATCTCCTAAACATAATTAAAACTGTGTTGTTCAGGCCCAGCGCGGTGGCTCACGCCTGTAATCCCAGCACTTTGGGAGGCCGAGATGGGCGGATCACGAGGTCAGGAGATCGAGACCATCCTGGCTAACACGGTGAAACCCCGTCTCCATTAAAAATACAAAAATCAGCCGGGCACAGTGGCGGGCGCCTGTAGTCCCAGCTACATGGGAGGCTGAGGCAGGAGAATGGCGTGAACCTGGGAGGCAGAGCTTACAGTGAATGGAGATCCTGCCACTGCACTCCAGCCTGGGCGACAGAGAGAGACTCCATCTCAAAAAAAAAAAAAAAAAGAAGAAAGAAAAAAAAAGTATTGTTCCGGTAGACACAGAGCTATCTCTGAAGCCCATTGAAATAGACAATGTTTATTTTCATGCATTCAAAATGCATCAGGGTTAGGAGTCACAGTCCACACACTCGTTAATCTTTATTGCCCCACTGAGACATCATTTTGAAGCTATATTATCTAGATTTGAATTTCAGCTTTACAAATAATAACTAGCAAATGGTACTTTCTGTCTTCACAATTTTTTCTTGTTGTTATATTAAATGAAATCAGGAACTATTCTGAGACAGACACTAAAAGTATGTTCTTCATTAAAAATTTAAAGAGTATACTGAAATTTAGGTCATATTTATACAAATAACATACTGGGATTTTAATTAGAAATGTAATATTAAGCCAAGAAATATGTGGAGTAAACTATTTATAATCCAATTCTATTTCTATTTAGCATAAATTTAAGTACTAAAAAAGTTCATACTTTCCAAGGAAGAAGAAATGAAGTATGAGTAGCTGTTATGTAAGAGTCTCCACCTGAAAACAGAATAAAATATATTAAGAGATGTTTCATAAAACAAATATTTCAAAGAATAATTTTGGCTTGATTAAACTAGAAAACAAACATCCCTGAGTATCAATACGGTCATTTGGACTGCTGATGATTATCAGATGATCTGCCTCCATTGAATTTTGCCTTCCCACTGTTTTTGCTCATTTACTCACTTTCTCCAGTAGGTGAAAGAAGAGAAAACTCTTGTCAATTTTGCTACTACTAAAATCAAAATCCAAAACAGGAAATGAACCCTTGCTACTTTCAAATTTCTTTTCTTTTTTTTTTTTTTTAGACGGAGTCTCACTCTGTCTCCCAGGCTGGAGTGCAGTGGCATGATCTTGGTTCACTGCAAGCTCCGCCTCCCGAGTTTGCGTCATTCTCCTGCCTCAGCCTCCCAAGTAGCTGGGATTACAGGTGCCCGCAACCATGCCCAGCTAATTGTTTGTATTTTTAGTAGGAACGGGGTTTCACCGTAGCCAGGATGATCTCGATCTCCTGACCTCATGATCCACCCGCCTCGGCCTAACAAAGTGCTGGGATTACAGGTGTGAGTCATGGCGCCTGGCCCAAATTTCATTTTTAAGGAATCATTTTCTTTCATTAACCCATAATAACATAATGAGAATACTCAAAATAACAAAAGACTTAGACAGCAATTTAGTATTATAGCACTTTCTTATAGCGCCATTTCTTACATGGTAGAATTGCTAAAATAATAGTTTATGATGGTAATAAGTGCAATTTGAGTTGAAGTCACCAAATTACTTTAATCAGCTAATGGTAATTCAATATGACCTGTTGCTTAATGCATGCATTATCCATTAGTTTTGTTGTTTGTTTCTTTGTTTAGTTAGTTTGACTTTTACATTTGGAAGTATATCTATGAGGCACTACATTGCAATGGATTCTCCGCAAACACCTTCATCAATATTCTTTATAGCATATTTATCTTTAGTCCTTTCTATGCTTCAATCTATCCTTGGTCCCTATTCCTTAACACTATATTCATCCTAAATGTACTACAAAACCTCTAAAATTCTGAAATCTAAGTGTTCCCATACAAGACTTCTTTTAGCTTCTTTCTCTATTAGTACCAGTTTTTCTTACTTTTTTTTAGTATTCTCAGTAATAGAATTGTTATCTGCTTTATGTTTTAGGCATTTTTATCAACAAACTAAATTTCAATATTTATCACCACATTAACATGTTTAGCACTGCTTTATACTAAGTGGCTGATATTGGTGTCTGCTGCTTGTCAGGGATTTTGACTCCCTTTGATCTTCCAGATCTCTTTTGCTCCAAAGGCCTTTATTTTTATTAATTTAGTGGCTCTGGCTGAGAACTTAGAATTAAAGTTGTTAATACAAAATTAAATTAAAGAGGTTACTACAAACACAATGCCTTGATTTTCACATCAGGGTGAAAGGGATAGGAGGAAAATTTTTACATTTAGCAATAGCTCCTGTTACTTAATGTGTCTTGTGCTTGCTCAAATGAGTTTGATTTCATTTGTGATGGTTTCTTTGTGATGGTATAGTGGTTCCAGAGATTTCGTACTTGTTAGCATTCTAACTGGTTCTGTCAAATGAAGAAGCATAAGATATAAATTTTCTCCTTCAAATCCTTAATGTTCTGAGACCATTATGTATCACAGTATCAAACTCAGGGGGATTTGAAGGCCGCCTATGAGCAATTTTAGTTGAGCCAACAGAAACATGAACATTATGCCAGTCTCTGTAGTATTATATGGATGTTAGATAGAAAGATTCTAACACGGATCATATCTGTTATATTTTGAAATAAAACCTAGTAAAACATAATGAGGTGGAATGAAATTTTAAGTTCTGTTATTCGGTAATCATATAGCATTAAAACATTAGCAACTTGTTTTTTCTCAGTATTCCACCACTCCCTTACTTGTGCACAGAACACCTCTTTGTGCTGGCTGCCAAGTACCAATATCTGAGTATATGGAAAAGGATAACTTCCATTTGGTAGAAGGGAAGTGACTTTGCTATTGATGTTTTACCATATCTTTTCCTATGCAATTTTATTCTAGGCACTGTCATCCTTTAGATGCTATGCTTTGAAAAAGAAAAAAAAAAAATCAAAACCAAATGCTACTATATCGGCACAATTGAAATGTCATTTCTGGAAGTCATTCTCTGCCTAATGCTGCACTTTGGGAAGTGACATTTTAACGGGACCATGACAACAACAACAACAAGAAAAACTAAAATCCAATATAAATCCCATATAGATGGAATATGGTGTGGTGTGTGAGACGAGGATTCTCTGATATTTCCTCACAATTTTAATACCAGCTGTCAGTGCCTTTCACTAGGGGTTTGCAATTTCAATTAACATTAGATACCATTGCATACTTATACACTCTCATTTTGACAGAGACAACATAAAGTGACACTATACTCTTGCCCAGCAAGATGTTATACCACAAATTAGCCATGTGCTCCTATGAATATAAAAATTCTATGTAGCCCAATAAATTAATCCAAAATCTTAATCCAAGAGGAAGAGCATTCTGATAACCCTTTCCGTCTTATCTAGCACTCTATTACATTCATGAAAGACATGCAGTAATCATTTGCTAGGTAAATTGCCCTATATAAATATTATATACTGTTTTTCGTAAAGTTAATGAGTGTCTTTTTTCTCCAAGAGAGTGGATTAAAGGCCTTTAGTGTTTCCCAGCCACTTGAAAAAAGCAAGATAGTGCATAAAGATAAACTATGTGAGCCTTAATTCAGAGAGAATCTACTGGAATTGTGAAGGACACCCCTGATCCTGGGGAGGAGAATGCAGGCAAAAACCCTGCACGATGGCATCCACCTGATAAAAGCAAATCTCCACGCATTTGGAGAACCTACTTGCGTGAACTTGTAGCCTACCTGCCCCATACTTCCTGTGCAGAGATCTCTGTGCAGGGCGGCCCTCTGTGCTTTATGCCTAGGCAGATCCCCAGGCATTTGGAGCACCTGCTTTCCTAGTTTAGCAGCCTGAGTTGCCCCACCTCTCCTATACAGAGATTTTGGTGTGGGAGGAGGTCTCTCCATTCCAAGTCTAGGCATATCTGCAGGCATTTGGAGCACTCACTTGCCTGGATCAGCAGCCTGATCTGCCCCATAATCCCTGTGCAAAGACCATGGTGAAGTAGGGCCTTCTCCACTCCACTCCCAGGCAGATCCCCAGGAATTCAAAGCACACACACTAGCCCAAATCAGCGCCTGAGCCATTTCACCCTTTCTGTGCAGGGTGCGGTATAGGGGGACCCTATAAATTCCACATCCAGGCAGATCTCAAGGAATCTGGAGTACCTACTCTCCTGGATAAGGAGTTTAGGTCACCCCAAACTCTCCATGCACAGAGCTTGGGGCCAAGGAAGGAGTTTTCTCAGCTCCAAGCCTAGGCACACCTCTAGGTGTTTGGTAGCTGCCAACTGGATTCTCCTTTGGCACTAGTGTTTGTGCCTGTCATCAAGAGACCTGGAGATGGGTCTGCCTAGTCTGGCCCCACCCATGTTGCCCTCTCCGTTCCTCCAGAGTTAAGTGGGGAGATCACCAGAGTTAAGTGGGGAGATCAGACTACTGTGAACTTCAAAGATAAGTCCATTGCCTGAGGCAACGAAAGCTTTTCCTGGTAAATAAGAAACAGGTATGTTTTCAGTCATATTGGTTGCAGCCAGCCCTTACGTGTAAGAGCTATGTACTGGCTTGTAGGTTGAACTACACAGCCCAATGTGAAACCTGCTGAGAGAAGTGCATAGGGCTATAGGAGCAAAGCCAAAAGACCCTTCCCAACATTCTCTACAGTAACAACCCAGAGAGAGTGGGAAAATAAATGAAACCACAGTAATATTATAGGGAATGAAAGAAAAAAAAAGCCCTTATTGGCACAAAAAGAATTACATAAAATGGAAGTGCCAGTGTCTCCAGATGACAGGCAAATAGCATAAGAATTCTAGCACCATGAAAAATCTGAATGTAGTGACATGACCAAAGGATCACATTAGCTCTCTGCCAATGGTCACTAACCAAAATGGAAACTCACAAAGAACAAATAAAGAATTCAAAGCATGGATTGCAAGGAAGCTCAGTGAGATCCAAGACAAGATTGAGAATCAACACCAAAAAAAACTTCTAACACAATCCAATAAATGAAGAAAGAGATGAACATCTTAAAAAGAAATCAATCAGAGTATTTGGAATAGATCACTCATTTAAGAAATTTCAAACTACAATGAATATCTTTTTTAATAAAGTGGACTAGGCAGAAGAAAGGAGCCCCACAAGGCTAACAACAGACCTTTCAGCAGAAACCTTGCAAGCCGGGAGACATTAGGGACCTATTTTCAACATTTTTAAAGAAAATAAATTCTAACCATGAATCTCATATTCTGCCAAACTATACTTATAATTGAAAGAGAAATACAATATTTTCCAGACAAGCAAGTGACAAGGGAATTCGTTACCACTAGGCCAGCCTTACAAGAGAAGCAAAAGAGGGTTATCAATACGTAAACAAAATAATTATATCTGCTACTACAAACAATACTTAAATACAAAGCCCACAGACCCTATAAAGCAAGCACACAACAAAAACTACAAAATAATCAGCTAACAACTTCACAAGAGGATAGAAACTTCAAATATGAATATTAACCTTGAATGTAAGTGGTCTAAATGACCCATTGAAAAGTCATAGAGTTGGAAATTGAAAAAAAACAAGACTCATCCTTCTGCTGTCTTCAAGATAACCATATCACATGCAATGATGCCTGTAGGGTCAAATTAAAAGGTTAGAGAAAGATCTATTGTGCAAATAGAAAAGAAAAAATCATGAGTCATAATTCTTATATCATATAAAACAGACTATATACCAACAACAATAAAAGAGTACAAAGAAGAGCATTATGTAATGGTAAATGATTCAACATAACACAAAGCTAAGTATCCTAAATATATATCCATCCAACGGTGGAGCACCCAGATTCATAAAACAAGTACTTCTAGACCTGTGAAAAGACTTAGACAACCACACAAAAACAATGGCAGACTGCAACACCTCACTGGCAGCAATAGATCATTGAGGCAGAAAATTAAAAAGAATTTCTGCACTTGAATTTGACAGTTGGCAAATTGCACCTAATAAACATCTACAAAACACTCCACCCAGGAAATGGAGAATATACATTCTTCCCAATTGCAAACAGAACATACCCCAATATTGACCACATGCTCAGCTATAAAGCAAGTCTCAAAAAATTAAAAAATAAAACCAACATTATACCAATCATACTCTTGGAATACAATAGAACACAAATAGAAAGTAATACCAAAAGATTTACCAAAACCAAACAATTACATAGAAATTAAATAGTGTGCTCCTGAATGACTTTTGGGTAAACAACAAAATTATGACAGAAATGAAAAACTTCTGTGAAATAAATGAAGAGAGACACAATATATCAAAATCTCTGTGATGTACCAAAAGCATTGTTAAGAGGAATGTTTATAATAATAAATTCCTACATCAAAAAACTAGAAAGATCTCAAATTAATAATCTCAAATGTCACACTAAAAGGAACTCGGAACTAGGAAAGCAAGAACAAACTAACCCCAAAGCTAGCAGAAGAAAACGCATAAATAAAATCAGAGTGAAACTGAGTAAAAGTGAGACCCCAAAATCTATACAAATAATCAACAAAACCATAAGTTGGTTCTTTGAAAGGATACTATAAAAAGAGATCAATATACCACTAACTAGATTAACAAAGAAATAAACCAAAGAAGATCCAAATAAACGTAATCAGAAGTGACAAAGGAAGCACTACAACCAATCCCACAGAAATGAAAAAGTTCCTCATGTATTATTCTGAAGGCTTCTATGTACACAAACTAGAAAATCTAGAGGATATTGATAAATTTCTGCAAACGCACAACCTCTCAAGATGAAATCAGGAGGAAACTTAAACTCTGAACAGACCAATACTGAGTTCTGAAATGTAATCAGTAATAATAATAATAACAACAAAAAACCTACCAACTGTAAAAGGACTAGACTAGAGGAATTCATAGGCAAATTCTACCAGACACGCAAATGAGTTGGTATCAATACTAATGAAACTACTCCAAAAATTTGAGGATGAGGTACTTCTCCCTACTTCATTTGATGAAGCCAGCATCATTCTGATACCAAAACCTGGCAGAGACAAGAAATAAAACAAAACAAAACAAAAACTTAAGGCCCAAATCCCTGATGAACATAGATGCAAAAAATCTCAATAAAATAGCAGAAAACAAAAATCAGCAGCACATCAAAATGTTAGTACACCACAATCAAGTAGGCTTCATTCCTGGGATACAAGTTTGGTTAAACATATGCAAATTAATAAAAGATTCACTACACAAACAGAATTAAAAACAAAAGCCATATGTTCATCTCAATAGGTGTAGAAAAAGCCTTTGATAAGATCGAACATTCTTTCATGTTAAAATCCCTCAACAAATTAGGCATCAAAAAAGAAATAATAAAAATAAAAAGAGCCATCTATGATAAACCCACAGCCAACCTTATACCGAATGTGAAAAGCTGCAACCAATCCCCTTGAGAAGTGGAATAAGACAAGGATGTCCAATTTCACTGCTTCTATTCAATATAGTATTGGATGTCCTAGCCAAAGTAATTAGGCAAGAGAAAGAAACAAAAGGTATCTAAATAGGAAAACAAGAAGTCAAACTGTCTTTCTTTACTGATAAGATTATTTACATAGAAAACACAACATCTCTGAAAAAAAGCTTATAAAACTGATAAACAACACAAGTGAAGTTTCAGGATAAAAAAAAAACAAACAAACAATGCACTAAAATGAGTAGCATTTCTATACATCAATAAATAACTAAGAGCCATATTACGAATGCAATCCCATTTACTATAGCCACACACACACAAAATAAAAAACCTAGGAATACATCTAACAAGAAGATGAAATATCTCTACAATAGAACTACAAAACAATGCAGAAAGAAACTATAGATAACACAAACAAATAAAAAAGTTTCCATGTTTATGGATTGGAAGAATCAATATTGTTAAAATGTCCATGCTATTCAAATAAAACTAGTTTTAATGCTATTCATGTTAAACTACCAATGTCGTTTTTACAGAATTAGAAAAAAACTATTCTAAAATTCACGTGGAATTAAAGTAGAGACCAAATAGCCAAGGCAATCCAAAGCAAAAAGAACAAAGCTGGAGGCATATGCTACTCAACTTCAAACTATACTTGGGCTACAGTAACCAAAACAGTATGATATTGGTCCAGAAACAGACAGATAGACAAATGGAACAGAATAGAGAACCCAGAAATGAGGTCACATCTACAACTATGTGATCTCTGACAAAGCTGACAAAAACAAGCAATGGAAAAAGAACTCTTTATTCAATAATTTGCGCTGGGAAATCAGGCGAACCATATGCAGAAGATTGAACCTGGGCTCCTTCCTTACACCATATAGAAAAATTACATTAAGATAATTTAAAGCCAAAACTATGCGAATCTCATAAGACAACCTAAGCAATACCATTTTGAATATAGGAATGGGTAAAGGTTTGATTACAAAGATGCCAAAAGCAGTTGCAATCAAAGCAAAAGTTGAAAAAAAATGGATCTAATCAAACTACAGAACTTCTAAACCGCAAAAGAAACTATCAAGAAAGTGAACAGACAGCCTACAGAATGGAAGAAAATTTTTGCAAAGTATACATCTGACAAGGGTCTAATATGCAGCATCTATAAGGAACGTAACAAATTTCCAAGAGAAAAACAACTGAATAAAAATGTGGGCAAAGCACATGAACAGATACTTTTCTACAGATATACATGTGGCCAACAATCATATGAGAAAAAGATCATTGTCACTGATCATCGGGGAAATGCAAATCAAAACCACAATAAGATACCATCTCATACCAGTCAGAATGGGTATTAATAAATAGTCAAACAATAATAGATTTTGACAAGTCTATGAAAAAAAAAGGAACACTCATACACTGCTGGTGGAAATGTAAATTATTTCAGCCACAGTGGAAAGCAGTTTGGGGTTTTCTCAAAGAAATTAAAACAAAACTACCATGTGACCCAGCAATCCCATTACTGGATATATATCCCAAAGAAAATACATCATTCTACCGAAAACACGTGCACTAGCGTGTTCATCTCAGCACTATTCACAATAACAAAGATGCAGAATCAACCTAGGTACCCATCAATGGTTGATTGGGTAACAAATATGTGGTACATATACACCATGAAATGCCATGCAGCCATTAAAAAATGACAAAAACATGTCCTTTGCAGCAGCATGAATGCATCTAGAGGACAGTATCCTAAGCAAATTAATGCAGGAACAGAAAACCAAATGCTGCATGTTCTCACTTATAAGTGGGAGCTAAATACTGAGTACTCTTGGACATAACTGGAACAACAGACACTGGGAACTACTATAGGGGATAGGGTCAGAGCAGGACAAGGGTTTAAAAAGTAACACTATGCTCATTACCTGGGTGATGGGATCATTTGAACCCCAAACCTCAGCATCAAGCAATATACTCATGTAATAAACCTGCATATATCCCCCTGAATCTAAAATAAAAGTTGAAATTATTAGGAAAAAAATGTTAACAAGTATAAGAAAGTAAACCACCTGGAATCTTGACTTATATGTATGTGAATGCCAATAGTCCCAAAAGTAATTTCTCATTGTAGTATCACTTTTCTAGGAAATCTTCAAAGTTTGCTTAAATGGAAAGCATTTATTTCACACTTAAAAATATAAGCTAAAAAGTATGATCTATAAAACAATTTTTATGCATGCAATTTCTAGTAAACTGTTTTTTTTTTTTTTTTTTTTTAAGTGGAGTCCTGCTCTGTCACCCAGGCTGGAATACAGTGGCGCGATCTTGGCTCACTGCAAGCTCCGCCTCCTGGGTTCATGCCATTCTCCTGCCTCAGCCTCCCGAGTAGCTGGGACTACAGGTGCCCACCACCATGCCCGGCTAATTGTTTGTATATTTAGTAGAAACGAGGTTTCACTGTTTTAGCCAGGATGGTCTCGATCTCCTGACCTCATCATCTGCCCACCTCAGCCTCCCAAAGTGCTGGGATTACAGGTGTGAACTACCACGCCCAGCCCAATTTCTAGTAAACTATTCTTTAACCTGTAAAAAATATCATCTGTATACTAAACAGGCTTTGAGTTTTGCCCTTAGTGGCTATTTAATATTAGAGGGACATTTAGCTCTCAAGTATCTACAAAATAAAAGTCATACTGATAGAAGAGTAAATAGCATTATAATTATTATTGATCTTATTATTATTGTTTCAATCCAGGGCTATTGGTTCTAGACATAAAAAAAAAAAAGAAAAGAAAAACATCTGTTTTTCCTAAATTTAAAGTAAGGTTTTTTTTCCCCAAATTTTTATTTTATTTTATTTTGTAGAACACTTATATTTTTATAGACATTGAATATCTTTTCTTTAATAATGATATGATTTGGTAGGATGTTTGTTTGTATAAATTTACTTTTAGCAATAGAAAAAGTCACAAACGCTGCCATTATGTCACTGTTTATTAAGTTGAACGGACAGCACAGCCTCACTTTAATTCTGTTACTAGATAACCAACAAAACTAAACAAACAGAAAACAGGAAAACACAGAAATAGAGAGGGATGCATTATTTACCCAATTCAATATATAAAAAGTATTAACAAATTAAATGCCAGAGCAGTTTTTTTGAGCTTTATTTATTAATTAAAACAATAACATGTTTTAAGCATGACAATTTCCCATTTAAAGAAGAAATCTGAGTTCATGCAGTTTACCCTCTTTTTAGAGAGAGCCATAGTGCTTATTTAGACAGGTCCAACGTGTTCACACATCCCCAAACCTTTGCTTTATGATTATCATTACTACATATATTTGTGGGATTTACACACTATTTAAGTTCTCTGAAGGTTTAATTCAATGCCATAAAAGCATTTTTGGAGAACATAACTTTGTTTAAATGATTCCAGACTATAAACACTAGAGTTGTGGTATACACTAAATAAGATTTCAAGTCACTCCCTGGACAAATATTATTGTATTTGACTATTTGGGGCGGTTGTAGCAAAATGCCATAGACAGAGTGGCAACAATAGAAACTTATTTCTCAGGGTTCTAGATTTGGGAAGTCCAAGAAGGTGTCCTCTCTTCTTGTCTTCACATGGTGGAAGGGGCAACGTGTATCTCTTGAGCCTCTTTCATAAGGGCACTGACTCCATTTCTGAGAGCTTTGTCCTCATGACCTAATTACCTCCCTAAAACCCCACCTCCTAATACCATTACATTGGAAGTTAGTTGTTTCAACTTATGTATTTCAGGGGAACTTATACATTGGGTCCATTGCAATTATAATACTAAAAGTTTCCTTTGAAAAACAACTTAAATTACCAATTAAATACAGGTATTGTCTGATGTCTTATCTGTCATTTTTAAAATTTCAGATTCAATTATCTATGCAGGGATCCATGACTCAGATGTGGTCTGTTCCATGCCTGATTTTGTAAATAAAGTTTTCCAACTTTATTTGTAACAAGGCCAGTCCTACTTATTTTTGCATTGTCTGTGAATTAAGTAGTTGTGACAGAGACTATCGAACCTGCAAATATTTGGCCCTCTACAGAAATGTTGCCAGTCTGAACTAGATAATAAGAAAAACAAAATGAATTTCTACATATGATGGTCTAGCTTTTGAAAACATTCTTACTTTTAAATAATTATTAAATCCATAATTATGAATGAGACTTCGAGAGAATATTAAAAATATTATAGCTTGCCAGAAGGGTTTACTCCATTTGATTTTAATGTTAAGTCTCCATAAAATTAATGCACATGACTAGAGATTCATTGTTGTTTGAGGAGTGCAAAGGAAATATCTGTGAAAGCATTTATCATAAAGTCTATTAAGGTAATATTTGTGAAATCAGGTATCTCAGGGGAGGTATGAAATAAATGCTTCCTTAATTTGAAGTGAAATCTTGCTTGGTTATTTTCACATACATTTGGTTCCTTGGAAAGCTTTCTGCATCACTGGCCTGTGATTCACAGATGGGATGGACATGAATCACATAACCTATAAGAAGCAAGTCTCAAAT
Source organism: Theropithecus gelada (assembly GCF_003255815.1). Lineage (NCBI taxonomy): Eukaryota > Metazoa > Chordata > Mammalia > Primates > Cercopithecidae > Theropithecus > Theropithecus gelada. Next base: position 27,674,229 of record NC_037672.1, read on the forward strand.
TTATTATCAGTTAAAGTAGAGATGTGATAATGTTCACACCAGGAGTTCAGATTCAGGGAAGTCAAAATTACACTTAATTGTGAATCAGGGTTTTGATGCCCATAAGACGCCAAACTAACTTAAGAGCTTTTAGCATGGTATAATAACAGATAAAAATTATAGAGGCTTTTCTCTGGAGTATAAAACATACTGGCACATAGGAGATGCCACAAAACTTTTAATTATTGTTACAGTTGCTATTATCCCTAGATGAGAGCTCTGTACTCTATCAGGTCTCAATTCTTATTCTAGCTCTTTCGTTCTCTCACTCTTCACTAGTTGTATTGTCTCATTTTTATGTGTTTCTCTCTCTTTTTGCTCTATAGTTTAATCCTGAATACAATGTAATAATGAATTGGTTGTATATATTTGCAAACTCTTCAAAATATGGTATTTTAGCTGAAGTCAATTAACAACACTGTCTCCTATTCCAAGTTCCCTTCACATCTGTTTCTGTTGGAGTGGCCTTGGGATTTTTTTTCTCCATTCAGATAAAGGAATGCTGAGTTGAAGATGCATTTGATTTTGATTTAATGGGGTATATTTATGTATTCTATGTATGCATAGCTAGGTTATTGTTAGCTATACCAGTATAGGTTTGGCTCATAGAACACTCATACCATGCACTGTGCCAATGGACTCTATATTGGGACACAAAATTCTTGGCTACTGGTATAATTTTGATATGAGCCAAAAGTGTAAGGCTGGTGGAAGAGAAACAGTATTGGAAACATCCAAAGACAGAAGCTGTAGAATATTTATCTAGTTATCAAGTTTACAAAATAGTAAATAAAATTCAGTTGTAATCAATGTTTCATCAATACAAAAGTTCTCTTTTTCATAGAGGTTGTCCAATTGATAATTTTTCTAAATGAGTACATGCCATCAACGATAGTGTTATAAATCTAAAACTTACTTTTCTTTATCAGTAACAAATATAAATTTTGATCAGCCACCAAGAAGGGAATTTACATTATCTTTATATTATAAATGTGTAAAATAATATGGCAAAAGCATTTGAAGAAGTGATTAATCAATGTATAGCCAACATTTGGGAACATGAGATGTGTTGAAGAAATAATGTTATTTCTATACATTTTATTATTTCTGTGGTCTTTGCTTTTTGTTTATGTGTTCAGTTTTCTCAAAAACCAAGATACCTAACCTGTTTAGAATTCTGCTCAAGTTCTAGTGTTTTATTGAAGATTGAGATTGGTAACTATGACCAGAGAATAGGTTTTTAAAGATGTCATAAAACAAAAATTTCTGTCTTTGGTTCATTTTGTTGTAATGGTCAGGATATTTATGCCTGAAGTCAAACTGAAACTGAAATCACATAACTGTATTTGTTCTCTTCAATTCAACTTAGTACATTCTGTTCCTAAACACTGTTTGGGACTGCTAATAATTTTAGTAGAACGATATTCTCTGTAGGAGCACTGACTATAAATGTTCTGAAACTACTAATGTTCAAAATCTCAGTGTCTCACGAACATTTTCCGCAGACCAATTATAATAGCCATGTGTCTGTCATGCCATAAAGGAGGGATGTAAGGATATGTAGTTCACTGACTGGCAAGTTTCACGGTCTCAAGTTACCCTGCTTTTGATTTTTTTTCCCTTCATTTTATTGTCATTTAGTTGTTGACCCAAAAAGATATGGATTATTCTTAAATGTGATTTTTGCCCAACTACCAGCATAAACTTGGGACTTGGAAAATTATTATGGTTAGTTCTGATAATAAAATATTCAAGAATGCTGACAGACTGCAAGGCGCAAATCCGTATTAAATCTGTCTACTGAGTTTGTTTTAAGGAGAGGCAGTACTGCATATGAAATATAGGATTGAGGAATCCAAATAATCCAACTTATTTCCAAACTAAATGGATCATCTACCACAGTTTCAGGAAAATAATAATAATAATAACCTGTTTAGAAAACATTAACCTTAGCAACTTGCATACAAAATTCCTCTAAGAATACATTAGCATGCAGGTATAAATCTTACAAGGTATAGAATCTGCTTACTCTTAGTCCCCAGGTTTTTAAAACTTCTTTGATAACCTAATATACCAATTTGAGATACCCATTTACTGACTAAGGAATTTCAAGCTTTAGAAATGCTGGGCTGTCAGCTTTCCAGTCCTCTCTACTCTTGCATCAATTAATGCAAACTGATACAGTGAGTTAAACAGAGCTCCAATGGCAGCCACATAAAACACAGATATGCTTGTTATCTATTCCATAATGGAAAAACTGAATGTGGAAACCCAGAAAGTGGGATGTTATAAACATCCCAATCACCATCCTTTGCAACAGATGAAAGTCCTAGTGACAGAGAGGAGAGTAAACCTAATAAACCTTGGTTAAAGAAATCATCCTCCTATTAAAAAGAAATATGCTCCACTTTTGGACTCTCTATAAAATTATCCTAAGAGATTTGGACAGAATCCAGAACAGAATAATGAGAATTATTAGGCAGTGGAAAATCTGGCATTCTTCTGCTGTAGGAGTTGTATATAATTATGTCCAACACCCATATCAACCAACAGTTGGATTTTACTTCAGCTGAAAGAATAGAACTTAAAGTGTGGACTTTAGTGAATACAATCTCAAGACATTATTGCTTGATAAGCATGAAAACTAATTTAGCTGTATGCAAAACTTGTGTGTATCTTAACATTTGTTCTTTTTAGGGTTGCATTCTCAATACATAGAGAGTGAGTGGACTCCAATTGGAAACACATTAAAATTTGAAGAATACTCCCTAAAGTATTTACATCTCTGCATATTCCCTGATACTGTTCCTTTTCTCAATAGTTCCTGGCTTTTCTATGACAAATCCAGTTATTTTAAGGATCCTTTTAATACTTCCAGTCTTATTGATGTTTCAAGGTAATGGAGGATTGTGTCTGAAAATTTTGCGGCTTGATTTTCTTTTTCTTTCATTACTCCTGGCTGTTTTTATTCAGAAACATCAAGGTTCTTGGTATTGATGGAGACACAGACTCCCTACGCAGATCACAGGATCAAAGTTGGCTTCCAGGCTTATAGTGAAATCCCAAAGAATGCCATGATCCTAAGCAGTCTTCTGTGGAATTAGTGATATGATATGTAGATAGATAGTTCTGATTTTGTAGGGCATTTTCCTGGCAAGCATTTAATTACATTTTGTCCTAATCAAATGATTGTTTTTACAACACTGGTTCTGAGACAGGCACTAAGAGAATAAAACACAATCCTGTCCACAAGTGCATGATATCCTGTTGTACAAAAAGCACAAGTGTTACAATACAGCATAATACATGCTATCATGGAAGTTTGCTCCAGGGATTTTGACAGCACAGTTACAGGAAGCCTCACTCAGCCTAGGTGAAACAAAAAACTTCCTTGAATGGGAACATTTGATTAAGAGATACAGCATTGATTTTGAGATTGGACTTTATGCAGAAACAATGAAATGCCATAGATAAACTTCAGGAACTAAAAAGGGCATGATTAGTTTGATGCTTTAGATATTTCACTTTGGACGTATACAAAGAATGCAGAAAGAAAATTGGTAGTTGAAGGAGGCAAACATATTAGGTGGCAAAACTTTTGCTTCAGGTGCTAAAATGGAGACAACATCACATAATTAAAAGTATGGGGAGGATGACAAGCCTGAATTGAAATTCTGGTTGTATTGCTTTTTAACTATGTAATTCTAGATAAAATATTTAACCATTTTAGGTCTCAGCTTCTACTTTCAAAATATTTTTAAAGAGATTAAACACAGCAGTATGTACAATGTCCTCAGCATAGTGCCCAGAGTACATTACACAATAAATGCTACAAATTCACTGAAATTATTTTTACTCAGTGACAGTAGTATTAATGGAAAAATGAAAACGTGATTAATTTATCCAATCCCATAGTAAAATGTAAACTAATTTCAGGAGTAAAGTTTTCTTGAAAACAGAATAACAAAAAGATGCTCCTTCAGGTAAAAACACAAGCAAAGCAAAATTAACAAGAACCGCCCCCCACACACACATGCAACAACAACAATTATGAGAACCACTACAGCAAAAACCAAAATCAACCACAGCTTTAATGAATTTGCCTCTTTGTTATGGAGCAAAATCAGCATTTACTAAGCAATTATTATATAATAGGAGGCTTGCTGAACTGTTTACATATATAATATTGTGACAAGTAGGCAATCTTCTTCATCATTCTACCTTGCAAATTTGCCTGAAAATACAGAATTAAAACTAGGAGGAGGCAAAATAATACTTCAATTAAGAGAAGGAGAGGAAAATGGATTGTGAAAGAGATAGAGAGCATGAGAAAGGGAGATAATGAGAAATTTAGGAAGAGAAAATGAAAAATAGGGCGGGGAAAAGTGAGGAGGGGAAGGAGAAAAACAATGTGTATTAAATATTTACTAAGCATCATGCACTACTTGGGGCACAATGCATCCCTATAGGAATATTGGAAAACATACTCCATTGTTAATCTTTTATCGACTGTAAAAGAGAAACTCCAGAAGGTTAAATTAGTTGGCCAAGTTCATAAATCTATGAGAAAGTCATGATCATTCTGCTTATATAAGGTATCTAAAATATTCAAATGCATAGAAGCAGAGAGTAAAATGGCTTCCACGGGCTGGGGGAAGTGGAAAATAGAGAGTTGCTATTCAGCAGGTATAACGTTTTTTTTCACGCACGATGTATAAGTTCTAGAAATGTGCTATACAACATGATGCTTATAATAAACAATACTGCATTGTACACTTACAAATGTGTTAAAAGGGTAAATCTCATGTTAAATGTTCTTACTACAGTTAAACAAAAACTAGCTCCAGAGTGGATCTTCTCATGGCTAAGTCTGAAGCGCTGGAGGGTCTCCTTCCTGGTTTGTTTTGTTTAACCAGCTTTCAGGCAACTAACCGTGCAGTGGCAAATAGTCCTATTTAATGTTTGCTCTTCTTGGATGTTAGTAGAATATAGACTAGCCTGAACTAGGTGTCCCGATTAGTAGTAATTTAAGGAATGGGAAATATTTGAGCAATTGTTGCTGTTATCTGGACCTGTGTATGCCATGGTCTATCTTACTTAAAATGATGGATCCGTTAGATAAGGTCAGGTAGAGAAGAGAGTTGATTCCCCCAGGGTAAAATATTTCTCATCAAGAAAATGCTTCAGTGAGAAATCACTGAAGACTGTGGTGGATGAACATAAAAATTTCAAATCTGTACATTAAGAAAAAAGAACCAAAATATTGCTGGAGGCAGTTTGCAAAGAAATTACATCTGGGTGCAGTGAAGAGAATCCTAAGAGGAAAAAGGTTCATTCAATGAGTGAGCTCTTTAGGGGAGCTGTTATTTGATTAAACGAGCTATTTATTTAAATAAAGCATGCTATAGGACTAGTTTAACCCAGGCCCTGAAGGCTCTTTTAATAGGTCTGAAGATTGCTTCTGCAAAACATATCTGAATTTTTGATCACTGCAGATTTAATCACAGAGGACAAAACTCTTTACTGCAAATCATGCTAAGATCTGCTCCAGTAGAAAGGACATATATAAAAGAAGGCTTAAGGACTGGAAGGTCTAGCCTGGTCCTAGATGGCCTTTTCTTTATTCTGATCTTCCAGAGGATTTTAGGATAACCTACTTTATTGAAGATTCAAGGATCTCAGAAGTATTGGGAAAGTAATATTGGATTTAAATAAAACCTTCTGAGAAAGTCACATCAATAGGGAAGGAAAAAATAAAATCAGCTATCTCCTTGAAACTACACAGTGCCTTTGACACGAACTTGTTTAGCCAGCTCAAAGACGGATACCATAATAAACTAAAGTGACAGATTAGTCAAAAATATTCAGACTAACAGTCTTGGAAATTATATTTTAATCAGAATTCTGAGTTTAGAGGGAATTTTAGGGTCAAAAGAATAAAAGAGTATGTAATAAAGATTTGATACCACAGTGTTTGAAAATGTTTAAAAATAAGAATGTATAGGCCCTGCACATATATCCCTGAACTTAACAAGAAAAGGCTTTCTTTTATTATTAAAAAAAAAAAAAAAAAAACTTAAAAAACAGAAATTCAGGAGATACAGAGTCATATCATGTGTTTTTTCTTTTTTAAATAATGGACCTATTTTAGCGACAAGTAAAAAGTTAACTGTTTTACTAAAATATAAATACATATATAATTAATGTCACAACCTAGTAGATTGCTCTACAGTATTTAACCTCTGCCAAAAGTTATTCCACAATTAACAGATTAGTGTAAATATGTTCTCACCGGGCTTGTTTCTCAAACAGATTGGAGTCCTCCAACCCCAGTTTATTCCACACCACTGGAAATCTACATAATTTAACTTTTTAGAAATTTGTTTTTATTTCATGAAGCTACCACAACTGAAATCTTCAGCAAGTTATGATCAAATTTGTAACATAAAACGACCTGAGCAAGAATTGACAAGGAAAGAATGTGGGGGCGGGAGGGGGGTGCTGTTTAAGACATTGTAAATATTTCTTTACTCAAACTAAACAGTAAATAGCAATCCACATTCATATGAACTCAAAGATTAGAAAGTGTATTCTTTAGAGTTTCTCCATAAATAGAGAAGCGGAGAAAATTTGAGGTAAATGAAGAGGGCACAATTAAAGTTAAAAGTAAGGAAAAACTAGATCATAGAATTCTAAAGTGTCATCTCAATATATTACATTTTGAAGTTACCTTCATTAACTAATCTCTGAATACCTAAAACCTCTCTGAAAAGAAGACACCCTGGCCACTTAAAGTATCTAATATTGCTCACGCGTGTAATCCCAGCACTTTGGGAGGCCAAGGCGGGTGGATCACGAGGTAGGGAGATTGAGACCATCATCTCAGTAGACACAGTGAAAACCAGTCTCTACTAAAAATACAAAAAATAGCCAGGCGTGGTGGCGTGTGCCTGTAGTCCCAGCTACTGGGGACACTGAGGCAGGAGAATCGCTTGAACCTGGGAGGTGGAGATTGCAGTGAGCTAAGATCGCGCCACTGCCCTCCAGCCTGGAGACAAAGCAAGACTTCATCTCAAAAAAAAAAAAAAAAGTATCTAATATTGCATATTGGTTATATGAAATAATTAGAGACCTTTTTTTCTGAATTTTGATGTAAATAATTTTGTTTTTCATACATTTTACATTATGCTCAAGGATTCTGTTTCTTTCTTTTCATTACTATTGCCCATAAATGAACAGCAGTCTATCTCATCAAAATATAATTTTTCTAGGAAACTGGGCATAATTTGACATTTCTGCTTTTCTTCTTTTTTAGGATGTGGGGAAAAAGTTGAGAAGTGATAGATAAAGAGGGCCATTCATGTTCCTAGATATTTTCTAATGATTGTGTTTCAAGGAGTTTGTCCCAACTAATTTATGTCACAATCTAATTAAAACATTTAATACATTATTTCAACTTCCTTTAGCTATCATTTTAAGTTAGGCTTGTACGTCTCAATCCATCTACTTTCTTCCCTACCTATTTGAGAGGTTTCTTTCTCTCCTTCCCTCCTTCCTTCCTTCCTTCTTTCTCTTTCCCTTTCTTTCTTTCTTTCTTTCTTTCTTTCTTTCTTTCTTTCTTTCTTTCTTTCTTTCTTTCTTTCTCTCTCCTTCCTTCCCTTCCTTCCTTCCTTCCTTTTCTTTCTCTTTCTTTCTTTCTTTCTGTCTTTCTTTCTTTCTTTCTTTCTTTCTTTCTTTCTTTCTTTCTTTCTTTCCTTTCTTTCTTTTCTTTCTGTCTTTTCTTTCTTTCTCTCTCTCTTCCTTCCTTCCTTCCTTCCTTCCTTCCTTCCTTCCTTTCTTTCTTTCTTTCTTTCTTTCTTTCTTTCTTTCTTTCTTTCTTTCTCTCTTCCTTCCTTCCTTCCTTCCTTCCTTCCTTCCTTCCTTCCTTCCTTCCTCTCTTTCTTTCTTCCCTTTCTTTCTTTCTTCTCTCTTTCTCTTTTGTATGTAATGGGGCTTATATGTAAAGTCCATGGTGTTTTATTGTATTTTGTGAGAGGAATAATAAAACATATTTCTACTCCATTTTCACAGAAATGAAAGTTCATACTTATTTTTAAACACCCCAATTAGCATAGGGAATTGCCAAATATTATCTAGTTGATGTACAAATCCATAGAAAAATTACTAATGTGCAATTTATGACAAATAAGTAAATGGCTATTCAGTTACTTCTGTGTTATACATGATAAATAATTATACATTGAATAGATAGGGATGTTCAATAACTGCTAAATAATGAATATTAATAGCATGCAAAAAATAGAAATTCATTTATTTATCCATCAGAAACATATGATGTTTTGAGGACACTGTTTAAATGGCAGTATGAATTATTGACACCTCTGGATACAGAAATCACTTCTACCCTATCTCACGTATCTCAATCTACCTGTTACATTACCTCTTGCTTCAGCAAACATCTTCTCATGGTTGTAACTGAAAGCACTTTGACTCATTGGTTTATAATCTTTTCTTTCATTCCATGGACTTTTGTCATAGCCTATCCAGCATTCAATCGGGTGTGTCTTAAAAGTGTGAGGAAACACCTTATGTAACAATACTTGAACAATGGGTGAGAAGGGCCAAAGGATAAATTCTTCCCTCTTCTAATTTCTCTAGTTGATCATTCTAAGGTATATTCTAGGCAGATCCTGAAAAGAACCAACAACTGAACCTCAGTGGTGCACCATGTGACTAAGAGGAGAATATTCAAGTGTTGGTTTTCACTCATTCCTGTCTGACTGTCCCCAGTCTTCATCTCCTACCTGTAGAATCACTTTCCAAATAAGCCTTGTCTCAGGCTTTGCCAGCCTGTGGAACCCAGACAAAAGATATTATTTGAAAAAAAAAAAAAGATTAGAGCATAATTGTGTTTCCCATATAGAAATTAGCTTAGAAATAGATTCAAGAGCATATGTCACTTCAGCTAACTTGGAACTCGGTGGTTCTTCAAACCTTACCAGATATTGGAATAAAAATATTCACCAGGGCATATTATAACAGTAAATCATTTTATAAATATAAGGCAATTGGTTTTTTAAATGAGAAGACAGAAACTAAATATATAGGCACAGTAAGTATGTAGAAAAATAATGCCAAGTGCTTTAAGTTCCGATTCAGAAGACTGAGGATGAAGATGCAATTGAATTTCTTCAATAAACTTGGAAAAGCTGCAGAGGAAGGAGGAAGCATCTAAATTGGCTAATATCATATATGATATCTTATTATTAACACACGAATATAACAAATAATATTATATGTTGTTGTAATACTAAAACAGACTGATATAATATAGATTTCAATAAGCAGTTTTTAAAATTACACTTCCCAGGACACAATGAGAATGTTGGGCACTATATCCGGAGGAACTGGAAAATTCTACATTGATGAGAACACTGATAGGTATTTAAGCAATAAATACTTATCACACTTAGGCTGTGCACGGTGGCTCATGCCTGTAATCCCAGTACTTTGAGAGGCCAAGGCGGGAGGATGACTTGAGGTCAGGAGTTTGAGACCAGCGTGGCCAATATGGTGAAACCCTGTCCCTACTAAAAATGCAAAAATTATCTGGGTGTGGTGGTGGGCACCTGTAGTCCCAGCTACTCAGGAGGTTGAGGCAGGAGAATCGCTTGAACCCCGGAGGTGGAGGTTGCGGTGAGCCGAGATCGCACCATTGCACTCCAGCCTGGGTGACAGAGTGAGACTCTGTCTCAAAAAAAAAAAAAAAAAAAAAAAGCTTAACATATTTAATATTCATTTTATCTCAAGCAGTGTTTAAATTTTTATCTTTTTTCTCAAAGAAATTATTGGTAAATCAAATAATTATTTTAGTAATTGCAATTTGAGAACATGTCAAAGCTTTAAATTCTTCCATGAAAGTAGAGTGAATCAAATATTTCAATTTGTAAAATCCGTTGCTTTGGATACAATGCTACCTTTAAAAGAGATAATTGTAGAAAGGCAAATAAAATTTCTCAGATGCATTTTTTCTCCACAATTGTCTTTTCACAAAGGTTTTATTATTGATGAAAATAATACTGAGGAAATGGGCTGTCAAAGCTTCAGTGAAACAATACCCAATTTTGAAGCATTGTCTCTACATGTGTACTTATATTGTTAACTCTCCAAAGTACAAAATTATTTTATACTCTACTATGTAGGACAGAATAGAAATGCCTTTCCTTTTTTTATCACTTGAATAAGTTTTAAAAATAAAATTCTCTAGGACTTTAGAAATAATTTTATGGATATGACTTTATTTTTCACTAAATTATTATACTAGGACATTTTGGATAAGATAACTAATTTTTATGTGAATGTAAATGTGAAGTAGTAACAATTTTAGAAACTCTATTTAAAAGGAAAAAAAAGCAGAAAGCAAAAGGTGATATCAGGTACTTCTATATTCTCATATTATCTACTTCTCCCTTAATTTACTTCTTTTCATATTGTAAATCAAAAGGGCTTATTTAAGAGTCATAATGTCAACAACTATGTGCCTGTGGTTCTAGGGTCCAATTATTGCTCTCCTTTCAACTTGTTTGAAACATTTGTGGATCACCAATCCTGCACGTTATTTTTCTCCTATATGTTGTGAGTGTAGATGTTGCATTAGCTGATTTTGTATTGCTATTTCTTATGACTTATTATATGATTTATCAATTTTTGTTGACTTTGAGAAAATATAACTTTTTCTCCAAATTCATTACCTTGTAAATTAATCTCTTACAAGGAAAAAGAGTCACACACAACATAAATTTATAAATATCTAGCATTCAATACAACATACTTAGACATTGTGTTTTTTGTATTGGAATTTAGCAATCCCTATTTCTCTGAAATCATCCTGAAAAGTGTATTTTTACAAATGCATGCCTTAAAATTAAAGGTCTTGAATGACTGTTCATTCCTAATGCCATAATGTCTATGGGTTTAAACATGGGCATCACAAGCGACACACTTATGTGTAGAGAATTGCAAATGTGCAAATATATAGGAACCGTAAAGCAGAAACAAGTGAAGCAAGAATGGGTAGAACTAGGTATGAGAACCCGAGCCAGGCTGGGCCTGTGGGGATGATCAGCTCACCTGGTATTACACCCAGGAACTCAACACTTTGAGTTGTACTCAATCTTTGTCTCCTTTCTTTCTTAGGTCCTTTCTTTTTAAGCAAGGTATGGACCACTTTTTAAAAATTCTACAAAATAACTAATTTTATTCCATTGAATGTAGAGGCTCTGAAATAACCACGATTTTTTTTTAAACTGAAATTCAAGAAATTTGATCACAATATTTATTTTTTAACTCCAGCATCATAGCTTTCATGATTAGTGCACACAAGGCCCAAATCTGTAAAATGTGAGAAACTTTTGCCTTAAAATATTCCCTATAATCACTCTATTTTAGAAGATTAGGGTTGTTACATCTAATTTCCATAAAATACAAGAATTAAAGTGACTTTCATATTTTGCTATCAGTCAATTGGAAATCTTTATTCACAAGTCTGTACATCATAAAGTGAGCTCAAGAACAGAACACAATCCTTCAACTTGACAAGAAAAACAGCCAGCTCTTTCTACATTTTTAGGAATGTTTTATTTTGCTTATTCCATCCTTAGAACTATGTAAGCAGTATAAAATTATTGGAATATGTTGTAGTCATTAACACTTTTGACATTCAAATGTATATTTAAATACAGAAGTGCCATTTAAACATTCAAAAGAATATTTTTTATTAAAGCTTTATTACCTAGATATTGAGAATAAGAATTAAGAACTTTATCAGAAACTTTAATTTTAAATTTTAGACCTTGGTTCAATCGGCTCGTATTCTTCAACACATTTGATGAAAGTATCCTTTAGATATAGGATATGGAACTCACCTTTGACATTCTCAGATTGCTAACAAGTGTTTTCTATTATTTTTTAAGTAAACTATGAGGTGCAAATAATAATATTTTAAAAATACATATATCCACCATCGAGCTTACCAAACAAAATAACTATTGATCCTTAATGTATACTTTTCTCATCATGCATTCCTTTAAACCCCGCAGGGGCACCAGTGTTCTTAATTTTGTATTTATCATTCCCATGAGTTTTTGAAATGTTTCACTATGTGTGTACCTATCCCTTAAATTATACTGTTCAGTTTCACATGGTTTTAATTTTTATGTAAATGATATCATGCTAAGGTAATCCTATGTAACTTACTATTTACCTGATTCAAATTTACATTTATGTGTTTACCTATTGATTCATATAGCTAAATTTGGTTCAAATTTTAAAATTGCTGATTATACAATATATTTCACCATTATCTGGTTGATTATATTTGAGCTATTTTATTGTTTTTCTCATTAAAAATAATTCACTATACATATTTCTGTGTGTGCTTACCATTGCACTGATTGATGATTTTTTCCTGATATATTAAAATGGCATATAAATTGAATCAGAATTGTGTTTTCATGAATTTAGGAACAAGATGAAGATGACTATTTCCTTACTTCTTATTCAAAAATTTTACTGGAGCTTCTAATTCCTGTAATAAGGAAAGAAAGAAAAGTACTAAAGACAGGAAGGAGGTAGTCCTATATGCAGTTTTGTGTACACGGTAAATTACAAAGATACTAAAAAAGAGCTACTAGAACTCAATATTGAATTTAGCAAGGTCAGAAGATGCAAGGTTATTATTTAAGAAATCAATCGTATTTCAATGTGCAACCATAGAACAATTGGATATTTTAAAAATTGTATTTTCAGTAATGCCCCAAACAAAAAATACCTACAAATACATTTCACAAAAGCAAATATAATATCTTGTCTCTGAAACTTATCAACATTACTAAAATAAATTTATAAATGAATAAGTGGAAAAATAGATGAATTTAATGAGGTGCAAGCTTCACAATTGTGATGACAAGTCTCCCAAACTGATCTATTATAAATTCAACACATATCAATAAAAATACCATAAACTTTGTTCAGTGTGTAAATTGACAATATGATTTTAAAATGTAGAAAGTATGTTGAATTATCAAAGCAGGTTTAAAGATAACAATATTCTTAGACTAACAGTACCTGATCTTATTACTTTCTATACAGCTACCATAATCAAAATATTTGAACATTAGCAAAAACATGGCAAAATAGAAAATTAGAACAGAGTAGAGATTTTTTGACAAAGATGCAAAGATGATTTAATGGAGGTCCATTCAAATAATGTTATTAGATCAATGGATGTATATACTATATACATATATATTATATATGTGTGTGTATATATATATAAAACATAAACATCGATTATTATACCATACAAAGCAATTAACTTGTAACAGATAATTGACTAAAATATAAAACCTACAACCTAAAGCATAAAACTTCTAGAAAAAAAATCACAGAAGAAAGTCTTTATAACCTTGGGTTAGTCAAATATTTTGAAGAAGAAGAAGAGAAAAAAAACTACAAAAAGAAACCCTTGAAAGCCATCAAAATTCAAACTTGTGCTCTTCAAAACACATAACTAAGAAACTAAAACTTAGCAAACCATAGACAGGGAGAAAATATTAATAACATATACACTATAAATAAATGTTATGCAGAATACATAAATACTTTCCTAATTCTGTAAGAAAATATGCAATCCATTAAAGGCAGTCAAAAGACTTTATCAGGTAACCAAGGAGAACACGAATAAATTGGTCACCATTATTAATCAACAAAGAACTGCAAACTTATGATACTGTTATATGTCTATTATGAATAATGATGGCTACAATGGAACATTCCACATATTGGCAAGGCTCAAGGCAATAGGCTTTTTTACTTTGTTTTGTTTTGTTTGTTTGTTGAGACAGGGTCTCACTCTGTCGCCCAGACTGGAGTACAGTAGCAAGATCACGGCTCACTGCAACCTCCACCTCCTAGGTTCAAGGGATCCCCCTACCTCAGCCTCCCAGGTAGCTGGGACCACAGGCGTGCACCATCATGTGTGGCTAAATTTTTGTATTTTTGATAGAGACAGGATTTCTCCATATTGTCTAAGCTGGTCTCAAACTCCTGATCTCAAGTAATCTGCCCACCTTGGCCTCCCAAAGTGCTAGGATTACAGGTGTGAACCACCATGCCCTGCCAGGGGGGCAATAGATTTCAGTTTAAACACATTCATACCATTTGACTGGAACAACTGACCCCAAGATATTTAGTAGCCAAGAGAAACAAAAACGTATGTCCATATGAAACAAAAACTATACAGAAATGTTTATAGCAGCTTTATTTTTAATAGTCTAGAAGTGTAAGCAAACCAAATGTCTGTAAACTATTATATATTCTTATTATGGACTGCTATTCAGCAATTAAAAAAAAACTGTGGAGACACATGAATCACATAATGTAACTGATAATGGAAAGAAATTAAGCAAAAAGAGTATATATCTAAAATTATATAAAGTGTGAACTAGTTTAGAATGACCTAAAGGAGATTAGTTATCAACCACATACAGAGGTGAAGGAAAGAATGAAATTAGAGGCACAAAGGAACGTTTTTGGGTAATGAAAATATTTGGCAACTCAATTGTGATGACAGTTTCTCAAGCATACACATATGCTAAAATGATCAAATTGTACCATTTACATATATGCTTATTTCAATTAGCCTTCAAAAGGTCATTAAAATATATAACAGTTTGATACTTACGGGAATGATGTAAGAGTATTTCCAGAGTTGCAAATGGTAAAAACAAAAACTCTTTCTTTTTCCTTAAACACAGATTCATAGTTTTCATCCATAATATGGATCATATTTCTTCCATAAAAATATAGTAAGGAATATAGGTGTAAAATATATTACACCTATACCCTGAATTATACGTTCATTTTTTTATATATCTTCCCTATCATATTGTTCTTGTACACCTAGTAGATAGTAGATTAAATTTACTCAATGGTTATTTATTAACTGCCTACTCCATACAGAGAGTATTCTAAGCACTAGGATACAACATTTTATAATAATATATTTTATTATTTGGTATCCAAATTTTATATATAAAACAAAAATTTTAATATATAAATATCTTTCTATATCAACTATATGTAATTATTTAAAACTAAAATATGTGAAGTAGAATTATATGCATCAGTTGTTGAATGAATAAGTCAGTGAATGAATAAATATAAATTTATCTTGCAAATCCAAGTCCACATTTGTCTCGTAAGTCCACTTTATTTTTATCTATAGAATTGCTTCCAACTTGAAGTAATAGAAAATATAACTAACATAATTTAAATAAAGAGTGTTTACTTTTGTCATAAAATGTAAAAATTAGAGTGAGGCAATTGCTGTCCTTCCATCTGTTATCTGGGTTCCTTCTGTCGTTCACATTTACCAGCCTTAATGTATCTCATTTGTTTCCATTCTTGTTGTATTATTGTCACAACAGAGCTGTTGTAGTGTCAGCATTTAGAATGGGCCTTACAACTATCAATATGCAATTTGCCTCCATCTTTGTTGAGACCAAAACCTCTGGATAAGCAGACACAGGAATCAGATGGAGTTGAAAATGTCATCTTCGTTTTTAATAATCGTGATGAGGTAACATGTCTTGTGGTGTGGCTAAATGAATTATCTAAACTGTGCTTGTTCCATTAGACACACAACCATATGCTGTGACAAGCACAGCTAGTCTTTTTTTGAAAACTTCCCTTTCAAGGAAAGATTTTACTATGGTATATTTACCATCTGAATAAGCAGAGAAAACCTTTGTCCTGAGGACAAATGCTTCAAGGTCTAAGCTATACATGCTCATTTTCTTTTCTCAATCTCTGTTCTCCCTTGGGAAAGGAGTACAGGAAGCAGGGAGGGGATGAAAACTGCCTCTCCATTGACTGTAAACCAAGATAATTTTCTATGAAGTGCTAAAAAGTGGGGAGAGTAGTTACCTACCTTTATAGTTGTAGGGGGTGGATTTCTTCAGTCATTTTAGCTGTTTTGTCAAAATGAGTGAATATAATGTGAAAAAAACTCAAGAAACTGACTGAAATGGAAACCACCTTTGCAAAAATTGTAACAGTGAGAGAATTAACGGCAGTAGGGGAGATCTGATCTAGCCAATCATCATCTTGCCTTTAGCCTTCAAGCTTCCTTTAATTATTCCTGGGCTTGGGCCAAGCTAACTTTGATACACATTAGTTTTTAGTTTAAATGATAATATCCCTTCTCCAAAACAACAGCCTTTGTAAAGAGATCAAGAGACAGCTAGGCTAGGAGGATAGAGGAGCCTGAATTCTGCCAAAGTGCAGACACAAACAATTGCTGGCCATTATTCCAGAGATCACAATATATGCAACTTCCCCAATTACTCCTGCAGATAACATCATTATTGTAGAACCTAAGATTGGCAGTTTGAGATGTCTTTCAGAGTTTTTGCACGTCTGACTACTCATGGCTCCACCTGGACCTGCCGACGTCTTCTGTGGCCCCATCTAGAAGCAACTCAGCAAGCACAAGAACCATTTCTCATATCCCTATATATTTTTATTTGTATTTAGAGCAGAAGTGAAAGTTTATTAAAAAGGTTTAGAGCACGAACAAAAGGAAGGAAAGTACACTTGGAAGAGGGTCAAGTGGGCAACTTGTGAGATCAAGTGTACTGTTTGACCTTTGACTTGGGGTTTTATGCGTTGGTATACTTCCGGGGTGTTGTGTCCCTTCTACCCTGATTCTTCTCTTGAGGTGGGCTGTCTGCACGCTCTGCAGCCTGCCAGCACTTGGGAGGGGCCAGCAGTTGGGAGGGGGCGCATGTGCAGTGTTTGCTGGAGTTACATGAATACTCACTTGAGGCGTTCTTCCCTTACCAGCCATGTGTTCTTAGTGGCACGGTGAGAAAGGCGGGGACTGAGGGGTAGGGGCGGAAACCCAATAGATTCGCCCAGTATGTACCACCCATATTTCCAGCGTCGCGTTGGAGTAGCAGGGGAGGCTCTTTGGTTTGTGCCCAGCCCGCCCCCAACCAGGCCGGGTCCTCAGCGCGCTGAGACACCAGCAAGCTCATTTCCCACATCCCTGTGACTGCACCTCCAACCAATCAGCAGCAAGCACCAACTGCCTAGCCGCTCCCACCACTTTCCCCTAAAACCCTGGCCTCCAAATTCTCAGAGAGATTGATTTATGACTCTCTATCACGTGGTGTTGCTGGCCTCATGTCTATTAAAGTCTGTCTTTATTTTAATGCCATAGTCTGGTTTTATTTGTGCAGAGCGCAGGAAGAATCCATTGGAGGGTTTAAAAACGAGACAAGAAATGGAAATCTACAATCAAAATCACAATGAATCTAAAATGAAATATAAAATTTTGTGGGCTTAAGCATATTGGACAGCCTCTCTGAAGATTATTTTTCTGGGAAAATAAAAAATACATGCTCTATAATAATCTTTTTATTGTTCGTAAGTTCAAAGGAGGCACCATGCATACAAATACATTCTCTCTCTCTTGCTCAGTCTCTCTCGCTTTCTCTCTATCTCTCTCTCTCTGGAGAGAGATACGTACTTCATTCGTGTATAGAGAGAGAGAGAGAGAGAGAGAGAATATAATCACAATTCAGAGGACATAGCATATTTTATATACATATATAGACATACACACACATATATACATATATAAATGTATGTGACAGATTTAGAATTATGTGCTCTGAATTGTAGTTCCAAAAATGTGATTATGACAAAATTACCCTAACCAAGAAGAAAGAGCTCATGGGCTTAAAATTTTGTGACTGAGCAGTCCTGGTTTTCTTTGTGACAAAAGGCTAAGCCCCAAAACTAAACCAACTGCATTGAAAATATTGACTTTGAGCCAAAGTGTTAACAAACAGAAAAGTACAAATTATCTCAAGCATTATACACACACACACACACACTCACACACATATATCAAGGCAAGTGAAGGATGCTTTATTTTAGATAAACTAAATATACCATTGTGGGTAACTCACAGGGTAAACAATTTTATACCCATTTTGATCTATCATTTAAAATATCATTTGCCTTGGAGAATACTACAGTCCTAAGCAAATTTTTAAAAAGATTACTTCTTATTAAAATTGTAATAACCTGCCAATAATCTAATCTAGTTTAGGTTTTTTTTTATTTATTTCCCCTAAGAGAAAGGATTAACTTAATTTTTCTTTTGTATGCAATCTATCCTCTTCTTTCCACTGTACTTTGGCTGTTTTAGGATCTGCTATTTAATTTTTATTATATGCCTAAAAGACAGAAAACCGTAAAAAAATTAAAGCTGATATACTGGTGTGTAATGATGGATATGAAGTTTTCCACAAATTTGCATATAATAAGTGAGGATGTGCCTGAAAACACGGGTAAATTAATCCGTGTCCAGCAGGACGCAGACTCCATGATGAGGTTAGATATACAGGCGATTCATTAAGCGAAAAGTCCAGCCCATGGAGGAGCCTCAGGAGGAAGCCTGAGGAGGATAGGAGGCTCTTCAGGCAGTGATAAGTGTCTGTCTCTTAAGAAGAAGAAAGCCAAAAGGGAAGATCTTAGAATGTTGTGCAGTTCTTTTTGTTTTTGAGACGGAGTCTCACTCTGTCACCCAGGCTGGAGTACAATGGCATGATCTCAGCTCACTGCAACCTCCGCCTTGCAGGTTCAAGTGATTCTCCTGCCTCAGCCTCCCAAGTAGCTGGGATTACAGGCACCCGCCACCTCGCCCAGCTAATTATTTATTTATTTATTTATTTATTTATTTATTTATTTTTTATTTTTAGTAGAGACAGGGTTTCACCAGTTTGGCCAGGCTGGTCTTGAACTCCTGATCTCAGGTGATCCACCCACCTCGGCCTCCCAAAGTGCTGGGATTACAGGCGTGAGCCACCACGCCTGGCCTGTTGTGCAGTTCTAAAAGAGTTTGGGTGGGGCTCACAGATAGTCCCTGTGCCGAAGTCGCAGGATAGAAAAGTCTGATGGCTTTCGTGGAGAGCCTTCATTCGTATCCCTATTCCGTTTAGGCATTGGTTGGAAACAGCTAAGTGAAAACTGTAGCTTCAGTGTGAACTTGGTGAGCGATTTCAGAGTGCAGCAGCTGAAATGAATTTCATAGAAACTTCCTCCTCTTCCCTTTGCTGAAGGAGATCTGAAGAGGGCGTTTTTACAGCCAGCTCCTCCAAGGCTCCCATAGGTTTCTCTCGCTGAGGAAACACTTAGGAGCGGTTAATGGGACAAGCTTCAGACCCATTGCTGCACATGATATTAGTACCAAAACTGGTAATAATCAACTCCTTGTTTACACTATCTATGCTAAAATCCCCTTTCCTCCTTTGGCTCCATGGCTTACTTGGCATGACAACACATATTTCCTGGGTGCTTTGAACTAAGAGAGAGGGTTATGATAACTAAGGGTTCAAATATACTGTGGAATGGGAAGGATAAAGTGCCAACATTTATTTCTCACAGATACGGAGGTTAGAAGCCTGACATCTGGGAGCCAGCATGGTTGGGCCCTTGGCGAGACCCCTTTCTCTGACTGGAAGCTGCCTTCTGGCTGTGTCCTACATGCCAGAGACAGAGATCATCCCTCCTGGGTCTCTACCTATAAGGGCACTACTCCCATTTATGAGGAATCTAGTCTCATGACCTAATTACCCCTCAGTTGGCCCCACCTCTGAATATCATCACATTGGGAACTGGGAAGAGACACACAACATATGAATCTTGGAGAGACACAAACATATATTCCATAGCACCTTCCTAGGCCAGGTTTGCTGCATGGCTTTATTTACAGTTACGATGTGGCAAGAAAGTATGCAGGCACCTCAAAGGCTTCACCTGTGTTGCACATATATTCCTTGATGCCTCCATTGGATAAAACCAGCCCAACGTTCTCTTGCTGCTCAGTGTTGCTAAGTACCACTAATAGTATGGTGACGATGCTTCTCACCTACTGGTCCCCAGGTACAAGGAATCCAAAGTGTCATGGCAGCAACTACAACTTGTAGTTGTAGTTCCATACAAGGGAAAATCTATCCTGTCCCCTGAGAAGCATGCACTTTTGGGAACTGGAACTTCTAGCCCTGCAGACTCAAGTCATGAAGCTGGAAAGTACAGTTTCCAAGCGTGTCTTTGGGAGTGAAGGTGAATAAGATCACACTTGTTTTCACTCATTGATTCTAATGTATTCTGTCTTTTGAGGGCACAGAATTATATAGAGGCCTATGATTTAGTATATATAGTACATTCTGAGGGATGTGATGCCACCCTTTTCCAGTGTTGCCTCCAAGATGCCACTCTAGCTGTGCCTTTAGGAAGCTGTTTCAACATTCAGTAAGGGTGCTGTGGTGATTTTCCCACTGGATCTGGCCACAAATTTTATGCAGCATCTATTTTTATCTCAGATACTTACAAAAACCAAAGGATCTGTCAGTTCATATGGCCCAGGTACCAGAGTCTAGACCTGCTGGAGAGCCCTATTCTCCAGATCCAATCAAAGTTAGCAAGTTTCCACGTCACTTGGTATATAGAATGAAAAGGAACTGGCTGCTAGAAGTGGAATATGATTCCTCCAAAACTCATAAAAGGGAACGATGCTTGCTTATTTGTTTTGGGGCATGCAAAGTGTTCCCATCATTTGTTTATTTATTTATTTATTTTTTTACTTTGGAGGGAATATCCCCAAGCACAGGACACTTAAAAATATCATCAATTTCTGAGTAAACAGGCTTCTGAATCTTCCTCGTGTAATCGCCTGCCCTCTGGAATGCATATCTTACCAAAGTTACCTGAATGTTTGCCACCTATTTCTTGTCCTTCTCAATACAAATAAATTCACTGATGAAATAAATCAATGTAATGGCATTTGGGGTGTCCTAGTAATCCAGATGTCCTCAGACTATTTCATAAAACGGGAGCAAAGTGAACATAGTCCTGAGTTAAAACTAGATAAAGACTGTTGTCTGCCCCACATGAACGAAATCCCTATGATCCTTTCTGATCCTCTTTTGTAACTGAAGTTGAAAACATGTTTAACAAATTTATGGGCACCTATTATGCACCTGTTACCTCCTGATTAATCTGCTCTAGCACCATTTCCACATTTACCGGCATCTGTGATTGGCACCATTACTTAGCTGAGCCTGCAGTTATCAACAGGCATTCTCTGAAGTCCAGCCAGTATCAGCAGAGGCCACCCAGGCAAATTAAGTGGAGGTATGTCGGGGACCAGCACTTCTATATCCTTTAATTCATCAATGGCAGAACTGATTTTGCTGTTCCCACTCTCTTGAGTGCGAATATGGTTTTAGATTTACTATTGTAGTTGCGGAGGAGGGATAATTTCTAAAACTCTTGCTTTTAACTACCTCAGTGTGATAGCTCTTACACACATGCCTGGGACCCAATGTAGGTAGTTATTCTTAGCATATCAATTCAAATTACACACTCAAAGCCTGGGAAAATGGCCAGTGGGCATGGCCAAGGTCCATGTATCCATTTAGTATATTATGAACCACACTTCATTTAGAACCTCATGTATTATGTGGTATGCTTAAGCTCCCACTCTAATGGAGAAATATGAAGATGCTTTGAGTCTCCGGGTATGACTGTGTGCCCAAAAACCCTTAACATGTCTGAGTGTTCCTTTCTCCATAGTGTGTAGTCATCAGAGTAAATGATCATAGTTCCCTTTGTAAAAGGACATATGGCAAGGTCCTTCTTCCTATGGACGTAACTACTCTTCAATCAAAGGATTCTAGAACAGAAAACGTGCTTCGTTCTGGAAACTTAGCCAGAGATTTTGATTTATCTTAATTGTGGTGGCCTCTCTGTATCTTGCATTTGTGTATGTATGTATGTATGTGATAATAAAGGTTAAGCAGCAATTTTATTGACTGTGCATCTAGTTTGACCGTAGTAATGCCATCTTCTCAGGCCCCTGTGGATCAAACTCTGTTAGCTGCTCTTTTGTAACAGAAGTTGAACAAATTAACAAATTTAATTTAACAAATCCATGGGCACCTACCTATCTTGCTGAATTTCAAGGAAATTGTGGCTTTTTGGTTTGTGGAGGATAAAGGCTGCCTCCTGGCCTCTATTACTTTGAGAGTCCACTATTTCCATGGGTATTAAGAATTCTAGCTCTGTGACTCCCCTCTCCTACAATTAGCCGTAGCCTGAAGAGAAGAGTCATCATTGAACTTCTGGTGCCTCACTCAGCATGTTTCTAATGACCTTGGTGAATGGTGTACCTTCTGCACTTACTGGTCACCAGTGACATTGATTATGCCATTCTAGCATGCCCCTTCCTTCAGTCTCTTTGCTTCATCCTCTACCACCTGTGAGGGCAACACAAATATTTCCACTTTACTGAGCACCAGACATTATTTTTTTTCTGGATTGCTAGGATCTAATCCAGCAGCAAATTTACCCCATTCTTTTTGTCCCTTACCAGGGAGTTAAATCCCATGTCCTGAGAAAATGTTCCCCAAGTTAATTAATTCTTGCTTATTTATAGTTACATTCTATCCCTCTGAATCAAATACTCTAAAAATATAATCCCTGGAATATTTCTGTAGCTCCTACTGGATCTGTCTAATTAATTATTAAACCAGTTTAGTGTTTATTTTTTTCCCTTCAGTCAGCCCTAGCTCATTTTCAGCAGGGTGGTGATGCAACTTATCTCTAGTTATTGATCCGGCATCCAAGGCAGGAGATGGAGGTAGCTCCCATGTGCAGTACTATTGCCTTATATGAGAGGTCCTCTGTAGCTGTTAGATCCTCAGGGTACTGCTCAGCTGTGTCCCGGGGTAAAGTCCTCCTTGTAAATAAAGCTTATTGTAAATAAATAGAATTATAATTTGCAACATGTTTGTATGAACAAAATATTAGTTCATTTTTTAGTATGCATTTTTGGTTACTCTTTTTTTTTTTTTTTGAGACGGAGTCTCGCTCTGTCGCCCAGGCCGGAGTGCAGTGGCGGGATCTCGGCTCACTGCAAGCTCCGCCTCCCGGGTTGACGCCATTCTCCTGCCTCAGCCTCCGGAGTATTGGTTACTCTTTTATTCCAGTGATTTGTGTTACTATTCTCATCATACAAATTTAGCAAAAATAAGTTTAGCCACCATGAAAATCAACACTTGGCTCCAGATTATGTAATTTGGGGTTACTAATATATCCTTGGCTCTAGATTATGTAATTTGGGATTACCAATATATGAAGTGATCCCAAGAGTCAGACCTTTTATTTTTATCTGAGTTCTCCCCCAACGCTAGTTTTTTGTTGTTGTTTTCTAAACAAATTTTGACAGGAAAAAGAAACTGGAAAATATATATAGGTTTAATTTTGGAAAACATGTGCTCATCTAAAATATTTTTTATTGAATGCAGTGTCTGCCATATGTAATCATGGTCCATTGTGCAAATATAAAGGTTAGAGGCACCAGTTTTGCTTTAAGATGATCCAGATAATTAACAATAACACACCAACTACATTCCATTGAAAGACAAAGCCAATTTCAAATTTTGTACTTTTGCCATCATGTTGTTTTTATCATTGGATGATAGTGGTATGTAATACATGTTATTGAGACCGCCAGGTAGGAGGGGATTCCTGGAGAAACTCCAACCAGCCTGCCCATTTGGGTGGAGCCTCAGGAAGTTCATGCCATTTGCAGCAGGGAGGAGCCTGGCCCCTCCTCTTCCTGTGTAGACCTAGGATTCCAACAGCGTGCAGGAAGTGTTCTAGCAGAGACTCTGGCCTTGCAAGAGTCCCTGTTTCCTCCCTTTCTTCGTTTTTACCCAATAAAACCCTGTCTTAATCACCATTTAATTGTCTGTGAGCCTGAATTTTCATGGACATGGGACAAAGAACCTCGTTTTTAGCTGAAATAAGGAAAAGTCCTGCAACATTATTTCCAAACTAGTGAAATAATTCTCAAAGACTTATGTGGCAGAATGGATTGTATGAGGTTGGTACGAAAGTAATCACAGTTTTTGCCATTACTTTCAATGCCAATAATAAAGGTATCATTAATAATAATAAAGATAACAACAGTTGTCAGAGTCATGAAATTTTTAAAAGATTTATGGTATCATTTGGAAAACAAATTTAGGGTTCATATATGGTTGACAAAACCTTTAGCTAATACTAAACCAAAACTTCCTACATAAGTTACATTGTAAGCATAAACAACGAAAAAGCTAATTCATATTAACTCATGATAGTGTTAACATTTTTTTCTGAAGTGCATTCTTTTTAAAATTTTCTTTGATTGCAAACTCAAACTGTTTATGTTTTGCTGTGATTTTAATAAAAATATTGTTTATATAGTAGAAATACACTTTTTTTTTTTTTTTTTTTTTTTTGAGACGGAGTCTCGCGCTGTCGCCCAGGCTGGAGTGCAGTGGCGCGATCTCGGCTCACTGCAAGCTCCGCCTCCCGGGTTCACGCCATTCTCCTGCCTCAGCCTCCTGAGTAGCTGGGACTACAGGCGCCCACCACCGCGCCCGGCTAATTTTTTGTATTTTTAGTAGAGACGGGGTTTCACTGTGGTCTCGATCTCCTGACCTTGTGATCCGCCCGCCTCAGCCTCCCAAAGTGCTGGGATTACAGGCGTGAGCCACCGCGCCCGGCGAAATACACTTTTTAAAAATTAAAAGTTCTTGGGGGAAATGACCCAGGAACAATTATCTAGAACAAATATGGTTAGCATGAAAGCATTTAAAATTATATCAGGATGCCTATTTTGTTTGTTAATAATTTCATATGTGTCTTAATGGAAATTAGACAAAATATAATTACCACATCAAACTATCATAGATATTACTTATATTTTTAAGTAAAAAAAATGCTTAAACATTTGAGAATCCATAAAAACATATAATTATACAACCATGAGTTAGCAAAAATTTACCAATCATAAAAAAGTGTACAATGGTACAGTTATAAAATATATGAAACACTTTTTAAAAATATGTACTAATGTAAAAAATATGATTAACCTATGATTCAGAAGTCCTCTTTCAGGTTACATATCTTCCTCCAAAAAAACTTATTGCTTACAAAAATGTTATCAGCAGTCTTATTCACGATAGTCAAAAACTCAAAACAACTCAAATGTGATATGCACACAATGGGATGCAACACAACAATGAAAAATAAGCTACTACTACTAATAAGAACATGGATGACTTTCACAGACGTATTGTTGAACAAAAGAAGGCAGACACAAAATAGCACATACTGAATAATTCCATTTACATAAAGTTCAAAAGCAGAAAAGGCAAAGCTATGTCAGAAGTCTGAGAGTGTTAAAGGGTATGAACTCAGTGGGGAAACAAGCAAGCCTACTGGGGCCTGGAAACCTATCCTTTGATCTGAGTGGTAGTTGCACAGGTCCGTGCATACTTAAAAATTCATTGATCTGTACAGTTAAGATTTGGGTACTTCTACTGCATAAAGTTACTTCAATAAAAGAAAATAAACATAAACCTATGGTAATAATAATGATAATGATAATATTACATACAGTTGGTCAATTTGGGAAAAATGCAAAATTTCAACTTAATTTCTCATTTTATGAATAGTAAAACTAAGACTCTAAGAAGTTTATTGACTTGCCTAAATGGATACCATAAGCTAGGGAAAAAATTCAGACTAAAAAAGTCTCTTTACTCTCTCTTCCTCTGATATGGTTGCCATGTTAGGAGTTTTCTCTGTCATTTTGCACCATCTATGTAGGCGTAGAGGAAACAGCAATATAGGGAGTCACATAAGAGCCTGGTTTTTGGTATTGGTTGCAGAGAGAAGGATGGCAAATGTTAAATTTTGTGTCTTACATCACTGAACAAGAACAACAAAGCACAATAGGTCTGCATTTAAATTGCTGAGGTTGTCTATCTGAAAAGGTGATGAATTGCAAATATGTTAAAGAAAAGAAGTATTTCAGAGTGGATAAAAATGTGGAAGCCCTGAAATATGTCCTCTGAAATTAATTAATTGCTTTTCTGTTGCAATGTTATCCTTGGCTGAATGGGCTTCTGTTTCAACCCTACTTTCCTTGGATTTGCATCAGTGTTGTTTTAACTGTTCTGCTCTAAAAATCCAGATTTGCCATTTTATAAGAGCAAGCTCCTATTTAAACATAATTAGTGAATGTGCTAGAAACAGCCTCAAGCAGTAAAAGTCCAGCATGTCATAAATGTCCAGCATCAAAGAAATTCTACAAGGCAGTTACTCTGATGTGAGAGCTAATAGGAAGGAAATTGGCTAACAGAAATAATTTTGGTGACCTCGAAAGACAAGGGAAGAATGTAGAAAAATATTTAGCATACTGCATTTACTTTATTTTCACATGTAACAGAAGGACTGTGAACCCTTAGAAGC
The DNA here is from genome assembly GCF_003255815.1 of Theropithecus gelada. Taxonomy (NCBI): domain Eukaryota; kingdom Metazoa; phylum Chordata; class Mammalia; order Primates; family Cercopithecidae; genus Theropithecus; species Theropithecus gelada. The sequence continues at coordinate 27,700,707 of NC_037672.1, forward strand.
ACTAAGATTACTTTGTAGTTAATATACCACTTCAATGATATATTTCTCTTTTGAAATCGTATTTTGTCACTACTGTACAACCTGCTTCCCTAAGATAATCAATTAAGTTGGCAATGACAACAAATATTAAACTTGGAGGTTTTCTTCATACTGACTTTTTTCTAAAGTCTGAGAAATCTTAAATGATTTTCATTTAATTTTAGATGTAACAAAATCATACAGGTGTGAATTAATAACATGATTCATTAAAAGATCCTTTTTGTTTCCTCACATTGGAATGAAAAGTTTTTCACAATTTGACTTGCAAAACAAAGAGCAACACAGATTTTATGATTGGGTAGAGATGGTATGGACACCCAAAAAGCCTTTCTGAGCAGAAGGGATAGCTTGCATTGTGTTGCCTTTTTCCAAGGCTAAGTATCCCATTGGAAATACTCCCTCTTGGACTAATTAATCCCTTTCTTAAAGCTGTTCAAATCCACACCAATGCACTTGTCACTTTCCAGTTGCCATGTACAGGAAAAAGAAAGACCGAATTCTGAATTATGTAGGTCTCTACTACAGGGACTTTTTAACATGCTAAACTTCATTATGATATCAAGGCAGGCATCTTGTCAAACACTGGATCTATCATATATATCTATATTATTAAAACTTTGATTAATAGGAACACAGATCTAAAAGCCTCAATTAACTAACTTTTTCCTGTGTTCCACATTTAAGAGATAAAGAGAATTTATTAAAGAAAAAAAAAAAAACACCAAAAAGATAACTTCAGGAATTTATTACAGAATTTTAACTTTCAGCCTCTTTTTCAAACAATTTAGCTCTTCTATTTACGAGATTCTTTACATATTTGGTATTATAGAAGATAAAGGGAATTCAAAATCCCTGCCTTCGAAGTATTCAGGTCCAACGGGAGAAACAGATGTGTATAAGTTACAGAATTAATGTCAAGAAAGATTAATCCATTCTACCTGGAAAAGAGGCAAAAAGTATTAAGAAAGGCTGAAGGAGACAGCCACTTTTCCTAATATGCCTGATCTCTTCTATAATTACATTATTTTAAAGTGATGCTGAAACTCTCAATGATGATAAATCATCAAAAAATAAATAATGGTCACTTTGCACTAAGGAAGAAAGGTATAATCAAATATAATTATGCACAATTAATAAATATCATAGGTATGGAGATTAGCACTCATAAAACAAAGAAAAGTGATAAACCACAACCTTTAGTTTTATATACCTACTAAAGATTTTCTTTCATATAATCAATACATTACTTTTTATTTATTCCATCCTCACATTATACAAACATGACTTGTGGGACATAATAATAAATCAACAAATCATCAAATAATAATTTATTTTTTACTACCTTTTTAAATGTGTTCTCTGGGGCAGATCTTCCCATGTTACTGAATGAAATTAAAGGTTAATCTGGTGTGGGTTTTTTGTTGTCATGTTGTTTTACTTTTGGGTAATTGAAAGTTCCTTGGGTAGTAAGTAATATGTAGCACAATACGGATTCATAATAAAATTAAAAACTGTATTGCAAGTTCTACTGTGAAAGGGATAGCATAATCTCTTTTCTATCCCCAATTTTATTTCTTCCTTTCCTTCTTTATTTTGGTATCTGCCACTTCTGACTCCAAAGAATAGGGATGGGGTTGAAGATGAGGAAAATAGAAAAGAAAAAGAGTTAAGAGAGTAGAAAAATAATGACTTACTAGTACTGAAAGATTATTTTCTCTGGTTTAGGAAATTTTTATTGCTGACACTTCCTTTTGTAAGAGTTAAAGAAAGAAGAAAAACATGAAAAGCAGCTCAACAGTCAAAGACAGATTTATTTTGGAGAATAAACCTGAGAGGGGCTTCTGGCCAATTTTGGTCAGGAGCCTTCCCTCTTGCAGATTAAGGGTATTTATTGGTTTAAGGAGGGAGAGCTTATCACATGCTCAGAATGTTTCTGTGTGTAGGAGAGTTTGATTGCAGAGTTGGAATATCTCCGGTCAGAGGGGAGGTTATCTCAGGGCTGGCATGTTTCTGGTGGGAGAGGAGGTTATCTCAGGGTTGGTATGTTTCTAGTAAGGGGTGGTTTATCTCAGGGTTGGAATGTTTCTGGTCAGAGGTGTCACTTCTGGCTTATGGTCATGCTGACATTAGCTATTAGGCTTAAGTATTGGGGCTGGATTTAGTAGGTTTTTAATCAAGGGGAACTTAAAATGGCAGTATTTGTCCAAAATGGTGGAGCTCCTGCTCTGTCACCTTTCATGGGGGCTATTTTGATTTCCTTGGAAATCCACTGATATGCTGGATCACAGGACATTTTCTCCCTCCATTCCCTTACAGGAATTGAGGACCTCTCTATCCTGGATGATCCTTTATGTGATCACTAGCCCTGAAACACCCAGAGGTCCCTCTTCCTTATTTATGTTTCACTATGGAAGATAAACATAACTAACAACCAAGCAGTCATGATCTTTATTTATAGTGTAGAGTCATTTCCTCAAAGTGGCACCTTAGTAAGGGGCTGTATTTTGAAGAATTTCCCTTAGATCTATGCAAGGATTTGGACTGTGAAAAGATCCAATGTACATCCTTGCAGATCAAACTGGGTTATAAGGTCTAAATTCTCAGTATCAAGAAGAGTAGGGAAGAATTTCAGTCACCAAGAGTAGTCATACTATAGAAGGACCTTGAGCCCCTAAATGACTACAAGGAAGAAAGCCCTCTTCCTACTTGCTTAGACTTTATATGAGCAAGAAATAAAATTTTATCTTATTAAGCCTCTGAACATGTGGGGATTATGTCTTTACAGCAAGAACCCAGTGTTGCTTTAACTAAAACATTCCTCTGTGAAGCTCTCAAGTACAGCATCTGAATATCCATATACCTTGTATATGTTGATCACAAAGTTTGAGCACACAGGCTGCCAATGTCAGTCACTTCCCCTTTGCTCTGCTTGCAAAGCAGCTACCAGCTGTGTTTTGCTTTTCCTATTTTTCAATGTGTGAGTATGAGATCTCACCTATTGTCGCTGTGATCCCCAAACTTAGTGACATAAATAATATTTTTCCAGGTGGTCTCCCAAAACCTCTTTCATCTCAACCTCTAGTCCCTGTGAGAGGGTCCTAAGAGTCACAAAATCTCTTTTGCAAGTCTTTGGCAGAAGTCTTAAAACTTACTTCAAAATTGCAGTGCTTATTTCCTATGGGCTTTAAGCAAAACTCATTGCAACTTTTTTATATCCATAGAGTACTTTGAAATAGTCCAAGCATTTTCACAATTACTTTTTCTATCTGATATTATGATATCAGGCACACCTCAAGCCAAACAAACAAACAAACAAAAAACCAAAAACAAACAAACAAAAAAGAGCAGCTACTGAAAACAAGTTGGGGAAACCAGAAACCATTTATCCAAAGTTTTTTGAGCCTCTTCCAGTTATACTTTCTCAGAATTATTATAAAATGAGGATGGAGAGTTTACATTGTTTAAAAAGAAGAGGTCACAAATCTTTGGGACAATGAAACTATATTTTCTTATCTTACAAAATAGTGAGTGTTACAATTAGAATAGTTGTGAGAAATAAAAAAGAAAAAAAACTAGGAGGAGAAGATTTTAATATCGCATAATGAAGTAACATTTAAAAGGTACTTATTACATTTTATAGTATGCTATTGGTATACTCTTCTTTAATTTATACTGTACAATTTCTTTTTGTTTGGTGTACGAGGTAAAGGGAACTCTTCTCAATAATTTGTGTCCTGTAATTGATTTAAGTAGCGCAGGATGAAGAGAGGTCAACTTTAGGAGAAAAAAAATGTGACATAGAGTGTGAGGAATCCTAGCAGGAGAAGATATAGGTCTTCTTAATTGTGTTGAAGTTTCATCCTTAAGGCATCATCGACTAACCTGGCAAGTCAAAACCCACAGCATTAAGTTCAAGGACACACAAGCAATGAATTACAGAATGCCAGGCTCCTGGTAATCCAGGAAATGGTCTCTTCTAACCCCTCTGCATCCTCTCATTTAGTTTGGTTTCTAAATGAGGACACAAACACCTGTTCCAGCAGCAGGTGGCATTTGTTTATTATAGCTTTACCTGCTGGGTTTTAATAAGTCTGCAGCTGTAGGAACCCGCTTAAGTAACAGTTTATAGCACCAGATTTTTACAGAGTGGTATTTTCCATGAAGAAGCAAAGTTTTATATAACACTTTCATCATGCACAAAACATCATATAAGCAGCTTTTATTTCTCCATCTCTCTTTCCCTAACATTTAGGACTACTAATTAGTGAATCATTTCACATGCAGAGTTGGAAAGCTAAGCACTTATTCTTCTGCCTTGAGGGAGACTCCGTGTTCTGTGCTCTCATTACAAAATCTTCATTTCTTAGAGAAAGAGCAACCAACCTCTCTCTGCTTGTGCTACTTCTCTTTTGTATGCCTCAGAAGGATTGTTAAGGCGACTTCCATCTTAGAAGGGAAGACAAAAATAAAATCAAAACAATCAATAGGATAAAAGAGAGCTCTCCATGTAGATGAGAGTGAATCTCTGTACTCAAACTACGTAACAACGCTTTAATAAACTCTCAGTGAGAATTTGAGAATGACTTAAATACCATGAGGAAAGAAAAAAATGTTGAAAGAAGTGAATTATCTTCTTGATAATACTGAGAATTTCTTTAAATGTAGTTCTTCCTTTAATTCTTAAAGAAAACACATGTGCTTTTTTACTGGTTTTAGAAGATCATTCAATTAAAACTGTGTAACATTTATAAAATTGATGAATAAAACAATAAAATATATTAGTCCTTCTGAACTTCTTCAGGACAGTAACCCTTTTATTCATTTTAATCTCCAGTGCTTAGCTGAGATGTTACCCAAAATAGAACTCTAAAATATTTGAGAAATGAGTGGATGAGTGAGCGATGCTCCTCTCAAATATCCACAGGACTCTATCTCTCTTGCTTAAGTCTTTGCTCAGATGTCATTTGTGTACAGAGACCTTTCTCACCTGCAGTAATTATTATCCAAGTCATTATTTTACTTTATTTTTCTTTTTACTCTTTATCCCAACCAGATATTTTATATATTTGCTCGTTTGTTTATTGCTTATTGTTTATCTCCACATATTTATCATCGACTTTATCAAGGCAGAGATCTAATAATTGTTTTCACTAGTTAACCACTAGGTCTAGAGGACTTCGTGTGTCAAGGACATTGTATGTGATCAATCATTACATGTTGAATACAAAAATGAATGAATAAGTTAATGATTCAGTGAGTGAATAAGTAAGTGAATGAGTGAGTGAACAGTCTTAATTCTGAAAATGTTATCAGAAGCCCTTCTGTTGTTGGGGCTCAGAAACTAATACTCCAAAATATGGTGTTTCGGCATGCTGACAGCTGTGAATTAAAAAAAAAAAAAAAAAAAAAAAAATTGAAAGGCCTCAGAAGTAAGCTTCAGGACCAAGGTCTCTCTCTAACCGTTCCCCACCCTCTGTCTCTCTGATCATCTTACTTTTCTGAAACATGGGAAGGAACTCTTTCTGAAATGTATTTATCTGATTAGGGAAGCTTCTTTATAAGACAAATGAAATTGTCTTAAGATCCATTTCTAGGAATCTCATCACATAACCAGGAAAGATTAGCCACCAGGAAAAAAGAAAAGTCTGGGAGCCCTCATCCTGCCCAGGTGGCCTTTTCACCTATTCTTCTGAGGACAGCTCTGAGAGAGATTTACCTGGGAGACTTTATCTGCATAAGTCAACTTTTTTATACAATGAAGTTCTACCTTCACCTTCCCACCACCTCCCCAAGAGCATAGAAGAATATTGTCCCAAGCCATTGTTCTTTGGGCTCATTCATTTCCCCTGAAAATAATTTACTTCTATGCCCCTTTCCTTTCTTTCCCCTTGAAGAAGGGTATGTAAGCACTGGGGCTTCATTGTATAATTGAGTGATCATTCTCCTGCAATTCCTCCATGCTTATGCATAAAAATTTATTTAGCATGCATAAGCATGAGGGAATAACAAAAGTGAAACAGAAGCAAAATTTTCAGAAAGCAAATCACCATACTTTTTAGCATTGCTTGTAAACAACAGAGAAGAGATAACTGTAGGTTTAACTCTGTAGAGTTAGAAGAGTTTTACTGAACCAAGCTTCCACCTAGAGATTCAGAAAACTAATTTTGCATTAAAATGCATAAAAAGATAATTTTGCAACATAAAATAGTCAAGATCACATTCATTGGAAAAATTGTATACAAAAAATGAGAGTATGGATTGAAACGTCTTTACATACAATGAAACCATACCCAAAGACATGTCCACAAAACAGAAAAAAAAGTGTAACATAATATTTCAAAATCATTAAAAGATATTGAAAATGTTATGTAAACAAGGGCCGGGCGCAATGGTTTACGCCTGTCATCATTTGGGAGACTGGGGCAGGTGATCACTTGAGGTCAGGAGTTTGAGACCAGCCTGGCAAAGATGGTGAAACCCCATCTGTACCGAAAATACAGAAAATTAGCTAGGCGTGGTGGCACATGCATGTAATCCCAGTTATTCAGGAGGCTGAGACAGGAGAATCGCTTGAGCCTGGGAAGTGGAGGTTTCTATAAGCCAATATCATGCCATTGCACTCCAGCCTGGGCAACAGAGTGAGACTTCATCTCAAAAGGAAGAGAAAAGATATAAACAAGAAAAGATAAAAAATATTCAATTATAAAATAAATTATGAAAACAAAGAAAAAATAATTTGTTATGCAGTATAACCGAAAAGAAACACATTTTTTAAAAAATAAAATAATGCCTTGAAAGAAATAGCAAATAAGAGAAAAATAAACTTAAACTCAAAACAAAGAGAGAGAGAGTAAAACAAAACTAACCTAGAATGCAATATAACTGTTAAGTAAATTTTAAAAAATAGTTGAAATTATATACTGAATTGGCATTCTGCATGCCTGTAAATACCTACTCAGCAAAACTAGTCAAGATATATATTTTTTTAATTATTGATATTTTTAGAAAAAAAATTGTTGCATCTAAACAGAAAGAGCAAGAACTTGCAAGAAAAGAAAATTAGATAATCCTAAGACTTGTTAAGGGTAATATTTGCCACAAAGAAAATGGCAGATTATATTTAAATTGTTCAAAGGTAGAAAATGTCCATGGAATTTATATTAAGCAAAAGTATTATTCAAAGATAATGTGTGCATATAAGCAGTTATCCATATATAAGCACTTGAACAATATTATTTCCATGTGCCATTCCTGAGAAATACACTAGAGAAAGACCTTCAGATCAATAAACGAGTAGAGATTAAGAGAATCACAAAATGAATATTAAGATTATGTAGTAAATTCTAGAACCAAAGACCAAATAAAAATTAAAATATAATAAATAACATCAATATCCTGTCATTACGTGTGTCAGACCTTAAAAAGTGGAGGTGAAGATTGTGAACAACAACTGAAAAAAATTTACTATTTGTAGCAATTATATGGTTTATTTTAAGAATGTTAGTACTGTGAATATGTTATTCTGGACCATTGTTTGCAATTCGCAACTGAAAATATGTAATCGTGTGGTGTGTTAGTTCTCTCATCCTCTGTGTCCTGTAAAACCAGGATTCACTCTGTGTAAGAAAGAAAAAGTAGAGATAAGGTAAGAGAATGTTCTGAGTACAACCTTATAGCCCTGCATTTGAATGAAAAGTATTAAAGTTGAGTCACTTTTTGTTATTAGAATTGAGTCACTCTATTTTTTAAAAAAGCATGTATTAAATTCCTAAAGAACTCAGCAATCAATTAAAACACATGAAATGAAACACATAAAATATATTTAAATTTATGAGTTTAATGCATTTTTATATGTACACATACAAACAATAATATTTATTACCTTTGGGAGATAATAAGAAGTACTTTTTAATCTTAAAAACTGGTAAATTAAGAGAAGTAGCCAAGCATTTATTTCATATTTTCTATATTAATTTTATAGCTAATTGAATTTTTGCAAGTGAATATGCAATGAGGGAAAGTTTCTTTTCATAAAAGTATTATAGCAAAAAAAATTAAAAGAAATTAATAGAATTTGACTAGCAATAATTTCCCACTTTGAATGTATTATTTTGTCTCAGCATTGAACAGTAACAGGTAACACGATAATGAAAAGAGAAATCCTAGACATTATGTGCCTCCTGATAAAAACAAATCAACAAAACAAAAGTCTAGTTCTCTCAAGTTAATTGAAAATTACACATGAGATTGGACAATTCTCATTTTTCTCAGGAAAAAAAATGTCACCATCCACCTATTTCTTCAAATAAAATGTCTAGGATTATCCTACATTTCCTTCTTTCCTTTTCTTACTTGTCTTACATCTGCTCCATTAGCCAGCTCCGTGAGGGCAAAGACATGTCTGTCTTGTCACTGATATATCCCTACGGGGTGCATTGACTCTCACAGACCAGGTTTTGGGGAAAAAATATCAATATAAATAAATAAATAATTATATACATATACATATATATATATGAATGAGTAAATAGGTAAAAATACATCAGTCAGTCAAGTAATAAGTTTCTTCCTAAAGTAATTATTTCCAGAGTAACATTATAGATTTGTAGTTAAGAGCCTAGGTTCTATTGAGTTCAAATCTACCCTTTACTATTTATAAATTCCTTGATGAAGTTCTTTGTGTATTATTCTTCTCATTTACAAAATGGCTATAATAAGGCCACTTACCTCATGTGTAGTTTGAAAACTTAAATGAGTTAATATGTGTAAAGTATTTAGAATGGTGTTTTGGCACATAGTGCAAACCAAATTCAACTTAAAAACACACTACCTATACTCACATTACACACAAACTTCCACTTATTAACATGATTTTAGTTAAGTATTTTTGAATTCATAATCCTGTTAAATGTGCTGATTTTTATTTAAGTTTCCCTTGTTTCTGCTTCCTTTAGTACAGTTTCACATTATTTAAGGATGTTTGCTTTTTTTCTGAGCAAAACCAAGATCAATGGTACAATATGCTGAATACATTCTGACTTCAACATCTTCCTCCTGATATTGAGAGTGCACAGCGATGCTGATTCGTTTATCCATGAAAGAGAGGGGAAGTGTCTCATGTCTGGATCAGGGAGATGACAATAGTATAAATAGGAAAAAATGAGAGTTTAATGAAATAAGAAATATCATGTGGTTGAGAATCCACATGGTTATAGAGAGAAAGAAGAACCATGTGAAGGGAGGGGGGAAAGGGGAGAGAAACAGAGTGAGGGGGAGAGAGAGACTGAGAGAGAGAGAGAGAGACAGAGAAATTTTAAAAACCAGGACTCTAGGAATAATAATGCTATTCACTGACACAGGTAAACAGATGAAACAGGAAAAAGAATTCCTTAGGACTTAACTGGAGAATTTCTTGAATCCTTTGTCACAATGCTGTCTGAATTTGTGATTATCAACCATACTCTTGGGGATGATATAAATAAAGAGTAGTAGAATTCCTGAGTGCAGGTAACATTTGAGATACATGAAAGACAAAGAAAAAAAGGGGGAAGGCTTCAGAGAAGATAGCTTCAGAGAGTGGAAGACAGGTTGAAATAACAGGAAAAGAGCCACAAGAAAACATCTTCAGGGGAATAAGGAGTATTATTCCTTATTATTTGACAAAAGGAAGGAAGGATACAGAAAGTCAGCTGCCACTGGGAAGCAGTGCTAGAAGAAGTGAGTACAAGGAGGGAACACAATAGATCATTTGCAAGATTTGGTGACAAACCAGCAAGTCCTATTGGAAGAGCTGTGGCCATGGAAAAGACCTTGTAAGAACATGAGAGGTAGAAAGAGAAAAAAAGTGGGAGCAACTCGTGGGTACAGCTCTTTCCCAAATTATAACAGCAAATTTTTAAGCTTCATGGGAATACAGTTTTTCTGCAGACAGGACTTATTTGGGCTCGGATTGAGGAGACAGGGAGATATTAAAAATTCAAAAGTGAAAGATAATATTTGAATGCAGATCCTAGGATTTGAATAGAGGCTAGTCAGATTGAAGAAGCATTGTGGTATCTTAAAAAGGTCACTGGAGTAGGACCCCAGAGACTAGATTCCCCTCTCAGCTCTGGTGCTAATCAGCAGTGTGGACATAGTTCACTTCATCCCTCTAAGCCTCAGTTTCTTTCTTCTAAAATGAATGTCTTGAAATAAATGATGGCTAATTAAGGTTTCTTTCAGCAATAGATGTGAGACATTGGTTGTGTGTTTGAAACAGTAGTTACAGAAGAAAGGAGGTGATTATAAACAAAAGTCGAAGAGAAGATAATGTGAGGGTTTAAAAATGCTTGGCTTAGTCAATTTACTGAGCTTTTGTATTTTGTAAGAGTAAAGCCATTATTGTATTTTGGAGTTCAGCAAAGCAAACCAAAACACATATATCCCATTTTTGCCTAAATTACTGAGTGGAAACAAATCTTGAAAGATGGGTATTTAAGTTAATTATTAGTTCATAGCAAGTTGACTATATTAGTGCTAGGCATATATACATATCAGAATTTGTTAAACAACTTTGGAAATTCTCAAGAATTATACTACCCTCCCTCTTTTTCAAATGAGGGTCTGTAACTTTATTTATTTATTTATTTATTTATTTGTGTAAAGGGCTAAAGATTCTAGGCTTGGAGTCTTTACAGTCTCTGTTGCAAAGCAACAGAACATATACAAATAAGAAAGCATGGATTCCAATTAACTTTTACTTACAAAAACAGTCACAGGCTGGATTTTCTAACCAAGAGTTCCCCTAATTATACTACCAGGATGTTGGTGTTGAGTCTTTGAAAGGGAAAACTGTTTTAACTTCCAATTAGGAATGCTTGAAGTGATTAATGCTAATTAGTCTAGGATCTTGCACAATAGGTATTATTTTATAGGTAATATAGAAACTGAGTCTGGAACAAGACTGGCATCCAAGTCAGTCTCTAGTTGCTATTGACAGATTAAATTGGAGCTCCGTATTTCCGTGTGAGATAATAATTTAGATTATTGGATTTATTTTAACAGTCTGTTGGTTTGGGCTGTTTTCTTTCTTTGTTTCTTTGTTTTTCTGTTTTCTTTCTTTGCTTTTGCCACTGTTCATTTCCTAGAGACAGAGTAAAGCAAGTTTCTTTGTTCTTCCCTCATTATATAACAGAAAGGAAAATAAATAAACCATAGAAATCATACTATTTTTGACTTTTGTCTTTTGGTTTTATACTCAAGAAAGGATAGTGCAAGGTACAAAAGAAAAGATTCTTATTATTCTTTTATTACTTAACAAAACAAAGCATTATAACCCATGTTGTCAAAGATGTGGCCATTTTTAGGCATCTTTCTTTTCTCACTGTTGTGCCTTCTCCTGGGAGAATAAAGTCATTACATAGTTCACTGCATAGTTTTTCTGTCCAAGCAAAGGAAGATTATTAAGGACTTATCTGACCAGGGACTGGCTCATCTGGGCCATCTGTCTTTTTGTGCTTTCTTGAGGGAATGCGAAGAGAGAACTTTTTTCCCTTTTTTTCTCTCATTTAGTGTTTTATGAGATTGTATGTGAAGCCTTATTTTAAGAATTAGAACAAGCAGAAACACTGCCACTTTGAACACTATTTATTTTCCTTTGTACTTGCCATTTCAATTGAAGAAATCACACTTCTTTTTTCTCTAATAATATTAAGAGAAAGGCTATTTTAAGATTGCTGCTCTCAAGGCCAATTTTGTTCTCTCATTTTTGTTCTTACATCAAGGATGTGATATTACGTTTGATTTATACAGAAACCTAACCTGCCAGGTGGATACTCAGAGAAAATTAAATGGAATTTTCCTACCCCCAAACAGTCAATTACAACTATGCAGAGGTGAAATATTTTGCCTCCTTGATAATCAACAGGAAGAAAAGAGGGAGTAGAGCTGGAAAGTGAGGTCCCAACCAACTAAAGGAAAATCTGAGGTTTTCCATAGTATATTTAAGATCATTCAGTTTCCTCCACTAATTATAACTTACAGGGGTAAAAGGACAAACATTTGTAAACTATTATTTAAATAAATAATAAAAAATAGATTGGCTAAATATTTTTGTCGAGCATCAATGTTTATTATAGGTAATAAAACAATACTTAATAATTTATTTACATATGGAAATTATCACTGATGTAAGAGAAACAAGTGTCAGGCTATAAAACTAATTTAATGCTATCTGGTTAATTTAAAATCTCTATACACCACTGCACCATTGAATTCCAGCACAATGACAATGAAAGGATGCTAACATGTAACAAGAACATATCTGAATGTATAAACAAAGTTAAAGTATAGTGTTTGTTTTCTTTTATTTGCAATCACAGTTAAGTTGTCAGTTTAAAACAACTTATTATAGCTATAAGAGGTTTTTATGTTAAGTCTCATGGTAACCACAAAGAAAAAAACCTATAACAGGTACACTAAAATAAAAATAAATGAATCAAAACATACCACCAAATGAAAACACTTAACTACAAAGGAAGACAATGAGAGCAGAAAAAAAGAAAGAAAATATCTACAAATCAATTAGAAAACAGGTATCAAAACACAGAAGTAAGTCCTTACTACTAATAATTACCTTCACTGAATAGATTGAATTCTCCATTAAAAGATGTAGAGTGGCTGAAATGAACATTGGAAACCGTGCAAATGTATAAAATTCAAACAACATGCTGCTGAATGACCAATGGATCAATGAAACAATTAAAAAGGAAATTCAAAATATTTCTGGAGACAAATGAAAATGAAAACACAACATACCAAAACCTATGGGTTATAGCAAAATCAGTTATAAGAGGGAAGTTTATAGGAAAAAACACCTTCATCAAAAAGTAGAAAGATCTCAATTAAGCAATCTATTGTTGCACCTCAGGGAATGAGAAAAACAACAACAAATGACTCAGAATCTGTGGGAAAAAAAAGTTGTAATAAATACTAGATCAGAAATAAACAAAATAGTGACTAAAAGCAAAACAAAAAATCAATGAAGAGTTTGTTTTTTGAAAAGATAAACAAAATTAACAAACCTTTAGCTGGACAGACTAAGGAAAAAGAGAGATGACTAAATACATAAAATCAGAGATTAGATAAAGGAGACATCAAAACTGATACCAGATAAACACAAAGTAGCATCATAGAGTGTTAGGAACAACTTTATGTCAACAAACTGAATGAATACATTCCTGGACATATACAACATACTAAGACTGAATCATGAGATAACAGAAAACATGAATAGAGTAATTACAAGTAATGAGACTGAATTTCTGATGAAAGTCTCCCATAAAAGAAAAGCCCAGGACCTGATGTCTTCACTGCTGAATTCTACCAAACATTTAAAGAGGAACTAATACCAATTCTTCTCAAAGTATTTGAAAAAAACTGATGTGGAGGAAATTATTCCATATTTACTTTAGGAGACTAGAATTACCCTGATATCAAAACCAAACAAGAAAAAATACATTGGCGGGGGGGGGGGGGGGGGGAGGGAAACAGCAGGCCACTCTTCCAGAAGCATGTAGATGCAAATATCTTGAACCAAAATACTAGCAAACTGAATTCAAGAGAACTTCAAAAGGATCATTCACCATGATCAAGTACCATTTACCACAGGAATGCAACGGTGGTTTAACATACTCAAATCAATAAAAATGATACATCAGAAAGAAAGAAAAAGAAAGAAAGAAAGAAAGAAAGAAAGAAAGAAAGAAAGAAAGAAAGAAAGAAAGAAAGAAAGAAAGAGAGAGAAAGAAAGACAAAAAACGTATGATCATCTAAATAGATGCAGAAACAGCATTTGATAAAATCCAACATTATTTCATTAAAAGGAAAACCTAAAGAAACTAGGCATGGAAGAAAAACATTTCAGCACAATAAAGGCCATTTATGACATACCCACAACTAACATCATACTGACTGGAGAAAATTGAAAATTTTTTTCCTAAAACCTAGAAAAGACAAGAATACCAACTTTCTCTATTCAATGTAGTACAGGAAGTTGTGGTCCTGGCAATTAGGCAAGAGAAAAAAATAAAGTGTATCCAAATGGGAATAAAGGAAGTCAAATCGTCTTTGTTTCTACATATGTAACATCATATATAGAAAGCTCTAAAGACTCCATGAAAAAATTGTTAGACCTAATAAAAAATTTCAATAAAATCAAAGGCTACAAAATCAACATTCCAACATCAGTAGCATTTCTATATGCCAACAGTAAACTATCTGAAAATAAAATAAAAAAAAACCTCTTTTACAATAGCTACATAAAAATAAAAATAAAATATGTAGGAATAAACTTAAAGAGAGGAAAGATCTCTAAAATAAAAACTCTAAAACATTGATTAAAAAATTGGAGTTGGCACTCATCAGTGGAAGGTCCATGGACAGAAATGAAATGTTCACAGATTGAAAGAATTAATATTGTTAAAATGTACAAAGTACCCAAAGCAATCTACAGATTCAATGCAATGCCTATCAAAATAGCAATGACGTTCTTCATGGAATTTTATTTTAAATCCTAAAATTTTTGTAGAATCACAAAAGCCCCTGAACAGCCAAAGTAAGCTTGAGCAAACAGAGCAAAGCTGAAGGTATTACATTACCTAACTTAAAACATATCACAGAGTAATGGTAACCAAAACAACATGGCACTGGCATAATAACATACCTATAGACTAATGAAACAGAATACAGAAACCAAAAATAAATCTATGGCCGGGCGCGGTGGCTCAAGCCTGTAATCCCAGCACTTTGGGAGGCCGAGGCGGGTGGATCACAAGGTCAGGAGATCGAGACTATCCTGGCTAACATGGTGAAACCCCGTCTCTACTAAAAATACAAAAAACTAGCCGGGCGCAGTAGCGGGCGCCTGTAGTCCCAGCTACTTGGGAGGCTGAGGCGGGAGAATGGCGTGAACAATAAATCTATACATTTATAGAAAAATTATCAACAAAGGAACCAAAAACACACATTAGGAAAAGGACAGTCTCTTCAATATACAGTGCTGGAAAACTGGATTTCCACATGCAAAAGAATAGAAATAGGTACTTATCTTTCCCAATTATAAAAATCAATTAAAAAACCAATGAAAGACTTAAATGTAAGACTTGAAACTTTGAAATTCCTAAAAGAAAACATAGGAGAAACTCTTCATGATGTTGAACTGGGGAGAGTGTTTGAATAAAACATCAAAAGTACAGTCAATGAAAGCAAAATTAGACATGTAGAATTATATAAAACTAAAAAGCCTTGGAACAGCAAAGGAAATCATCAAGACTGAAGAGACAACCTACAGAATGGGAGAAAATGTTCATAAACTATGTATCTGACTAGTGGTTAATATTCAGAATATAAAGAAACTCAAATCAATAGCAAAATAACAAATAATTCAATTTAAAATTGGGCAAATATATGAATAAACATTTTGGAAAAAAAAATACAAATGGCCAACAGGTGTCTAAAAAAATGCTCACCATCACTAATCATCAGGGAAAGGCAAATCAAATTCACAATGAAATGTCACCTCACCCCAGTTAGAATGGTTGCTATAAAAAAGAAAAAAAAACAAATCTTGGTGAGGATGTGGAGAAAGGAGAAATTTTATACACTGTTGGTGAGAATGTAAATTAGTATATCCACTATGAAAAGTAGCACGAGGGTTCTACAAAATTTAAAAATAGAAGTACCAATACTTCTGGCTGTATATTCAAAAGTAATGAAATCAGTATGCCAAAAAGAATCTGCACTCCCAAGTTTATTGCAGCATTATTCACAATAGCCAAAATATGGAGTAAACATATGTGTCCATCAATGAATGAATGAATAAAATAAATGTGATTTATATACACAACGGAGTTGTAATTAGCCTGAAAATATGAAACTCTATGTCTTGCAACAACATGGATGAACCTAGAGGACATATTAAGTTAAATGCAGCACAGAAGACAAATACCACATGATCACACTCATATGTGGAATCTGAAAAAGCCTGATCTCATAGAAGTGAACAGTAGAAAAGTGGTTTCCTAAGGCTGAGGAGAGTATTCAAGGAAGGATATAAGGAGAGATTGGTGAAAGGGTAGAAAGTCATAGTTAGATAGGAGGGATAAGTTCTGATATTCTCTTGAAAAGTAGAATGACTAGTCAATAATAATGTATTGTGTACTTCAGAATAGCTAGAAGAGAGAATTTGGAATGTTCTCATTGCAAACAAATGAGCAGTGTTTGAGGTGATAAATATGCTAATTATAATGATTTAATCATTACACAAAGCATGTAGTTATCTAAATATTACACTGTATCCCATAAATATATATAATTATTATGTATCAATTAAAAACAAAATAAAAAATTTAATAATTTACTTAAGGTGTGCAATGACCAACAAGTAAGGTGCAGTGTACTTTCTATCTATAGAAGTTCTGATTCTGCACTTATCAATTTGATTTTAAAATCTATCTTCCCAGGTACTCTTGCTAACTGAGTAAGTTTAATCATTTAAGATAATTTAACAGTTTATGTATCTCATTCTCAATTGATAAAATGGAAAAATGACTTTGATGAACTTAGTTAATGTGAATCTGTTCTCAAAACATGGTCTATTGTTAGTATGTTAATACATGCAGAGAGAAGGAAAAAACTGAGATAGAAAAGCTGAGAACCATATGCATGAGGTCCTAGAAGAACTCTTGTCAAACTGTCTTTGATCATAAACTTTTCACATAGTATTAGAAAGATATTCCTTCAGTATAAAGTACACTTGAAACATTACAGGTACAAGAGGTGAAATCCAGACTAGAAGCGATACTGGAGGTCACAACAGGGGACAATGCCTTTGGAGAGTAGGCTGTGAATACACGTGCCTCATTCCAAGTCAGATGATCAATGAGTGGGACCTGAAGTACCGATCAATCATTTTGAAAGGTCCCATTTTTGCTATATTGTTCCTAGTGACATTTTGCCTTAACTGCACAATGGAGACTTCAAGAGGAAGCTGCTTTCACTACTTCTTTTTTATTTTTTTAATTACTACGAGGATTAAAACATATCCGTCCAATTACCACTTCTTTTTGCCACCTGAACACAGTCAGCAGTCAGCATAAAAAGTGATAATGGGAAGATAATGTCTAACCAGGTCACATTTCGCTTCAAAGAAACACAACACATACAAAATGCATGTTTTTTTTTTTTTTTTTTTTTTTTTTTTTTTTTTTTCTGATCTTGGCTTTCATTTCCCTGTAACACTTGACATAGAATTTAACAGACATTGATAACAGCCATAGAAGAAGAGAAAGCAGTGACAAATATAAGGATATTACTGGAAAAGGCCCTATGTTGGACTAAGAGTTTTGGATTCTAATACTTCATTAGTTAATCTCTCTCTCCCTCTGAGTGATTATGCATGGCCTGTCTCATTCTCACTGTCAGATAAAGTCTATTTTATTTGATAAGTGAAATTATTTAAAGATAAAGGGGTGATTTGAAACTATTATGAGGCAGGGTGTGGTGGCTGAGGCAGGTGGATCACCTGAGGTCGGGAGTTCAAGACCAGCCTGACCAACATGGAGAAACCCCATCTCTACTGAAAAAAAAAAAAAACAAAACAAAACATAAAATAGCCTGGTGTGGTGGTGCATGCCTGTAATCCCAGCTACTCGGGAGACTAAGGCAGGAGAATCGCTTGAACCTGGGAGGCAGAGGTTGCAGTGAGCCGAGATTGCATCACTGCACTCCAGCCTGGGTGACAAACAAGAGCAAAACTCTGTCTCAAAAAAACAAAAAAAGAAAGGAAGGAAGGGAGGGAGGGAGGAGGGAGGGAGGGAGGGAGGGAGGGAGGGAGGAAGGAAGGAAGGAAGGAAGGAAGGAAGGAAGGAAGGAAGGAAGGAAGGATTATGAACGAATAATTATGACATTTTACATTGCTGTTGTAATTCCAGACAACAATGAGATCAACACAGAAGGAAATTAGTAGACCATTTTTATAACTCCTAGACTGGAATGACTACTTTATGTGTATCATAGAATAGGATACTCACAAAAATACTTCAAAGTGAGTTTTGGCTCCATTTTGCAGATGTGAAAAATAGAGGTCCTGAAAGTTGGATTAACTTGCCTCAGATAACTTAGCTACTAAGTGAGGCATCAGGATTTGAAGCTAGACATGCTTCTGCACTAGATCACAACTTCATTGTCAGCTTTTCTAAATACAAAAAAGACTGAGGAAAAGAGAATGTTTTTTAAACATTATATGAACAAAAGAGAGACCAAAGATGATGATTTATACTAAAAAATTTTGTTAGATATTATGCAGTAAAAATGTTCCTTTACTAAGTAATTTTCAGAAATCCTGAGTTAAAGAAGTAAATCAAATGTTGTTTTTTTTGTTTTGTTTTGTTTTTGATATAGAATTTCTTGTAACTTTTAATATGAATGGTATATTTCTGAGACTACACAGAGGATGTGGCATTTTTCAACATTTTTGAGTATAAAGCTTCTTATAAAATTAATTTTCTATTGAATATCCATTGGAAAACACATATACAGGAGGAAAATTTATATCAAATAATCTTTGGTACTTGTACTGAATGAGGGTAATCTGCATTAATTTCAGAAATCTAGAAATATTGTAGCCCTAGGGATTGGATCTCAGGATGATAACAGATTAGAATAAATATTGAAAAATCTATATACTATTAACAGACTTCTGAATTTCCTCTTTTTTCTAGATTTTTGACATAGGAGGCATGAATCTGATGCTGTCTTTAGGGACATCACCATCTAATTCAATGATTTGCAATTAAGAGAGTCAAAGTATGTCTAAATCACCTCCAGAGTCTCTTCCAAACTCCACATTCTATTATTTATGAAGTGCCAAAGTCTTTATATGTATTAACTCATTTCATTCTGCAGTAACTCCAAGAGGAAGGTACTTACATTGTCTCTTTTTCACAAATGAGTAACGGAAATTACTTTGAGGGGTACCAGACTTTAAACTCAGGTCTGTAACTTTGCATTTGAACATTAGATCAAGAACATTCAAGCATTCATAGTAACGGGGATTTCTGGTGGTAGGTAAATCATAGAAATAATTAGTTACAATTAAAACTTTCTGTCTCAGATTGTATGTGAGAGATATCCAGGAAATTACATTTCTACAAAGCACCTGAGGAGATTCTGATACTGATGGCTCACTGAATATATGTGATTTTCCTTATTGTATTCCTTAAGCAAAAATCATAATTTGATTCTGTAATATAATTTAACTTTTATAATTTTTAAATAAACAGCTACTTAAGCTTTAAAAGCAGAAATACTTAAGCAGCCCTACTGTTTTCAATACGATATTATAATGACAAAGACCTATCTGTTCAATGTCCTTTTATCTATTATCAGTAAAGAGCCCTAAATTATGACTTGTATATAATAGCTAAAAGACCACTAAGAAATTATGTGACTCTCAGCAAGTCACCTATCCTGTCTGAGTTTCCATTTTCTGATCAAATAAAGAGCCAATAATTCAATTTTTTTGTCACAGTTCATTTTTATTAATAGAAAATAAACACTTATTCCAGTTTCAAAGTTGTCATGCTTGAAGTTGCTAATTTAAATAAAACAAATTTTAAATAATAATTTAATAATCCTGCTTTGACTAAGGCAATGAAATGTGGATTTAAAAAATAAATATTCAGCACCGTTTGCTCATAGATCTTTCTGAATTTGTTCTTAAAGTTTCTGGAATTTTCCTGTCTGTAAAGTATAGGAATGACTGAGCTACATTGGAAAGCCTCCCTGGGGCAGGCACTGGGGAGGTAAGCAGTCATCATAAAGGAATCAATGCACATTCAGCGCGGTGACTTGACTACAAAACAATCCCTTCCCCTCTACGGAAGCTCAGGAAAGACATGCTTCCAAGCACTGAGGTATGAGGAGTCTCAGACTGTTATTTGCTGTTAGAATTGGTCTTCTTAGCTAATAACAGTAAATCTCTGGCACAGATGCTATTGGTCCTTTATGTCCTGCGATTTCAGGAAATTCTGTAAAGAGTTTGGATTTAGTTGAATTTATTCAGAAATCAAACATGTTTAATTAGGTTCGCTACTCTGGCAGAGTAAGGGTATGCTGACTTAGTATCCTTATAAAATATATATAAGGATATATATGTGGATCGCGGCTAATGTAGACCATGGCAGCATTTTCCTGTACAGCTCCAAAAACTCTGGGTAGGGGTTCACAGGATCCAAGGCCTATAGAAAAAATGAATGGGGATAGTTACAGAGGCAAGAACTCCCACACAGCGCCTTCTGAACTAGTTCCTCTATTGATGGAAGAGAGTAACAATGACTAAGTTTCTGTCATTGTTGAGGGTCCCTGCCCACATGTCCCACAGCTCACTCTCAGAGGGCCGAATATACGGCCCAAAGACTGGGGTGAGACCTCGAGAGAATACAAAGTTCACCAGCTGCGTGAGGATGGGTGGCAGCACACCTCCACCTGTGAGTAGCTTTTGGAGGAGTGGACGGTGAGTCTCAGGAAAGATACCTCCATTTGACAGACAGAGACTCTTTATGGTAAGCCGACCAGACAGATTATGCTTGTGCCTGTAGAGCAGTTCCTGAGCAACAATATCTCCATAGTCATGAGACTAAAGGTTGATCCTGCCGTTCTGGAGCTCCAGATGCCCGAAAGCGCTTCCACGATGCTGGCCTGCTCAAATATGGAATAGTGATATGGTCTCCGTTTGTCACTGAAGCCAAAGCCTGAGAAATCAAGGACAATCACTCGATAAGACCTCAAGGTCAAACTTCCCGAATGTTGTACCGATTGTAACTGGATGTTGGAAAGCCGTGTAAACGCCCAACTATCTCGGGACTTCCAAGCACACCCACAAAATCTTGGTAGAAGATACACAGTCCTTTGTAAGTGAACAACTTTCCTAAAGACTTCTATGAGTGAAGGGCAGGGAACAGCTGAAGAGGTGGGATGCGCAGGTACACAGCAAGGAGGGTCAGGGCCAACAGCCCCACCTGGACTGGCCACTACCTCATCCTGATTTGGGTAAGACCTGGGCTACAGGACCCCATGTTTGGGAGAAACAGGTTGTGCAATAATTCCATTTAAAAAATCGTTTTCTATCAGGTGTTTTCTTAGTTTTTTCTTATGTGCTTTATTTGTATTTGACCTAATTCATACTCTTCTTGTAACAAAAACAGGTGATGCGACTCTTTTCTTATTTCATAGTGGATAGAACTGATGCATAGAACCGCAAGTGATTTGGCAGGATGATAGGCAATAAGTAGCCAAGCTGTAATTCCAGCTGTAACACCTATTTTCTGAAAATTGCGATACAGATTTTACTTATTCAAGAAACTAACAACCCCTTTAGTTGTATAATTCTTCTATATTCAAGGTGTTAAGAACACTATCTTAAAGCTATGAGAGTTCATACAACTTCTGACAACTGACTCATATATTTGCAGGACATTTTAGATGGAGAAAATCTGGCTCAGAATTGCATGGAAAATCCGGAAGAAATTTTGCTTTGCATTTCATACACTTTGACAATTATAATTGGTAGAAATAATAATGAGGATAATGGTATTCTTCAGCTTAACTTGTTAACTACCTATTTCCTGCCTGTAACCTTAGCAAAGAGAAAGGTCTACAGAAGGGCTTCATTGTTATAATATTAGACTTCTCTAATTTCCCTTTGACCTCTTTTTGAATCGGACTTCTTATCTGGGAATCTGACCAAAACTGTTCATCTCACTATTTTTGATCTGCTGTAGGTACAGGAAAAGTGCTAAATTTTCAAATTCATTATTTTGGCTCTTTTAAATTGTTTCTGATACCAAAGCAAAGGAGATTATATTTCAAAACAGAGGATACAACAACACTCATGACAGGACTATGTAAAATCTCAGAGATGATTAGAGTAATAAGGTCTCAGTATGCATTCCTATCTTATTATGGAGTCATTGAGCTAGAAAGAACGTCAGAGATCTGACAGTTCAATATACTAATTTTACAAGTAGTGGAAAAGGGAAAGAAGAAAATAATTAGGGAGAAAAAGTTGAGGGGGAGAAAGAAAGAGTAAAAAGAAAGAAAAAAGGGAAGAGGAAAAGCAAGAAAAAGTAGGAAAACATTTGATTGGGATAAATATCTGCTAGGCATTATATTAGATGTGTTATTTATATTATCACAGTTAATGATTTAATGGTTAGGAAGGAGTAATTTGTGGATTAAAAAAAAAGCAGTATTTCAAGTACAATAAATAAACTGCCACAGATCTCCTCTATGGGGCAATGCTGGACTATCATCAGAAATAGTTTTATGTTATAGCATTCATCATGATCCTCAAAGCCATTAGTCTCCCTCAAAGGTCCCACACTAACTAGTGAAAGATCTGAAACTTTCATTTTCCTGATTTCTCCCCTAGTACCCTTTTCATTATACCATGCCCCTCTTCTTTATGCTATGTATGCCTGTGAGACATTGTACAGCACAGAGATGAGCACGTTCTCCAAATTCAGTAGATTACAGATTCTTCAAGTTGGGATAACAATGCTCAGAAGGGGGTCAGCTCTTTGAAAGCCAAATTTACACTGAATTTACAGATGGGGAAGGTGCAGCTGTCAGTTTGATAGACCCAAGCAAATTGAACAACGTGATTGTCAATGTAAAAATTACCATGTTTAGGTGTACGTTAGGGTTATAGAGTAACTCAGGTTTCTTACTTTAGAAGACCCATAAGAGGTTCTTTTTGTGTGATGCTTTAGACTTAAATGTTTTTAAAACAACAATGCTCACAACAATACTGTGAATTGAGTTATTAAATTCCCTAGTTTTAAAAAGGAGAAATTTAACTACGAGAATTAGAATGAATTCTCTTTAGACTTAATAAACAGCAGACTTGGCCATGAATCTAGGGAGTCTAGTGTATTTTAACTTATGTATAGCCAACTTGAACAGTTGATATTTATAGAACCATTTAACCAAGAGAACAACATTCATTTCAAGTGCACCTCTGTCCTTCATCAAGATAGACCACATTTTATTTCTGAGACATTTAAACCTTACTTTAAATGCCATTATAAACTATTCATCATTTATTAATAAATATTAATAAATAGCAATTTATTAATAGTAACAATTTTATGTAAATGAAAACTATTTATATTTTAGCATTAGTTCTTCCTCATACATTGAGCTGGGTTTTTTAAATACCCAATGCCTTTGTAAATTTGTGGTTTTAGGTGGTGGTGATCATGAAAACATATTTCCAGTAGTGTGATTATGTAATGCTCCATAAACATACATATTTTTAAAAAGTCATAATTTTATACAAAGAGCAGAAAATAAGTAATTAGAAAAACATATTAAAGTCTCAGATACAAGTAATTTTTGAGCCTTCACCAGATCCCTTAACTTTTCTTTAAATAAATAACTTGTTTTGCAGCACTACTAGCTAGGATTAATGATTGCATCATGGGGTCATGGTATACACGCAATTCAAGCAGTTTGATGCAAAATATATGCATTTGATATCACTTGTACAGCATTTAAGTACTTGTTGAAGTCTTAGGTTCTTGGGCAGACGTGACCACTTAACAAGTGGGTTAACTTAAGTACTCTATTTGACCTCCTTGAGTTTAAATTTAATAATCTCATTTGGAAATAAAACACATAATTAATTTGTGGGGAAAGTTAACACAATGTAAGTTTTTTTAAAATTTTCAAATTAGCGATTTTACATAATAGTCAAAAAGTATTGGCATAAAAAAGGAAAGATAAAGGAAAAAGTAAAAAGAAAATGTTCTAAATTAGTAGGTTAACCAAATTCTGAGAGACTACCATTTAAATTTCAAGAAAATATTTATTAATCATCTATTACATGACAAGCATGATTTACAAAAACAACTGGGAATACTAATATTTAAAATACATGAGGGGCATCCATAAACAGTCTCCAGAAACCAAAACTATTAATAGAACTACCATACATTCAGTGATCCTACTTCTAAGATATCAAGGTGTATATATCCAAAGGAAACAAAATCATTATCTCAAAGAGATAGCTGCATCCACATATTCATTGCAGTATTAGTTATGATCACTAAAATATGGAAACTAAAGTGTCCATCAGTGATTAAACACTTAAAGAAAATGTGCTATATACATGTAATGCATTACTATTCAGCCATTAAGAAGGAAATCTTGCCATTGTGACAAAAAAGATGAATCTGGAGAATATTATGTAAAACAAAATAAGTCAGATACAGAAAAACAAATGTTGTAGAATCTCACATACTTTGGAATCTAAAAAATGTCCAACTCATAGAACCAGAGAGTAGAATGGTGATTGCCAGGGACCAGCAGAGAGGGCAAATGGGAGATATTAGTCAAAGGCCAAAGGGTACAAACATTGTTTGAAGATGAATAAGTTCTGTAAATCTAACAACATGATGACTATAGTTAATAATCTTATATTGTTACTAGAAATCTGCTAAGAGAATAGATCTTCTGTATCCTCACCACACACACACGCACACACACATGAACACACACGCATGAACAAATGGTACCTAAGTGTGATATTGGAAGTGTTAATTAATTTGATTCTGATAATTGTTTTACAATGTATATGTACATTAAATCATCATATTATACACATTGAATGTATACAATTTTTATTTTTCAATTATACCTCAATAAAATTGGGAAAAAGCAGTTGAATAGCTAAGAACAAAGAATTTTAGCTTTTAAATAGGCTCCATTTGGGAAAATGTGACAAAATACATCTTTTAAATATTTTTTGAGACAAGTGTTCAATTTAAATATAAATCAAAGCTTTGGTAATTTGAACGTTGCACTTTGAAAACCTGCATCTCCCAACATTTAGAAATTCTTATAATACTTCTCCTGGGTGATGTGTGACTCTTAACTTCAACACTGGCTTTAGCAAATTAAAAAAAAAACAAAAAAGAATGTAACCATGGCATGGTGTGGTGGCTCACACCTGTAATTCCAGCACTTTGGGAGGCCAAGGCAGGTGGATCACCTGAGGTCCGGAGTTTGAGACTAGCCTGGCCAACACGGTGAAAACCTGTCTCTACTAAAAATAGGTGGTGGTGTGAGCCTGTTATCCTAGCTACTCAGGAGGCTGAGGCAGCAGAATCACTTCAACCCACTAGGTGGAGGTTGCAGTGAGTCAAGATCTCACCATTCCATCCAGTCTAGGCAATAAGAGTGAAACTCTGTCACAAACACACACACAAAGAATGTAACCATAATGTAGCTCCACTTTGACAGTTTCAAAAGAAAGTGATGGTCTCTGAAACCTCTAGAAGAATAAGGAGGGGTCAGAGCTTTCACCAGAAAGGAGTGGCAAGAAACTTTATTAAAACTGTAAATAGGCTGGGCGCAGTGGCTCACACCTGTAATCCCAGCACTTTGGGAGGCTGACGTGGGCGAATCACCTGAGGTCAGGAGTTCGAGACCTGCCTGACCAACATGGTGAAACACTGTCTCTACTAAAAATACAAAATTAGCCAGGCGTGGTGGCGTGCACCTGTAATCCCAGCCACTCCAAAGCCTGGGCCAGGAGAATCACTTCAACCCAGGAGGCGGAGGTTGCAGTGAGCCTCCATTGCAGTCCAATCTGGGCAAAAAGAGCAAAAGTCCATCCAAAAAAAAAAAGGCTGTAAATAGATTGAATATACCCATGTAAAATAATACATTAATTTTAAAAATTTTCATCACTCCTGGTCATGAAAATGCAAAAAAGTCTTCTGTTATTAAACTACCTTTAAGCATAATCACAGATTTTAAAAAAAATTAACTGCTGATAATCTTCTGCTGATTTATCTGTAAATATTGTTTTTTATAAAATAATTTTTGTCCTATTTCTATTATCAGTACTTTTCCAAGTGGTCTGCGGGTATCAACCACACAACTGATATAATCTTGTGCCATATTAGTCTGAGTAGAATTATTTATGGAAAATGGGATAATTAGACGAAAGCCTTTTCCAACCAGAATCTGACAGACTGTAATGTGTGGAAGGGTGTTCTAAACTGGAAGGACCACCTCTGATGGTCAGAGTTCCCGTTCTGAGTGGATGATCACTTTAAAATCAATACAAATTCTTTTTTGTAACATGTGCCATTAGGAAGAGACTTGTCATGATATTCTAAAGGATTGAATGACATATATGTATTTTCTTACATGAATTAAGTGAGTGAAGTCTACTGTTTGTTGCCCTGAATGAATCTCTCCCAGTAATGCAGAACCCTCCAAGTGATTGTCTATAATTCTGCTCTTGTCTATATTACCAGTGTCCTGCGTGAAGTCAAATCTTCTCAGTGATTTCAGTTTCTTGTTTTACTTGCTGGGTCAGTGGTATCCAATAAATAGATCATTTATTTATCTGGAAACAATCCTTCTACTTATTTATATAACAGCTTCCTTGTGTTTGTTCTTTCTCATTGGATTCTCCATCTTTCATAGGCTCCATTCCTGAGGTAATCTAAACCTTGAAATTCATCTGCTTAACAGATCTCATCAATCCCTATGACTTTAAACACCACCTATGACAACATCTCCAAATATACATTTTTTAGCCCAGACATATTTTCTGAGCTCCAGACATATATTTACAACAGCTTGCTCGACACATCTACTTGAATATATCTTAAGTATCTCAAACTTTGTGTATTTAAAACAGAAATCACAATTTTCCCCTCAATATCGTTCTTGCCCAAGATGTTCATTTTAGAAAGTGGCATTCTATTCAACCAGTTTCTGAAGACAAAATCTAGGGTTTTCCTCCCTCTCCATCTCTATTATTACTATCTTAATAAAAAATAACATTTTAACTAATTCATTGATTTCCCAATTTGTCCTTTTCCAGAAAAAAATTCTACTCTTCACATAGCAAACGGTATCCTGTTTTTAAAATGTAAATTAAAGTACGTAACTCACTGGCTGAAAGTTATTCCATTGTTTTCTATAGTATACAGAATCAAACTAAAAATCCTTCTTGTAGCTAAAGAAGTCCTATTTATCTGTCCCCAGACTCTTTTCTAGTCTTATCTAACCCTACATTATTTTTTTCCACAGAATTGCAACAAGCACATTTACCAGTTTAAACTGAGAGAGAATGCATGAGGGATGGGTATATTTTTTCATATTTCACCACCTCGGTTTTGCTGTCCACTTTTCTGGCACGACTGACTCAAGATTGTTCTTTAAGCAAACACTTCATATGGAGTCCTTTTCCGACCACCCGATATATAGTGGACTCACTTGTTATTTCCTGTCATGTCAGCATTTGTCATTTCCATGAAAGTACAAATCAAAATCTGCCATTATTTCACATGCTTGCTGTTCATTTTTATATGTTCCATATTGGCGCTGCCTAGACTCAGCTTTCTCAGTCAGTCATCCTGTTCTCTACTTCATTAACATTACCTATCATACTGATTGTTACATAATAAATATTCAAGAAAATATTTGTGGCATAAATGAACGAACGAATATCCAAGTCACTCTTTGCTTGGGAATAAATGACTTCACAGATGAGCATCATACAAACTCTGTTCAAGAATTGTGAATAAAATGCTCTGTTGATATCAATTCATAGGAAAAACGACAACATCTTATGTTTATGAGAGTCTTTATATTGAAAAATTAACATATGGAGTGGTTATTCATGAAAGAAAAAGAGAAAAAAAGGAGAAACAAAAGAAAATAGTAGAGCTTTGAGGTACCGAGATACTATTGCTATGCTTGTGTAGGTTGTTGAATTAATCTATTCAGTTACATATTCATTTTCTAATTAACTGATACGAACAGTTCAAGTACTGACTAGTAGTTTATAGCTGCAGGTCAAGATGTCTCAGTGGATGTGCAATTCTAAAAATGACTCTGCAATTACAGTAGTTTTATTTATCTCCAGGCCCTTAAAGCATCAAGCAGCTTCTAACTGCTGACAAAGAAAAATCTAGCCTTTTCCAGTCTGTTCTCCTCCCTGACCTATCTGCAGAACAAATATTGTCATTTCTGACAGGAAGAATGAGAGCAACCACAAATAATATATGACAAAAGTAACTCATTGGTGCACATGAGAACCTATCTATACATGGTAGCAAATAGTTTTAGGAAGGTTTAACAAAATAGCACATTTTCTAGTCTGGTCCCTTGATAATTGGTAAATGTGAAATATGATCCCGGAACTTTATAGAATGTTTGTTTCCTATCACATACAGCCTGTCATGTTCTAAATTTAGAATAACTGGTATAGGTAATGGTGACCCAACGGACTGCATATCTCACTTCTAGACAATTACTGTTAGAGATAACCTATTTAAACAAAGTAACAGGGAATTGCATGTAACATAAGGAAATAAGGACATAGATCAGGGTAACATTTTAAAATTCTACTGCAAATAGGTAATTAGCAGGTAAAAATAGCAAATAAGCTTGCTTCAACTGTCTCAAGTTAGAGAAAAGGCTATTATTGGAATCCACATGGCTTTAATATTTGGCTATATAAAGCTAGGTGAGTGAAACAGAGGTTGTAGTGTTCAGGTTAAAATATCAGAAAGAAAGTTTTTGTTTGTTTGATTACTTGAATCACATATAAAATTCCATGGATACAAATGTCATTATGTGGAACAATTCTGTGAAACAGTCATTTTTCTTTTTCTAATACATGGCTCATAGAAATAGAGCTCTAAAAATCTGATTTTTAAAAATTCCCTTATTAAAAATTCTTTGTGAAAAAGTATTTCTTAAATTTCTATCTGCCCCTTGTAATGATAGTACCTGAGTCATGAGAAAAGAGAGATAGAAGGGAGACTTATCTCACTTTGATTTATGGGGAGTTTTGTTTGTTTGTTTGTTTTGCCATTAGCAGTCATTTTTCTTTCATTCTGTTCATTTCATTTCTTTAAGAATCTTGATATGTGGCACCACAACTATAAAATGATGCTCCTTACTTCTAAAATACAAGCAATAAAAACATAACTCTAATTTTTGTCACATGGATATATTTTTTAAAATCTGTAGTTTTAATTTGTTGGCTTATGTTTTCGGAACTCTGCGAAGAACTCTTCTATTCTTATAGGAACATAGACATGTCCAAAGATTAATTTTAATCTTTCATTAAATAATAAGTATATAGAAATAATATTTATATCATATATGTTTAAAGATAGTCTAAAGTTAATATCATTATTATTACCAGAACATTGAAAAAAAAACCCATAAGAACAGTTTAATACTATTTACCCCCTCCCTCATCTTTCTAAGTATTGTTTAGATTTTAGTAACTTTTTAAAACCTCTTGTGGGTTAATTGTGTCTTGCCCAAAAATATGTTTAAATTCAAATTTTCAGTATTTATAAATGTGATCTTATTCAGATATTGGGTTTTTGCAGATATAATCAAGTTACAATGGGTTTATACTGGAGTGAGGAGGGCCCTAAAATTAGTATGGCTGGTGTCTTTATGAGAAGAGATAAAAACAACCATGATGAAGCAGAGACTTGAGTGACACATTTTCAAGTCAAGGAAAGCCAAAGATGACTGACTGACACACAAGCATGGAACAAACACTCCCCTAGAACCTTCAGAGATATCTGGGCCCTATTGACAACTTGATTTGAAATTTCTAACCTCCAGAAACGTAAGAGAATAAATTACTGTTTTATAAAACCACCCTGCTTGTTGTAATTCAATATAGTAACACAAGGAAACTAATACACTCCTCAAATGTGATGTTATTTTTGTCTTATTCAGAAAATACTTATATATATATATATCAAGATGTTTACCAGTATCTTCACTCATAACCTCAATTTGCATGTCAAGCAATTTTCTATTTGATATTTGTTTCCTTCTCTCCATAGTATATCCTAAAATATACTCATAATGATGGTTTGTTGTTAGTAACAAAACAAAAACAAAACACTATAAATTTGTGTTTATATTGGGCCCAAGCTTAATAGTATTAAACAGTTTAATACTACTATTAAAGCCCAAGTATTAAACTATTTAATACTATTATTAAAGCCCAAATTTGTATTAAACCCAAGAGTAATGTCTTAATGCAAATTTATATGGTTTGGGCTTAATACACATTTATAGTGATTTTAGATAATCACTGGGTTACACACTGTATATGAAATGATGTTGCCTCCGTCAAACGCCTATTGTAGCTATTGGAAAGTCAGTTTTTAGTCTCATCATGGCTCCTTTATAGTCAATTTATCTTAATTTCAGGATATTTCATTGGCTGCTTGTTCTATGCAGATTCACTGTGACATGTCTAAGTTTAGATTTCTCTTTTTTATACTGTTTACAATTGATTGGGTTTTCTGGATCTAACAATTGTTCTTCTTAAGTTTAGGAAAATTCTCTGCCATTATCTCTTTGAATATTGTCACTTCTTTCATTATGTCTTTCTGAAAATCGGCTCAGGTTCATATTATACATTCTCAATCATCCACACTACTTATCTTTTTTATACTGAATCTTTGTTTTGCTTCAGTGATTCTATTTATAAAGTTTATCCACCTTTATAATCTAGTTTATAATTTAATTGGTTCTTTTTCATATATTCTCAGATGTTGTAATATTTTATATAATATTAAGTATTCATATTTTAATTATTTTGTTTACTTTTCTAAAACAATACATACTTTAAAAAAAAATCTTGGCCGGGTGCGGTGGCTCAAACCTGTAATCCCAGCGCTTTGAGAGGCCAAGACGGGCGGATCACGAGGTCAGGAGATCGAGACCATCCTGACTAACACGGTGAAAACCCGTCTCTACTAAAAAAAAATACAAAAAACTAGCCGGGCGTGGTGGCGGGCGCCTGTAGTCCCAGCTACTCGGGAGGCTGAGGCAGGAGAATGGCGTAAACCCGGGAGGCGGAGCTTGCAGTGAGCTGAGATGCGGCCGCTGCACTCCAGCACGGGCAACAGAGTGAGACTCCGTCTCAAAAAAAAAAAAAAATCTTACAGCTCCAATATCTGTACTCTTCGGGAATTTAACTTTTCTCACTCTTCTTTCTGTAAGTTCTTCCTCATGATGGCTTCTCTTATTGCAAGTTTTGTGAATTTTTTTAACTGTGGTTTTATTTCTCCTGGAACATTATCTATGAGATTTTTGTAAGGCCTGGCTGAAAAAAGCATTTCTCTTGAGAGTACTTGTGTTTGCTTCTGCCTGGTGCTCGAAGGTACTTACATGGGATCACTTAGAAATAAATTCTCATCTTGAAAGTTTTGGATCACTAGCTGCAAATCCATATGAGGGCCAGTTTGTGAGTATGAATTCTCAGGAGAGATTTCTTTTTCTTTCCATCCAATGCCAAGACCCAATAGGCATGTTTCTTTGTGGGTTTTTTTTTTTTTCTTCCACATAGTAGATTTATTTCTCTTTCTACTATACACTACTAGTGGAAGTGCAATTGAGTATAACCAGCTTTGGAAACTGTTTCATTATTACTAAATTCAAATATACATATGCCCTTTGGTCTAGCAATTCCTTTGCTCTGTATATATTCAACAGAAATGTGTGCACTGATACAACAAAAATTGTGCAAAAATGTTGATGGATGCATTAACTTTACAGCCAAACACTGATGCACCCAGATGTCCATTAGTAATAGAATAAATAAGTAAATAGAGTTATGGTCAGAATGCAGAATATTATACAAAAATAAATTGAATAAACCACTGCTGCAGGCAGAAATGTAACATGGAACAAAAGAAGCCAGACACAAGAATGTTTGCTCTGTCATTTATTATGTAAAGTTTCAAAGAATCAAAACTAATCTAAAGGGCTGGGTGTAAGGAGAGTGATCAACCCTAGGAGAAGGGAAGGATAAAGAAAAGAAGAGGGCATAGGTGTAGTATCTGGCAATAGGTTGAGGTTACAAAGGTATGTTTACTTGGTTCTTACTCTTTGAAAACCTATTTATGATTTGTGCATTTTCCACCTGTAAAATACTTAAAACAAAGGGAAAGAAAATGAGTATGGAATTATAACCTCATCTTCTTTGAATCCTTCATCAACTCACTGTCCACTGAAGATACAATATAATCCTCATCAATGTACACTTGTTCGCTCCCCACCTTCCTCTCTATCAAATCGTAGGATCATTTTCTCTCATGCATTCCAGACCAAGCACAGCCATCTTTTGTTTCCTCCAAATGCCAAAATGTTCCCCAGCTTAAGGTATTTACACGTGTTATTCCTTCTTTCTGACATTCTCTCTTATATGATTGTAACATATTTGCTTCCTGCTCAAATCTTACACTCTGAAAAATGTCACTTTTAACAAAACACATTCATGGATCCCCAATCAAATTATAATCCATCTCACCCTTAATTTTCTTTTATAGCTCCTATTGTTTCCTTTAGTAGCTTTTGCTATGATGTGTAACTTGCATAGCATATGAATTATATATGTGTTCCTCTGGATTTCTATAAGCCTCATGGTGGCAGGATCCACTTTAATTTTACTCTTCATTATATACCGTGTCTTTATTCTAGCACAATACCTGGTTCTGAGTGACCACAATGAGTCAATTGCTGAATGAATAAAGAATCTGACACATTTCTATTGCAACAGAAGTCAAAGGGGGGATAGGAAATACAAGTTAGTCCTCTATCACTCATAATATTCTTTAATCATGTTTATTTTGAGAAACCATGAAGCTCATTGCAGAGATCACTATTTTTTACTTTTATTATCTATATGTAACATGCTAAGAAGCCCAGAACTAGACCAGTGCCAGAAAATATTTGAAATAAATTATGTAGGGGCAGTGTTGAATTAAGAATTAAAAGTTTAACATATGATATTTATTTATAAAAGCAATTTTCCTAAAAAAAGAGTATTATTGATTGTCAGGATTATCCACTTACAGTCAAAATCAGGATAACCTTGACTAAGGAGGAGGCTTCAATACAAAATGAACATAAAATTCACTAAAAATTAGAGTTTTATATATCTTAAGCCTGAAGAATTTATTTTTCCCCCATGCACTCAATTTTTTCAACTCATGAGTAATGTACTGGTAATCAGAATATATTGATTACTCCCTCATATTGAGCATCAAGACACCAAATAAATATAAATTTATATATAATTTTGTACAAATCAATTACATTAAGTTATAAAGTAGAAGTTCTCTGAGTATGGTCAATAAATCCCCCAAATCCTTCTCAGAAGCAAAAATGTTTTTATTAGTATGCTAAGCTATTATTTCCATTTTTCAATAATTAACATTTCAACTGATCGTACAAAAGCAGTGGTGGCCAGACTGTTTTCTCCTCAGTACTAAACTGTACTAGTAGTGTTGAATTCTTTACTGCCACCCTATTGCCATGTAAAATTATAATTATTCCAGTTACACTTAAGAATAATATTGATGAAGCAGTACTTATTAATTATAT
Organism: Theropithecus gelada; assembly: GCF_003255815.1. NCBI lineage: Eukaryota > Metazoa > Chordata > Mammalia > Primates > Cercopithecidae > Theropithecus > Theropithecus gelada. Next base: position 27,734,244 of record NC_037672.1, read on the forward strand.
TAAATTTCAAACTTTGATAGCTAGTGTGATAAAGTGAGAAGTACAAATAAAGTTCTAGTGCCTCATATGTAAGGTCAACGGTGACTTTAAGAAAAATCTGTGTGTGATTGAGTTATGAACTAAGGTGACACATTTGACAAAAAATTTCATTTTAATTTGAAAAAAATGACTAAAAAACAAACTCTGGTTATTCTGAGTTGAAAATTTGGCAGATATTCTCAAAAATGTATCAAGTGAGTCTGTTACTTTAAGAAAAAATGACTACTTTCTGCCAAAGAAAAAGTTTAAGTTTTCATATTAAAAATAGAATTTTGGGTAACTCATATCTACTGCAATAAACTTGGAAGATTTCCAATACTAGAGATTGTTCTGATCATTTGGATGGTTATATTAACCAAGTGATTTTTTATATTATATAATGAATTGCATCAAAATTGGAAAGACTTGCATAATTAAATTAATCAATATATTTGAGATGACCAAAGCCTAATATGATTATATACAAGGAATATTTTCTAAGTGCAGAATAGATCAATAGATTTTAATGGAAGAGAGTCTGAGGTGGCTTCAGAGTCCACATTGTAACTATCCTTTAAGAAAGAATCACTTATTGAGTTTGGGTGTAATATCAAAGAAATACATCCAAAATTATCTAAAAAGGCTATTAAGTTCCTTTTCCAACTACCTATCTGTGTGAGGTTGGATTTTCTTCAGACATTTTCTTCATATTTTTGAAATAAGCAATATGGAAAACATACACAGTCATGACAGGGCCAAATGTGTTCTGAAGACAATGAATTACCCAGTGTCCCTGTGGAGAAAATGAAGAGACTGTAGAGCAAGGTACGAGTGAAGTTTGAAGAGTCCGATATAGATGGAATTTGAGCTATCTTCTACACTGGAGCCCTCCAGAGAATGGTATGAGGATAATGATGGAGTGGGGGGGTTTCAATGTGTAATGAGAATCTGTTGGCAGTATAGAAGAATGAGCAGGGCTGTCATTTGGGAGGCTTCTATAATAATCTTGGTGAGATGATGTGGGTCGTAACTAATCAGTGAGCATGATGCTAGAAAACATGAATCAACTGAATATAATTGATACAGGTGTAATACGTATGCTTACCTAAGAAGGAAAAGAAAGGAAGATTTGGAATAAATAATGACCCTTTCCCTCAAGTAATTCTTACTCCAGCTTTGTGTAGATAATTAACACATATGCTACTGTAAAATGAATTTGGTGAGAACAAAACTACACACTCCAAGTGCTGTGGCTCATAAGAGATCAAGTTTAGATTAGTCAAGAAATGAATGAAAAAGAGTCATTGGTAACAAACAGAATATTTGTAATTCACCAAACAATAAGGGGAGATGTTTGAGAGTAGAGAAAAAATACAGTTGGTTAATTTAAAGGTTTTAGATTGGGAAGGGACTGGAAATCAGTCAGGGAGTGAAGGAACTTCTTGGAGCTATTGATAAACTACTTAGGGAAACACAGGTATCCAATAGAGATATGCTGAAAGGATGAATAAATTATGTCACACTACTGAAGGATGGTTAGGAAAGTGGCATGGTGTAGCAAACAATAAGGAAGAAACCACTAATCAACATCTAAATCTATATTTAGATTTTTTAATGACAATAAGGTAGTTAACTTAGTAGGAACGTTACAGAAAAGGAATAAACTTCTCTTATTGCATTCATGTAGTATGCTATAATGAGATCTTTTTAGAACCTAATACGAAACAAGTCAAGTGTGGTTGTGGATAATTTTAAAATTTATGTTTAAAAAAGAAACTCTTACCTGTTAAAACACCTTATTTATGAAGCAAAATCTTAAATGTTTGCATATAATTCATTTTGGATTTTCAGAAATAAATAATCATAACAATTACTCATGTGTAAAATCTAAGGTAATTATATCCAAAAAGGTAGTAAACTAAATGTTTCTCTTACAAGAAGAAAAATTTAAACTCCCAATGATAAAAAACTGAAAGGCTGAGTTGCTTTCTACTACTTGAAATATTCAGAACAGAATTAACTCTTTGTTTCTTCACGGAAATCATTAATACATAAGAATTTCCACTTATGAATATGCCACCAATAAACTTATGCCATCTTAATTATATTTAACACAGATACATCATAGATGTTGATAAATTCCAGGCTAGCATATTTTAATAGAATTTAAATTTAATGTAAATTGTATTGTACATTTAATATATGTATGATATTTAACATTGATTTGTAAATTTGGTGTAATATACAATGTTTATGTATGAATATATATATATTGTATTTCTATGTGCATTTAGTGTAATATGTGGAATAGGTTATGCTAACATGTAAAAAACACAGCTGTAAATGTGTACTGTAGCAACATTATTTACTAGTCTCTTATTAGTTATTAAGTTGGGGTAATAAAGGCAATAATAAATAACTCTTATTTAAGAAAATTGGAAAATTCAAGTCCTTCTAAAAGTTCATGCTTTTAACTAAATTTTTTTTAAAAGCTTATTTTGAAACTGAAGATGGAATGATATATAGCAGGAGAGATTATGTTATAAAGCTAGCTAGGGTAAATAATGTAAGAAGAGCTTAACACTGAATAATTTACAAATCCCCAAACACCATAATTTTCATTACTCTAGATACTTTTTTATAGCAACATATTTCTACTTCTCTAAGTATAAAGTATATTGAACACAGTAAAACGCTTTTTTGTTACATTTAGATTGCAGATATTGACACTGTTAACGTTTTAGAATATCTGGATTACTTAACCAACCTCTCTTGTGGATGTCATGGCAATAAATTAGGACATTTGCAAAGCACTTGTAAAATGAGCAGTTTGTAACTGAGTTCTTAGCTTTTGCTAGGCATAATATAATGTTTAAGACTATGTTGGGTAACATTTTCCCATTTCCCAGCTTCACTTCATGTGGAAAATGCTTTTCCTTTTTGGGAAACACTGACTAACTTCACACATAAGCAAAATCCATTTTTATGGTAATATATGAGCCACAATGGAGGTGATACTAAAAGTAAAATTTGAAATGCATCTTTCAGTGCAATGAGAATGCTATGCACACAATTATTTGAGCTAATTGTTACAACTGGGATTTAAGCTGAGAGGGAGATTATTTAGTCAATGAGAGGAAAGCAAAAAATAATCCTGCACAATCTTCTAACTCAGGACAATCATATATCATTTCTGAATGTTCAACATAATTGACATCTTATCTTTCCAAACTGCACTTTGATTCTATAGGCAATTTTCTATTTGGGGAAAGGTATCAAATGGCAGACACACACACACACACACACACACACACACACACAAAAAAAAAAACCAAAAAAAAATCTTGAGAAGAAGAAAGCAATTTAACCAGTAATACATACTGATGAGCTAAATAGATATGCTAAACAGCGTGGTGTTATGAAAAATCACTCATCTCAGTGTCAAGAGGCTTTGTTGTGATAGAATTTCTGTTATTAATTCTTTGACCTTCTCCAATTTACTAGCATTTGTGTAGACTACAATAAGTCAGCAATCTACTCCCATCATCAAATAATTTGGACTTTGAGAATTAAAACTACTAAGTCAGTGTCTAAGGGCTAGAGAAGAAATACATAGAAAACGTACATGACAAATTATCAATGAAGAAGATATTTGGTCTTCCGTAAAAGCAGGGAAAGGTTACTCATGGAGGTTTTTGAATTGCATGAACCTTGAAGATCATACTCACTCCAATCTTTCATTTTATAGGAGAGCTAACTGTAGCACAGATGTAGATTCTCTCCTCTTCTGGGAACTTGCATTCCATTTAATTTTGGCTCAGAGTAAATTCATCTCCTTGGGGTAATTAAAAAAGGCCTGAACTTAGTGTTGGAAAATCTAGATACAAATGTTAACTTTCTCAAGAACTGTAGCTTCTCTGAATTTCTAGTCCTTCATCTGTAAAAATAGATCGAAAGATATCTCTTCTATAAGATCTCTGACAGAATCAAACAAATAATACATGTAAAAGTGTTTTTAAATTCACTGCCTTTGGCAATCCAGAAAAGATCATTAACATGGAAAACAAAAGAATTATGTTGTGAAAATATATTCTGGGTGTGTGACCACAAAATGAGCTGTAGGATGCAGCCACAGGAGGAAGCATACCAGCACCTAGATAACTGCTGCTTCTGTCAACATCCTCCTTGGCAATGTTGACCAGATTGCAGGGAAACCAAACAATTCCTTTAAGTAGAAAGTAAATGGATTTAAGGACTGGCACGGTGGCTCATGTCTATAATCCCAGCACTTTGGGAGGCCGAGGCGGGTGGATCACGAGGTCAGGAGTTGGAAACCAGCCTGGCCAACATAGTGAAACTCCATCTCTACTAAAAATACAAAAATTAGCCAGGCGTGGTGGTGCATGCCTGCAGTCCCAGCTACTTGGGAGGTTGAGACAGGAGAATTGTTGAACCTGGGAAGGTGGAACTTGCAGTGAGCCAAGCTCAAGCAACTGCACTCCAGCCTGGGCAACAGAGCAAAGCTCTGTCTCAAAAAAAAAAAAAAAAAAAAAAAGTAAATAGATTTAAGAAAGCAATCAGGTGGTTCAGTATGCCTTCAGTGGCTCTTTTTTTTTTTTCTTTCTTTCTCATGGTATGAAAGACTAGACAGGCATGCACTGCAAGCCCAGAGATCTACCTCATCTTGCTGCCACCGAAGACTTGCTCTTTTGTAAGTTCCCTCTAAGTACATCTTTGACCAGCTACAAACCCGGATTGGTCTTTTTGATCTGAGCTTCCCCTCGGCTTACAGAGGGTGATTCTTGGTTCTAGTAAGGAATTTTCACAACAACCTTTTTTTTTTCTAAGACAGTCTCAATCTGTCACCCTCCCCCAGGCTCTGTCACCCGGGCTGGAGTGTAGTGGCATGATTCAGTTCACTGGACCCTCTGCCTCCTGGGTTCAAGTGGTTCTCCTGCCTCAGCTTTCCTCAGTAGCTGGGATTATAGTTGCCCACCACCATTCCTGGCTAATTTTCTTATTTTTAGTAGAGACAGGATTTCACCATGCTGGCCATGCTGGTCTCAAACTCCTGACCTCAAGTGATCCACCCACCTTGGCCTCCCAAAGCGCTCGGATTACAGGTATGAGCCACCACACCTGACCTCAACAACTTATTTATTATTATTTATCTTATTTCACTTTCTCTCCAGCTTTACTGTCTCTTACTAAGAATTTCCTCTGTGTGTCTTGAATTTTTGATTGGGTCATTTTGCTATTTAAGGACTTAAGAATATGCCACTCCTAATATGCTGCTTTAGCATATTGACCATTCTGAGTTGCCTCTGACCTTCATTCTGTTTCTTATAAACAGGAGATAAAATTCCCATGTGAAAGTTGTCCTCCCTAAACTGAAAAACAGTAACTTTTTTCATATAGTCTGTTTTAACTACTTTTCATATATAGCACTTTTATTACCTTCAGTCCTCGTGTTGTACATTAGATCTCTATTCTTGTTCATTCTACATATCTGCTACTTAGACCTCCTGATCGACATCTCTCCATACACTTCCAACCACTTTTCTGTTCTCTATGTCTGGATGTTTATTTATTTATTTATTTTAGATTTGGCTTAAAAGTAAGATGATCAAGTGGTCAGGTGTGGTGGCTGATGCCTGTAATCCCAGAACTTTGGGAGGCCAAGGCAGGCGAAAAACATGAGGTCAGGAGTTAGAGATCAGACTGGTCAACATGGCGCATACCCGTCTCTACTAAAAATACAAAATTAGCCAGGTGTAGCGGTGCATGCCTGTAATTCCAGCTACTCTGGAGGCTGAGGCAGGAGAATCACTTGAACCAGATGCGGAGGTTGCAGTGAATCGAGATGGCGTCATTGCACTCCAGCCTGGGCAAAAAGAGTGAAACTCCATCTCAAAAATAAAAACAAAAAAAGAGTGAGATCATGCAATTTTTTTTGTTTCTGTGTTTGGTATATTCTATTTAGCATAATGTCCTCTAGTCTTCAGTGTTGGAGGTGGGACCCGGTGGGAGGTGATTGTATTATGTGGGTCAATTTTTTGCTTGGTATTATGTCGTGACAGTGAGTGAGTTCTCATGAGATCTGGTTGTTTAAAGGTATGTGGCACCTCCTCCCCTCTTAGTCCTGTTCCTGCCATGTAAGATGGTGCTTGCTCCTATCTGCCTTCCACCATGAGTAAAAGTTTCCTGAGGCCTCCCCAGAAGCAGATGCTACCATGCTTCCTGTATAGCCCATGGAACCATTATCCAATTAAACACCTTTTGTTATAAGTTACACAGTCTCAGGCATTTCTTCTTCTTTTTTTTTTTTTTTTCAAGAAAATTACAGGTTTTTTTTCACAACAGAATCTCTAGTTACAAGGTATTTACAATATTCACAAATGAGGCTGAGCATTGGCTCACGCCTGTAATCCTAGCACTTTGGGAGGCCAAGGTAGGTGGATCACCTGAGGTCAGGGGTTCAAGATCAGTCTGGACAACATGGTGAAATCCCTAAAAATACAAAACTTAGTCAGGCGTGATTGTGCATGCCTTTAATCCTAGCTACTCCGAAGGCTGAGGCAGGAGAATTGCTTGAACCCAGGAGGCAGAGGTTACAGTGAGCTGAGATCACACCACTGCACTCCAGTCTGGGCAACAGAGCAAGACTCCATTAAAAAAAAAAAAAAATTACAAAAGAAGCCATTATCAAAAGATGCTATTTACTCCATATTATAAGACTGCTTTCCAAAGGATTACATTTCTTTTCCTGGAGGACGTTAGTTTTCATTAAAATCTTAAAAGAAGCAATGTATGTTGTTGCCCCAAGTCTTCTTTTCTGGGTCCAATCTCTATTCTTTTTATTTAAGACTACTGCAGCTCTGTCAAAAAATCAGAACCATCCCCCCGAATATCCTCATTATTTCTATTTCCACATAAGGGCAACATCAGACTTTGGCAAAACAATTAAACAAACTTAAACCATGAGTTCCTTTGGTGACTTTATCCAAGCTTTCTTCCTGCAAACTGTCCCGTTCTGCATCTGTTGAGTCCTGGTCAAGGGAAGGGCTGCAAATAGGGTGCCAAGACCAGCTCAGTTGGGGAGACCCTAACCTAGCGGCACTAGAAGAATTAAAGACACACACACAGAAATACAGAGGTGTGAAGTGGGAAATCAGGGGTCTCACAGCCTTCAGAGCTGAGAGCCCCGAACAGAGATTTAATCATGTATTTATTAACAGCAAGCCAGTCATTAACATTGTTTCTATAGCCATTCAATTAACTAAAAGTATCCCTTATGGGAAACAAAGGGATGGGCTGAATTAAAGGAATAGTTTGGGCTAGTTAACTGCAGCAGGAGCATGTCCTTAAGACACAGATTGCTCATGCTATTGCTTGTGGCTTAAGAATGCCTTTAAGCGGTTTTCCTCCATGTCACAGTGCTGCAGAGATTTTGTTTATGGCCAGTTTTGGGGCCAGTTTATGGCCAGATTTTGGGGGGCTTGTTCTCAACAATGGGGCACTTTAAGTTCTGTGGTATATTTTCTTTTTTTTCTTTTTTCCTTTTAGTTTTTGTTTTAAGTTCAGGGCTGCATGTGCAGGATGTGAAGGTTTGTTACATAGGTAAAGGTGTTTCATGGGGATTTGTTATACAGATTATGTCAGCATCCAGGTATTAAGCCAGTATCCATTTGCATTTTTCCTGATCCTTTCCCTCCTCCCACTTTCCACCCTCTGATAGGCCCCAGGGTGTGGTGTTCCCCTCTTTATGTCCATGGATTCTCATCATTTTGCTCCTACTTGTAAGTGAGAACATGTGGTGTTTGGTTTTCTGCTCTTGTCTTAGTTTGTTGAGAATAATGGCTTCCAACTCCATCCATGTCCTGCAAAGAACATGATCTTGTTCCTTTTCATGGCTGCATGATATTCCATGGTGTACATGTACCTCATTTTCCTTATCTAGTGTATCATTGATGGGCATTTGGGTTGATTCCATGTGTTTGCTATTGTGAATAGTGCTGCAATGAACATATGCATGTATGTATCTTTATAATAGAATGATTTATATTCCTTTGGGTATATACCCAGTAATAGGATTGCTGAGTCAAAGGGTATTTCTGGTTCCAAGTCTTTCAGGAATCACCACATTGTCTTCCACAATGGTTGAACTAATTTACATTTCTACCAACAGTGTAAATGTGTTCCTGTTTCTTTGTTACTGCATCAGCATCTGTTGTTTCTTGACTTTTTAATAATTACCATTCTATGATTTCAGTTAGTCAATTTAATTCATTTACAGTTTTTTATTGATAAACAAAGACTTACTATTGCTATTTTATTATATACATTCTGGTTGTTTTGTAGCTCATTTTTCTTCATCTCTTGTCTACCTTTGTAATTTTTGATACTTTTTTGTAGTGTTATGCTTTGATTCCTAATCTTTAATGTTTGTATAACTGCTGTAGTTTCTTGTATTGTGGTTTCTGTGAGACTTGCATAAAAAATTATAATTACAAAGAACTATTTTAAGCTGATAATTAAACACTGTCACCTATACCAACTCTAGAGTTTTACCCTCCTAGCATCCTACAATTTAATTAGTGATGTCACAATGTATCTTTTTATACTGTAGATTCCTCAATAACTTCTTGTAGCTTTAGATACTTTGACATATCTTTAAACTTGATATTAGAGAAATGTATTAATATGACTTATTAATATATACCACAGTATTTGAGTATTCTGGATTTGACTAAATATTGACCTTTACTAGTGATTTTTATATTTTCATATTTATTCATTATAGTTATCACTTTTTATTTCTTTGGGTTTGAAGAACTGACTTAAGCTTTTTCTTGTAAGGTGTATGTAATGGTAATGATTCCTCAGCTTTTGCTTTTGTGGGACTGAATTTATTTATCTTTTATTTCTGAGGAATAGATTAGCTGCAAATAGTATTCTTGGTTGGCAGTTTTCTTTTTCTTTTTAATCCCTTGAATGTATCATCTCAGTCTCTCCTGGCCTACAAAGTTTCTGCTGATATATCTGTTAATAGTCTAATGGTTTTTCTCTTATATGTGACTTCATAGTTTTCTTTCACTGCTTTTAGAATTCTCTGCCTTTGACTTTTGACAGATTAATTATAATGTACCTTTGAAAGGATCTCTTTGTGTTCCATCCATTTGGGGACTATTGAGCTTCATGAATTTGGATGTACGTGTCTCTTCCAAGACTTGGGAAGTTTTCAGCAATTATTGCATTAGATAAGCTTCATGTCATTGCTCTATCTTTTCACTTTTTGAAACTCTATGTGAATATTGCTTCACTTAATAGTGTCCAATAAGTCTCATAGTCTGTCTGTACTCTTTTTTATATTATTCTTGGTTTTTTTTCTTCTGATTTGAGTCATTTCAAATGACCTTGCTTCATGGATTCTTTCTTTTGCTTCATATAGTCTTCTGTTTTAGCTCATGATTTTTAAAAAATTATTTCACTGAATTCTTTCGGAACAACAGTTTAGTTTGACCCTTTTTAATGACGTTCATTTGTTAGCTGAATTTCTTATTTTGATCATGAATTGTTTTGTTTTCCTGATTTCATTGAATAGCCTATTTATATTTTATTATTTTTCACTAAGTTTTCTTGAGATCATTATTTTCAATTATTTTTTAAACGGCTTATAAATTTGTCTCTGTGGGGTCAGTTACTGGAGGATTATTATATTCCCTTGGTGGTGTCATGTGGCCTTTCATTTTCATGTTGTTTATGTCTCTCTGTTGATTTCTGTGTATCTGGTGTTGCAGTCATCTATTTCAAAGTTTAGCAAATGGCTTTGGGAAGAGAAGACATTTACTTGCAGATGGACCAGAAGATGCTGTGTTGGGCAGGGTATGGTGGCCCTGGTTTTTGTGTGGGTACAGTTGTTTAGTCTCCATGCAACTTTTTGTTGTTATTATTGTAACCAATATTAGCAATAACTGGGTGCCTCAGTTGTCTAGGCTGTAGGAGTTTGTGGCAGTGATGGTGTCTGTATAGGTCATTGGGGTAGGATCTTTAGGTATTCTCCTGTTCTTGTCTTCCTCACAGTGAGGAGTCTTAGTTAAGGGGATTTCTCTTGGTGTTGTGTCTGATAAGGCTCACACACAGTCACAGTGGCACTAGGATTCAGGGCACAGGTGCTTGGAGAAGCTGTGAAGCCGGATTCATGGTTTCGGGTCTTGAGACTCTAGTATAGCACCTGAGACTTGAAGCACAAGTTCACTCTCCAAGAAACAAATGGATACAGTTCTATCACTTAGCTGGAGTCTGTTGTTCTGAAGTACATCTAAGCACCTTGGTCTCAGGTGTACAGGATGTGGCTGCAATTCTGACACTGAGGATCAGGGCACAACATAACATAGTTTCAGGAAAGAAGGAGTACTCCAAGGGTTTAGGCCCCAGAGATAGGGCACAGTTGCAATTTGAGACTCCGAACCAACAGAGCACATTGGCAGCTCAGGCTCTGGAACATAAGGTGACACTAGATCCTAGGATGTTGGGAAACTTCAGTAACCCAGTTAGGATATTAGGAAATAGCAGCAACCCAGTCTCTGTGAGGCCAGGTACAGCAGCAGCAAGAACCTAGAAAGGGCGAGGTACTACTGTGAATTGGGACTTAGGGATCAGTGCAGTGATGATTCTACTACCCGAAAGAGCAGATGTCTCAGCCATTTAGACCTCAAGGGGCCATTGAGTTCCAAGTAGCTCTATCTAGTTCCACAGTTCCATCTATGATTGTTCAGCCTGGAGGGCCAAACAGCTCAGGCAATTCTTTGATTCCCTGAAATTTGAGACACTATGTCTACCTGGCCCCAGAAAGTGTGGTTCCATGGGTCAGTGGAGCCTCTGGATCCCTGCAGGGGGGGTACCACATCAGCTGTGGTGCTAGGAGGTGCAACTGCCCAAGTTTGCTAGAGAATTAGACCCCTTGGAACACAGGGTTTTGCCTTAGCTGTGGTGCCAGGGGGCACAACTGTTCCTATATTCCAGAGGCCTGAGGTCCTAGAGGGGGTGAGGTCATTTGTGATCTTAGCTGTGACCCTAAAAGGAGGCTGCCCTAGCAATTGAGATAATTGAGTAGGAATTGCTGTGCAGTAACTTGCCCCTGAGGGGTAAGATGGAGCATTAGCTTTGCTTGGGGATGGCATGTTACCAGGTAATCATGGTCACTGAGCCTCAGGGATAAAGGGATGCAATGGCTACTCATCCCCAGAGCAGGACACACTCTGGAAGAGTCTCCACTTCCAAAACAGTACAAAGCAGTAGCAGCACAGACCACAGTGGTGGGGGGCATAGTCTCAGCTTCTTCTCTACAGATAGCTCAGCCTTGTTGACTCCAGGGAGCTGCCTCAGCTGGTGCAAAGTTTGGGAGGTACAAAGGAATGTCCAATAGAGAAGACTACAGGTGTCCAAAGTGGTGACTGGGGCTGCTGAGGTCCATTTGCTTCCCCTTCCCCCACAGTGAGAAGCTCCTCCTGGTTCTGTGTTAATTCTGACTGAGGAGTTGATGTGGCAGAGCCAGTGTGTTTTCTCCCCTTCTCTGTGCAGTCATCCTGGGTTTCTGTTCTCTAAAGGATTCCTCCTGCCTCTTTGCTGTTCTCTGATGCTCTTTGTTAGTTATTTTGGTCAAAATTTAGATCTTTATTTGTTGCTTTGGGATTTTTGTGGGAAGAGGAGAGAGTTATTAGCTTCAAATCGGCCATCTTGCTAATGTCCTCGCCTGAAAGTAACATGATTTTCATCAAGGATGGAAAATTGAAGCCAAGGGAAATCTGTAAAAACAAAAATTAACCTTGTTAATGTAATCCTTTTTACTCCTAGTCACTTTTCTACTCAATTAACTACTCTTGCCCAAGTTCCTTTACTTGATTACATTTTCACAGTTTACTACTCTGTCCAATTCAGTATATGGTGTTTGACTTTAACTGCTTCTTTGAGTCTTAATTTCCTTATGAGAGCTCCTTGTCACCTAAAACTTCTAAGAAATAAATTTGTATGTTTTTCTCCTGCTTGTCACATGTTAAAATAATTATCACATCCAGATGAATAAAAATACAAACAAGGAAGTGACAAAATTTTGCCTCCTCTACACTATACTCTGATTTCCTGGAATCTTAAAAAAAAAAAAAAAAAATCCTTAGAAATAGCACCCCTTACATCCCTCTCACTATCAACAAAACATACACTGTTTAAAATCATGACTTTATCCCATTCAGGCCTCTCCACCTTGGTAAAAATGTTTCTATGGTGTTTATTTCTTCATAATTTGTTAAATTTAATTTATTTTTCTTTGTCCTTGCCTATTTGCCAAACTGAAGAGAAAGGAAATCTGGGGTCTTTGCATCTTCATTGTTGTGAAAAGGGTGTTTCCTTTCTTCACTCACAGACTACTATGGTGGCAAAATAAGCTCCAAAGATGTCCATGTATGTCGTACATCCCAGAGTTGGTAAAAGTGTTGTAAGGCACAGCAGAAATTAAGATAGCATATGCAATTAATGTTGCCATACATTACTACTAGGACTGCCATAACAAAATACCACTGACCAGATGGCTTAAAAAACAGAAATTTATTTTTGCAACGTTTTGGAAGCTAGAAGTCCAAAATCAAGTTGCCAGGAGGTTTGGTTTCGCCTGAGTCTTCTCTCCTTGACTTGCAGTGGCCACATTTTCATTATGTCCTCATGTGGCCTTTCCTTCGAGCATGTACACTCCTGGTGTCTCTCCCTGTTCATATGAAGACGCCTGCCCTATTGGATTAGAAAGTCATACTTAGGACCTTGTATAACCTCAATTTCCCCCTAAAAGATTTTTTCTCCTGCTGGGCATGGTGGCTCACGCCTGTAATCTCACCAGTTTGGGAGGCCGACAGGGGCGGATCACCTGAGGTCAGGAGTTTGAGACTAGCCTGGCTAAGATGACGAGATCTGTATCTACTAAAAATATAAAATTAGCTGGGCATGGTGATGCTGCCTTGCATGCCTGTAATCCCAGCTACCTGGGAGGCTGAGTCAAGAGAATTGCTTGAACCCAGGAGAGAGAGGTTGCAGTGAGCCAAGATCTCGCCACTGCACTCTAGCCTGAGCGACAAGAGTGAAACTCCATCTCAGAAAAAACAAAACAACAACAAAAAAAGATTTTTTCTCTAAATATACTTCCACTGGGAGCTCAAGCTTCAACAAAGGAATTTGGGGAAGGACCCAATTCCATTCATATCAGCTGTTAATAAACTGATCTTAAAATAGGAAGATTAGGAATCTAATTGTAATTGTTCCTAAGAATAATTGGATTATCAGGAATAAGCCAAATGTGATCCCAAAGGTCTTTTTAAATGTGGAAGAGGAAAGCAAAACCCTCATGGTCAGTGTGAAGTACTGTGAGAAAGACAAGTGTTACTAGCTTTGAACATGTAAGAGGGCCAAGAGCTGATAAAGGCGTCTTCTTAAATCTGAAAAAGGCAAGAAAATGGGTTCTCCTTTAGAACCCCCATAAAGGAATGTGGATCTGCCAGCAACCTGATTGTTGCTCAGTGGAACTTACATCAGACTTCTGACCTACAAACGTGTAAGATAATACATTTGTGTTTTTTTAATTATTATTATACTTTAAGTTCTAGGGTACATGTGCACAACCTGCAGGTTTGTTACATATGCATGCATGTGCCAGGTTAGTGTGCTGCACCCATTAACTCGTCATTTACATTAGGTATATCTCCTAATGCTATCCCTACCCACTCCCCGCACGCCACAACAGGCCCCAGTGTGTAATATTCCCCACCCTGTGTCCAAGTGTTCTCATTGTTCAATTCCCACCTATAAGTGGGAACATGCAGTGTTTGGTTTTCTGTCCTTGCAATAGTTTGCTCAGAATGATGGTTTCCAGCTTCATCCATGTCCCTACAAAGGACATGAACTCATCCTTTTTTATGGCTACCTAGTATTCCATGGTGTATATGTGCCACATTTTCTTAATCCAGTCTGTCACTGATGGACATTTGGGTTGATTCCAAGTCTTTGCTATTGTGAATAGTGCCGCAATAAACATACGTGTGCATGTGTCTTTATAGCAGCATGATTTATAATCCTTTGGGTATATACCCAGTATGGGATGGCTGGGTCAAATGGTATTTCTAGTTCTAGATCCCTGAGGAATCACCACACTGTCTTCCACAATGGTTGAACTAGTTTACATTCCCATCAACCGTGTAAAAGTGTTCCTATTTCTCCACATCCTCTCCATTACCTGTTGCTTCCTGACTTTTTAATGATCGCCATTCCAATTGGTGTGATATGGTATCTCATTGTGGTTTTGATTTGCATTTCTCTGATGGCCAGTGATGATGAGCATTTTATCATGTGTCTGTTGGCTGCATAAATGTCTTCTTTTGAGAAGTGTCTGTTCATATCCTTTGCCCATTTTTCATGGGGTTGCTTGATTTTTTCTTGTAAATTTGTTTAAATTCTTTGTAAATTCTGGATATTAGCCCTTTGTCAGATACATAGATTGCAAAAATTTTCTCCCATTCTGTAGGTTGCCTGTTCACTTTGATGGTAGTTTCTTTTGCTGTGCAAACACTCTTTAGTTTAATTAGATCCCATTTCTCAATTTTGGATTTTGTTGTCATTGCTTTTGGTGTTTTATACATGAAGTCCTTGCCCATGCCTATGTCCTGAATGGTATTGCCTAAGTTTTCTTCTAGGAATTTTATGGTTTTAGGTCTGACATTTAAGTCTTTAATCCATCTTGAGTTAATTTTTGTATAAGGTATAAGGAAGGGATTCAGTTTCAGCTTTCTACTTATGGCTAGCCAGTTTTCCCAGCACCAATTATTAAATAGGGAATCCTTTCCCCATTTCTTGTTTTTGTTAGATTTGTCAAAGATCTGATGGTTGTAGATGTGTGGTATTATTTCTGAGGATTCTGTTCTGTTCCATTGGTCTATATCTCTGTTTTGGTACCAGTACCATGCTTTTTTTGTTGCTGTAGCCTTGTAGTATAGTTTGAAGTCAGGTAGCTTGATGACTCTCTCTTTGTTCTTTTGGCTTAATTTTGGCAATGTGGGCTGTTTTTTGGTTCCATATGAACTTTAAAGCAGTTTTTTCCAATTCTGTGAAGAAAGTCATTGGTAGCTTGATGGGGATGGCATTGAATCTATAAATTGCCTTGGACAGTATGGCCATTTTCACGATATTGATTCTTCCTATCCATGAGCATGGAATTTTCTTCCATTTGTTTGTACCCTCTTTTATTTAGTTCAGCAGTGGTTTGTAATTCTCCTTGAAGAGGTCCTTCACGTCCCTTGTAAGTTGGATTCCTAGGTATTTTATTCTCTTTGAAGCAATTGTGAATGGGAGTTCATTCATGATTTGGCTCTCTGTCAGTTATTGGTGTATAAGAACGCTTGTGATTTTTGCACATTGATTTTTGTATCCTGAGACTTTGAAGAATTTGCTTATCAGCTTAAGGAGATTTTGGACTGAAATGATGGGGTTTTCTAAATATACAATCATGTCATCTATAAACAGGGAGAATTTGACTTCCTCTTTTCCTAATCGAATACCTTTTATTTCTTTCTCCTGACTGATTGTTCTGGCCAGAACTTCCAACACTGTGTTGAATAGGAGTGGTGAGAGAGTGCCAGTTTTCAAAGGGAATGCTTCCAGTTTTTGCCCATTTAGTATGATATTGGCTTTGGGTTTGCATAAATAGCTGTTAGTATTTTGAGATACGTCCCATCAATACCTAATTTATTGAGAGTTTTTAGCATGAAGGACTGTTGAATTTTGTCAAAGGCCTTTTCTGCATCTGTTGAGATAGTCTTGTGGTTTTTGTCTTTGGTTCTGTTCATATGATGGATTACATTTATTGATTTGCATATGTTGAACCAACCTTGCATCCCAGGGATGAAACCTACTCGTTTGTGATGGATAAGCTTTTTGATGTGCTGCTGAATTTGGTTTGCCAGTATTTTATTGAGGATTTTTGCACTGATGTTCATCAGGGATATTGGTCTAAAATTCTCTTTTTTTGTTGTGTCTCTGCCAGTCTTTGGTATCAGAATGATGCTGGCCTCATACAATTAGTTAGGGAGGATTCCCTCTTTTTCTATTGATTGGAATAGTTTCAGAAAGAATGGTACCAGCTACTCTTTGTACCTCTGGTAGAATTTGGTTGTGAATCCATCTGATTCTGGACTTTTTTTGGTTGGTAGGCTATTAATTATTGCCTCAATTTCAGAGCCTGTTATTGGTCTATTCAGGCATTCAACTTCTTCCTGGTTTAGTCTTGGGAGGGTGTATGTGTCCAGGAATTTATCCATTTCTTCCAGATTTTCTAGTTTATTTGTCTAGAGGTGTTTACATATTCTCTGATGGTAGTTTGTATCTCTGGGGGTTGGGGGTTATATCCCTTTTATCTTTTTTATTGCATTTATTTGATTCTTCTCTCTTTTCTTCTTTATTAGTCTTGCTAGGGGTCTATCAGTTTTGCTGATTTTTTCCAAAAAACCTCTCCTGGATTAATTGATATTTTGAAGGGTTTTTTTGTGTCTCTATCTCTTTCAGTTCTGCTCTGATCTTAGTTATTTCTTGCCTTCTGCTAGCTTTTGAATGTGTTTGCTCTCACTGCTCTAGTTCTTTTAATTGTGATGTTAGGGTGTCAATTTTAGATCTTTCCTGCTTTCTCTTGTGGGCATTTAGTGCTATCAATTTCCCTCTACATACCGCTTTAAGTGTGTCCCAGAGATTCTGGTATGTTTTGTCTTTGTTCTCATTGGTTTCAAAGAACATCTTTATATCTGCGTTCATTTCGTTATGTACCCAGTAGTCATTCAGGAGCAGGTTGTTCAGTTTCCATGTAGTTGAGTGGTTTTGAGTGAGTTTCTTAATCCTGAGTTCTAGTTTGGTTGCACTGTGGTCTGAGAGACAGTTTGTTATAATTTCTGTTCTTGTACATTTGCTGAGGAGTGCTTTACTTCCAACTATGTGGTCAATTTTGGAATAAGTGTGATGTGGTGCTGAGAAGAATGTATATTCTGTTGATTTGGGGTGGAGAGTTCTGTAGATGTCTGTTAGGTCTGCTTGGTGCAGAGCTGAGTTCAATTCTTGGATATCCTTGTTATCATTCTGTCTCATGGATCTGTCTAATGTTGACAGTAGGGTGTTAACGTATACAATTATTTTTGTGTGGGAGTATAAATCTCTTTGCAGGTCTCTAAGGACTTGCTTTATGAATCTGGGTGCTCCTGTATTGGGTGCATATATATTTAGGATAGTTAGCTCCTCTCATTGAATTGATCCTTTTACCATTATGTATGATCTTCTTTGTCTCTTCTGATCTTTGTTGGTTTAAAGTCTGTTTTATCAGAGACTAGGATTGCAACCCCTGGTTTTTTTTGTTTTCCATTCTCTTGGTAGATCTTCCTCCATCCTTTTATTTTGAGCCTATGGGTGTTTCTGCATGTATGATGGGTCTCCTGAATACAGCACACTGATGGATCTTGACACTTTATCCAATTTGCCAGTCTGTGTCTTATAATTGGAGCATTTAGCCCATTTACATTTAAGGTTAATATTGTTATGTGTGAATTTGATCCTGTCATTATGATGTTAACTGGTTATTTTGCTTGTTAGTTGATGCAGTTTCTTCCTAGCATTGATGGTCTTTACAATTTGGCATATTTTTGCAGTGGCCGGTGCCGGTTGTTCCTTTCCATGTTTAGTGTTTCCTTCAGGAGCTCTTGTAAGGCAGACCTGGTGGTGACAAAAATCTCTCAGCATTTGCTTCTCTGTACAGGATTTTATTTCTCCTTCATTTATGGAGCTTAGTTTGGTTCGATATGAAATTCTGGGTTGAAAATTCTTTTCTTTCAGAATGTTGAATATTGGCCCCCACTCTCTTCTGGCTTGTAGAGATTCTGCCAAGAGATCTGCTGTTAGTCTGATGGGCTTCCCTTTGTGGGTAATCCGACCTTTCTCTCTGACTTCCCTTAACATTTTTTTCTTCATTTCAACTTTCATGAATCTGACAATTATGTGTCTCAGAGTTGCTCTTCTCTAGGAGTATCTTTGTGGCATTCTCTGTATTTCCTGAATTTGAATGTTGGCCTGACTTGCTAGGTTGGGGTGGTTCTCCTGGATACCTGAAGAGTGTTTTCCATCTTGGTTCCATTCTCCCCATCACTTTCAGGTACACCAATCAGACGTAGATTTGGTCTTTTCACATAGTCCCATATTTCTTGGAGACTTTGTTCATTTCTTTTTACTCTTTTTTCTCTAAACTTCTCTTCTTACTTCATTTCATTCATTTGATCTTGAATCACTGATACCTTTCTTCCAGTTGATTGAGTCGGTTACTGAAGCTTGTGCATTTGTCATGTAGTTCTCGTGATGCATCAGATTATTTAAGGTCTTCTCTACACTGTTTATTCTAGTTAGCCATTCATCCAATCTTTTTTCAAAGTTTTTAGCTTCTTTGCGATGGGTTCAAACATCCTCCTTTAGCTTGGAGAAGTTTGTTATTATTGATCTTCTGAAGCCTTCTTCTCTCAACTCATCAAAGTCATTCTCCATCCAGTTTTGTTCCATTGCTGGAGAGGAGCTGCATTCCTTTGAAGGAGAAGAGACACTCTGATTTTTAGAATTTTCAGCTTTTCTGCTCTGGTTTCTCCCCATCTTTGTGGTTTTATCTACATTTGGTCTTTGATGATGATGATGTACAGATGGGATTTTGGTGTGGATGTCCTTTCTGTTTGTTAGTTTTCCTTCTAAAAGTCAGGACCCTCAGCTGCAGGTCTGTTGGAGTTTGCTGGAGGTCCACTCCAGACCCTGTGTGCCTGGGTATCACCAGCAGAGGCTGCAGAATGGCAAATGTTACTGCCTGATCGTTCCTCTGGAAGCTTCGTCTCAGAGGGGCACCTGGCCGTATGAGGTTTCAGTCAGCCCCTACTGGGAGGTGCTTCCCAGTTAGGCTACTTGGGGGTCAGTGACCCACTTGAGGAGGCAGTCTGTCCATTCTCAGATCATAAGCTCCATGCTGGGAGAATCACTACTCTCTTTAAAGCTGTCAGACAGGGACATTTAAGTCTGCAGAAGTTTCTGCTGCCTTTTGTTCAGCTATGCCCTGCTCCCAGAGGTGGAGTCTACAGAGGCAGGTGAGCCACCTTGAGCTGCGGTGGGATCCACCCAGTTCAAGCTTCCTGGCCGCTTTGTTTACCTACTCAAGCCTCAGCAATGGCAGGTGCCCTCCCCCAGCCTCACTACTGCCTTGCAGTTCAATCTCAGACTGCTGTGCTAGCAGTGAGCAAGGCTCCATGGGTGTGGGACCCTCTGAATCAGGCACGAGATATAATCTCCTGGTGTGCCATTTGCTAAGACCATTGGAAAAGCACAATATTAGGGTGGGAGTGACCCAATTTTCCAGGTGCCCTGTGCCATGGCTTCCCTTGGCTAGAAAAGGAATTCCCCGACCCCTTGTGCTTCCTGGGTGAGGCTATGCCTCATCCTGCTTTGGGTCACGGTGTGTGGGCTGCACCTACTGTTCTGCACCCACTGTCCAACAAGCCTCAGTGAGATGAACACGGTACCTCAGTTGGAAATGCAGAAATCACCCGTCTTCTGTGTTGCTCACTCTGGGAGCTGTAGACTGGAGCTGTTCCTATTCGGCCATCTTAGAACCTCCCTCTTGTTGTTTTATGTCACTAAATTTGTGATAATTTTGTACAGTATAATAAGAACTAATCCAACTAATAAAAGAATGATACAACTTCATTGAATGCTCTCATTTATTGCACCTTTCTATAGTCCTTTATATTCCTATTCACAATCAAAACTTCTTTTACTTAATTGTTTTTGCTATATTTGAAATGCCTACTAAGTATCTGAAATTTTTTAGACGCTATACATATTGCAATTATCATTGTAAAGTGAAGCCCTTACTTTCTTGAACCAATGCTCTCGATGAGGAAATTCATAGATAAATTGCAAATCTTTTCATGCTTATATAGCCTGACCTTGAAAGACTAAGAAAAAAATTTGTATAAGAAATTGCATCTTTATGAACTCAAAAAAAAAAATTAGTGATTTCAATGAAGTCAGAGATAGAGATGAACATGTGCAAAAGCTGGACTATAAGAAAACACATTAGAGAGAGAAAGTTTCATAAGGTTTTACTTTTCAAGAGCATAAAGGTGGGAAGTAGGGGAAACTAATTAAAATTTAATTCCTTATACATAATTGTAGTTTTCTTTTTCTACACGGTTTAAAACAGCAATTACTTTAAGAATTACTGAAGCCTAAATTTTTAATGCACAGTGAATGATATTTAAGACTGATCCAAACTGCATAACAAAAACATCTGCAAATCAAATACTCTTTAGGAAGACTTTAAATAGCATGTGTGTGTTGTAATTTTTTTTTTTTTTTTAAGTCAGACCACTAAGGTTAAGGTTTACTCATTGCACACCATATACTCTGATATCTAATAAAGTACTATATAATTTTCTATGGCTTAATTCTGTTTATTAATTAGCTTCCTTGCTTAGTAATCTCTCCTTACAATCCGTCACCTATTGAAAGAATCAATAGAGAATATATACACACTAGCTGTTACAGTGTCCATTACATACCTGCCATTATGCTGGGCACTTTCATATGTAATTCAGTTGCAATAATAACTTGGATCTTATTCACTAAATTTGAATATATCGATATTTTGCTCAAAATTTTTAATTAAAAAGAACCACTTTAAAGCAGTGTAATGAAAAGTATTTGGAGAAATACTTTTGTGCAAGTGTTTCATTTTGATCTTTGGAACCAAAGATATTTATTTATTTTATTTTTTAAAGTATTCATTACTTATTTGGAGCTTAATCCATTGAATTGAGTGGGTGAACTAATTGGGTTTTAAAATATGATATAGCATAAAGTAATGATATTTTTGCTAGATGCTCAGAAATTATTATTGGTGTCTATTCTAAACGGTAACTTCCAAAAATTAATTAATTACCCCAGTAAATTTCACTTAGCACCTATTATGTTTCAGACACCATTCTATAAATTTAAGACATATTTACCAAGTAATATCAAGAATCCACACCACAATAATAATAATAATAAAATAGCCCTGCCCCAGGAAGCTGGTAGTAAGTAAATGCTTGGTCAGAAAAAGGGATGATAGAAAGTAGAGAGTAAGCCTAATTTTTGAGATAAAGTGATTACCTAATAATTACAAATTAACGTTAGAAGTACAATAAACATAGATTAGTACAAGAAAGGAAATGTAGATTGGTACAAGAGGGTTTAGATTATTGGGAAAGAGGTTTGAACTATGAAATAGAGTGTTCGGAATATTTTGAAAAATAACAATTCATTCTCCCATGATAACCATTCTGAAAGCCAGTATTTAGATGCTCACATTCCTATGTAGTTTATTAAAATTAAAACACAGCAACCCCACAAAAGTCACTATCTTGAGCAACAGGAAAGATACCTAATGCCTCTGTCAAATGCCAGCCCAATCAAAAATTGGAGTTATAATATCTCTAAGCTATTTCTTCTCTGTTGTAAGTAGCTTGAAATTTGAAAGACAGCACTTTACTCTGTGCTTCAAGGTACTTTACATGTATAAGAGAATAATTACAGAGCTACTCAATTGAACCAGGTGTTAAGTATTATTATCCCTATTTTATGGAAATGGAATAAGAGTTGACAAGGCTCAGGGGGTCAATCCAACCAGGAAAATAAAAGCTGTTAATCTAAATCAGCAGAAAAATGGAAGCTGCCCTAGTGCCCTTGAATAAGTCATTTAAATTCAATTTCCTTGTCTGAAGACAATGAAGGTGAGGATTAAAAAAAGAAAGAAAGAAAGGAAAAACTATCAAAGAGTTCAAATAAATATAGAACATATATGAGTTTTGATGATGATACAATACCCTGACTCTGGAGTCATGTATGGCAAAAGAAGGTTGCACTGGTTGAAAATGAGATACAAAGAGTTTAACTAACTTTACCCATAGCACAAGGCAAGCAAGTGATATAGTTCTATAAAGCACTTTAAATTCAGACTTTAGTGAAGTACTTTAACCAGAAATCTACAAGCAGCATTTACATATACAATTGAACAATGCAGGGGTTAGGAATGCTGTCACCCCCACCCCAACTCCCTGAAGTCAAAACTCTGAAAATAACTCCTGACTCTTCTAAAATATAACTACTAGTAGCTCACTGTAGACAAGAAGCCTTACCAATAACATAGAGTCAGTTAACACATATTGTATATGTTGTGTATTTTATGTACTATATTTTTACAATTAAGTAAGCTGGAGAAAAAACATTATTAAGAAAACCATAAGGAAGAGAAAATACATTTATTATTTATTAAGTGTAAGTGGATAATCATCATCAATGTCTTCATCAGCAGCATCTTCATGTTAAGTAGGATGAAGAGGAGGAGGAAGAGGAGAGGTTGGTTTTGTTGTCTCTGGGTTGGTAGAGACAGAAGTGGAAGTGGTAGAAAGGGAGACAGGACAGGAAGACACACTTGAGTAACTTTTCAGAAATACATCATATTTTATCTCTGCTTTTTTGCTTTTTCAGTTCTCTAAAATGTTTCTATATGCTACCATTCCTCTTCCATCATTTGCTTTAGTTTCAGTGTCTGTATCATAGAAGGATCCGTGTGATTAAAGAAGTCAAAAGCAGTCTTCAATACTCAGAACCATTCTGCCAGATTGTCTAATGTCAATTTGTTTACTGGCACTGCTTCTATTACATCTTCTTCCTCATCATCTGGCACTGGTTTAGAAGCACTCATCTCCATCAAGTTGTCTTCTGTTAATTCCACTAGTGTTGTATCTATTAGCTGGTGAATTTCTCTCAGATCCATGTCTTGAAACTCACTACCCCCACCTTTTTTTTTTTTTTTTTTGCCATATCTACAGTCTCTTTCATTATTTATTGGATTGTCTCTGTCATGAATCCTTTGAAGTCATGTGCAACGTCTAGACGCAGTTAGGAGCCTGAATGGATTTCATGGCTTTTTCTATAACAATGATGGCATCTTTAATGGTATAATTTTTGCAGACTTTCATGATGTTCTCTCTACTGGGGTTTTCTTCCATAGCATTCACAGTCCTTTTCATAGAGTATATGTAACAACACATAAAGGTCCTTATGATTCCCCTCCTCTAGAAGCTGAATTAGAGACTTGTGTTTGGGGGCAAGTAGATCACTTCAACACCTTTGATGTGAGCTCCTGAGGTTCTGAGAGATCAAGGTAATTGTCCAATTTCAAAAGCACTTTCAAAGGCAGTCCTTTACTGGCAAGGTAACTCCTGACCTCAAGGACAAAGTGTAGATGAAACCCATCCAGTAAAACGTTTTTCATTGTCTAGATCTTGTTGTACAGCCAAAAGACTGATGATAAATGTTTATCTTTTCCCTATAAGAGTTAGCAGCTTTATAGATAAAAGCAGTCCTGATCATAAATCTGACTGCATTTCCATAACAATGGAGTTACTCTATCCCTATTTGTCTTGAATGCAGTGCTTCTCTTTCTTACTAATAATGGTTCTTTGTGGCATTTTTTCTTTTCAAAGATACGGCACATTTTTTCTGAATTCAAAACCTGTTCAAGCATATTCTTTCTCCTTGATTATGTTTCTTAATGGTACCTGGGAACTCATTCTGCTGTCTCTTGATCAGCAGAATCTCCTTTTGCTGTTATCTTGACATTTTTGTTAAAGCCATACCTCTTTCAAAATTTTCAACTATCCATTGCTGGCATTAAATTCCCCAGTTTTGGATCTTTTACCTTCCTTTTATTTTTAGTTCTATTATAATGACTCTGCTTTTTCTCAGATTCTATTAGAGTCTATAGGTATGCCTTTCTTTAGCAAACTTGCACTCACATACAAGGTGCATTTTCAATCACAAAATAAAAAAAGGTATTTTGAAAAAGTGAAAGGTTTGCACTTGTTGACATAACTGCAGTAACAGCTTCACAATCTTTTTTTCTGTTTTTACAATGACCCTTTAGCTGCATTCATGTATCTTGAAATTGTGAGCAACTGCAGCTGCAGAACTAAATCTTCAGTACATATGAAGCAATTCAACATTGTCTTGTAATGTCATGTCTTTTCTCAACTTCTTGGAAGCAATTCTGGCATCATAAGTGGCACTCTGTATGGGTTTCATGATGTTACTGAAAGTTTACAGTATTGCACTAAACATATAGAAAGATCTGCAGGAACCACAAAGGGCCAATTTCAGTGCAATTCAGTTTACTGGAGAGATGAACCGCTCATGTAGAGATGCTGAGAGGTACATGGAGTTTTCAGGAGATACTCCAACACTTGAGCTCACCACTATAGCAGCAGGAGGTGGTTACAAAATTATTACAATAGTACATTATATGCTACAGTTAAGTTTATGCCATTATGATTTAATACTGCATCTTTACTTTTGCTTACCTTTCTTTCCATGCAAGTCGCAACATGTATGGTCTGCAACTGGGTGCAAGAATTTTGATAAATGTTACCATTTTGTAAAAGATTTTTACATTATCTGGTAATACATGATAAAAATACACTATTAGTATTTACATATATTTGATGCATTCATGACATATCTAACTTTAAGAAAATGTATTTCCAGATTGCAAGATACGTCTGGGAGTTTTCTTCAGTTTGTCAAAAATATCCAAAAAATTTCCCAATATATTTATTGAAAAACATCTATGTATACATGGACCCACACAGTTCAAGCCCATGTTCAAGGGTCAACTGTATATCCTTGAAATTTATTTTGGATTCAAATTCCAGGTGTCCATAGAATTTTTTTTTTTTTACTTAACAAATATGTATAAACTATGATTAAGTGTCAGACAGCTTACATGCATTTTCATTGACATTTACAATAGGCCCTGTATGGCCACAGGTCCCATATCTGTGGATCCAACCAATCACAGATCAAAAATATTTGAAAAAAAAAATAAATAACAATACAAAAATTAAAAATAATGCAAATAAAAACAGCACAGTAAAATAACTACTTACATACCATTTGTGTTGTATTAGGTATTATAATTAATCTAAGATGATCTAAAGCATGTGAGAGAATATGCATAAGTAATATACAAACACTATGCCATTTTCTATAAGAGACTTGACTATCCACAGATTTTGGCATCTGTAGTGGAGTCCTAGAAAAAAATCCCCCACGGATATCAAAGGATGACTGTACTGAGTTTTAAGTTCCTAAGTTATAATTTTCCCGAATATGGAATTTCCGATAATGTGATTGGTGGCTGAAATCCCGGTTACCCTGAGTTATCAAGGACAAATCTGTACTCATCCACAGCAAACTTCAGCCCTTGCTTTCTCAGAAGAAAGAATTCAACTGAGGGACATAAAGCAAAAAGAGACCAAGGCAAGTTCCCTAGCAGGAATGGAAGGGTTATTTAAATGACCTTAGAACAGGAAAGAAAGGAAGATGTGCTTAGAAGACACCCAAGCGGGCACATGAAGGTTAAACAGAGAAGGTCAAGTGCCCCGGTTAAGTGGGATCCTAAGGCTTTTATAGGGTCCCCTTTTCCCCATGATTCTTCTCTTAAGGGTGGCTTCCCACATGTGCAGTGCTTTCCTTACCCTTTCCAGTGGCGTTTGCCCCTAGAAGATCACACTTCATTTACTGTTTTTGTCTCTTAACATGCATACCCAGGCAGTTGCTTCTCCCTGGGGCCTGCATTTAATTAACATGTTGATGTTAACAGGTGTGGATCATCAGGAAACGGACTCTCCCTGGTGTTGCCAAATTACCATTTTTGGAGAGGAAATGCGATAATTGCCAAACCACATCCGACATCCCTACTGGGGTGAGAGTCTTCTTCTGCCGGCTTCATGCCTAACTAATTGTAACAATAAGAAATAAGAAAACATTTCAACTTTCCATTCTGCCTGTGTTGCCATGTTGTACTTATTCCATTTCATATTAAAATCTGTATGTCTCATCAAGTGTTCTCTTATCTGAAGATAATGCCTTAAAATCTCATTCTAAAATGTGAGTACATGAAAGTAGAGGCATTTGTCTTCTTTATATTTCTTCCAACTGGCATGCCAAAAGCCCATTTTTTCCAAAACAAAATGAAAGAAGCAAATGAAGCAAGTAGTAGTAACAGTAGTAGCAGCGGTAGTAGTAGCAGTAGAAGCAATTGCCATTAAAAAAAAATGTTGTTGCTTTGAAATTCGGAAATGGATACCTTAATGGTATTTGAAGTGATTATTGATCTCTTATTGTTTGAGTCATTGACCAGAAATAACTTACTGTAGTTCCCAATAAGTGTTATTTGAAACAACATTAATATTATATGCAGTCAATTGTTCCTGAAATTCAGTTGAATCTGGTCAATCTGTGTGAATTTTTTTTTTTTTTTTTTTTTAGTGTACTTTGCTATTTAGGAATTTGGCACTTGTTAAATATTTTGTTATTTATTAGTTTTCGTAAAGTTATTTACTTACAAACCCATATTTTAGACTACCACAAAAGGAAGATATTTCTATTTTATTGGCCTTTACACAGGCATAGGTTGTAATCCATTCCATTCCTCCTCAGAGTATATGTACTTAGGGAAGGTTTATTAATTAATCTGACCGTAGCATTCTATTTTGTACCTAGAAAAGTTTCTTTTTTGAGAAGACAGACTATACACATTGTGTTTGTTTTCTAGAACTGCTAAAACAAAGTACCACAGAATAGATAAGTTAAACAATAGAAATTTCTATTCTCACAATTTTTAAGGCTGGACATTTAAGACAGGATGTTGGCAAGGTGGATTTCATTTTGATGCTTCTTTTTTTGGCTTATTGATGGTTACCTTCTCCCTGGGTCCTAATTGTGGTCTCCCCTCTATATTTCTGCATCCTAATCTGTTATACAAATACCAGTCATATTAACTTAAGGCCCACATTATTCAACTCCATTTAATTTAATTACTTCTAATTTACAGACCCTATTTACAAATACAGTTACATCCTGGGGTACTGAGGGTTAAGATTTTGACATAAAATGAGGGGGTACAATTCAGCTCTTAACAGGTATATTATTTCATCTTTAAGTTAGTTAGCTTTCTCATCTTTGTTTTACTTTGTACATAGTCGTACTGGTGCATTTCAAACTCCTGCTTGTTGATTTCTTTAAAAAAATAGCAAGATATGATAAGCTGTCTGTTGGGGTCCGCGTGTTTCCTAAACAAAGGAATGAACACACAAGACAACACAAGACAAGACAAACATGGCGGCCGCCTCAAATGGCACACTCTGCTTTATTTTATACAGTCGTTTGTGGAATGTTGCCAAGTCACAAGACACACTGTTGTTTTTCTGACCTTTCCCTGACTTTCTGGATTTTCAAGATGTTTACATATAAACAGGCCCCCAATGCCCTGCTTCGTTTGCAAGAGCAGGACTTATGGGGAACACCCTGTTTGTGAGCACGTAGTCCTCTACAGCTGTCTCTATAATGCTTTGCTCTCTGAAGAAGAAGACCTGCCTTTTTGTTGTTGTTGAGGTATGCTTTACTGACCAACTTTCTTACTCATAAATCATTAATGGTAAAATGAATAGTTTGAAAACTGATTTTTGTTTTGTTTTGTTTTCACAGGCAATTCATCATGCAGAAATTTGTTGATTTTAATGAAGATCTGTTTTCCCAAGCTACATTTCTCTTAAAGTTGATACTCTGTTTTTCTCTCTAAATCAGGCAAATTATGTTTTCTGCATCTATAAATCCAGTTTAGTTTTTCCAGCTTTTTCTAATCAATGTACAAAGCACAATAATTCTTTTTGAAAGTTTCAAATCTAACCTATTTTATTAATAAATATAATTATTTCTTTTTAATTTTGCAATTCTTTTGAAATTTACTTCCTGATGCATCTATTTACCTCCATTCACATTGACTCCTGGTAACTTTGTGGTTGAAATTGATCATTATATGTAGGATTAGTAAGATACTTGCTTTATGATTCTGCATAAATAAGTATTGAATGAACAGTTGACAATGTTGTTTTTATATGATTCAGAAGGATATTCTCTTAGATAATTTTCATGTATTCTAATACAATTACAAATGTTGACAACACATATAATCCTAAAACATATGTATGGATTGCATAATAATTCTTCTTTTTCATGGTTCCTAGGAATATTGGATTTGATAACAGTCATATTCTTTTTCTTTGTTAATATTTGAAACAGACATTTGTTAAGCATCATGTACAAAATGCAGTTTCCTGACTTGATATGCATTGAATTAACTTTAAAAGCACTCTATGTTTTCCTATTTGAAGTGTGTTTTCTGACTTCTCACTTCTCCTGCTGTCATTTTGTGTGTGTGTGTGTGTGTGTGTGTGTGTCTGTGTGTGTGTGTGTAGTTTTCTTTACAGCTACTGTAATTTGGTGTGGCATCCACTATAGTCTGCTCAAACAATTTGGCTACATTCCACAGGGTAATATCTTACTTCTCTTTGTTCAACGTTTTCACCATAAAACTATTGCAGCAAATTTAAACTCAATTTTTTGGTTCTATATGAAAATGAAGGAATGAATGAGCTAATTGGAAACTATAACTTACTGTAAACATTAAGATAAACTGACTTTTTCTTCACAAATAGTCGTATTATATTTGAGCGTTTGAGGTACATATTCATGGCAAGCAGTAAGCTTTCAACTTCAAATAAGAGAACAATTCTATTTCTCTTAAGGAATAAAACTATTTAAAGGTGTGTAGAATTGGAACTTCCAAGGTGGTGTACCATGTAGGAGGTAGATTAACTTTAGCTGATCTCCTGTGTGCTGGTTTCATCACATTGGCTTCCCTGAGACAACCTGAGACTTCAAAATCACAGAAAGTACTGTGTATAGGAATAAGAAGTATTTCAACGTGACATAGTCTTGATTTTTAAAAACAAGTTTTTTTTGTTTTTTTGTTTTTTTCTAATAGCAGAAGCCTCCAGCATATCTCACCTCAAGTTGTTTGACCTAATTAATGGCACTTTCCTATTACTTAATGAATTACCATGATAAAAATGACTTTTTGTTTATGGAGCTAAAAATTATGACAACCGCCCCTGGGAAGAATGGACTCTATGATAGGGTAACATTCAAGGTAGTACATGAAAATCAGAAAACAGGGAAAATGAAGAGGGAGTGGGAGTGAGTCCTCTATAGCTATCAACAATGTTGAAGCAACATTACAAAGGCCATTAGTTGTGATAACACTTGTGTTGAGATTTTTTCTGTACCGATTGATGGAATTCTTATAGAATATTGTAAGATTCACTGGGAGTTCATCTTACTGATCTTGTTTTATCTACTTTTAACTGTTTTACTCTCTACTATGTAATTTTTGTCAATGTTATGCTTTTTCGTTCTTCAAAATATTTCCTACATTTTCTTTCTTATCAAACCTAATGTTACCAGCAAATGTAGTGATTAAAAATTTAAACCTACAATCAGACATAATTGGTTATACATAAAGTTGGCATAACCTAACTCATTCACTTATGTTGCCTGACTTTAGGAAAACTATATAATCCTTATAAATTTCAGTTTTCGCATCTTGAAAATAATTATTAATGTCACCTACATCATAAAATAAAGAAGAAATCCCATGAAGAGGCTTTATCATATTATATGACACTTAATAGTATGCTCAGAAAATTTTAGGTGTTATTATTATCAGTATTGTGAAAACAAAAATTAATCCAACCATATCCTAATTTCTCAGCCATTTTCTTTGGAATCATTGCAATAATCTCTTAGAGGACAACTTGCTTCCCCTTTCTTCATATTATATATTTGCTTTTGAATTTGTATTCTGGAAATATTTCTTATTTATATAGATTTCCATTTTCAAAAAGTGATCGTTGTTTTCTGAGGCCAACCAAATAAAATATAAATCTGTTTTTAGTAATTTAGATTAATCTGAATTTAGCCTCGCTCTACTTAACCTCACTATTACTGTATGGACTTTTGCTCTTCTTAAAAGAGAATGATACCATGTTGCCTTCCACCTACAAGTGTTATGTCCTTTTTCTTTCCTTTATCTTCCACATGGCATTCTCATCTTCCATCGAGAGAAATCAGTCTAATGCTTCAATATCCAGATCATTTTTTCTATATTCATTTGTCTCCATCTAGCCACAGTAGACTCCTTCCATTTCCATGGAGCTCAGGTTACTCACCTTTGTAGTCTCAGTGCCAAATATAGCAGAGACCACATAGCAGATATTCACTGAGAATAATCAAATTGATGTTTTAAAGAGATAAAAATGAAGTGCTCTATGAAGATAGTCTTATTAAAGCTTAAAAAAATCAAAAGTCATGCTTTCTGATATGATAAAATGTAACATAACAGGGAGTAATTAGCAAATACATTTGTCCTTTGGCCATAATAAATGTAGTAAAATTCATAATTAGATGTCAACAATGATTGGTCAGCAAACTTGTGACAAAAGCAAATAATCTCAGAAATATGGTAAGGTATATATGTATACCATTATAAATAATATTTTAACTTATGGTGTTTTGACTTTTTTTTTGAACAGATACCACTGCAGAGGAATTTCACATTCAAATATATTTGTCTTGCAGACTAACATCCTCTTGTCTATTACATGTTTATTTCCAAGAGACACATCCCCATCAGTTAATTCAAGTGATAGCAATTCTTAGAAAGGGAAGTAGGAATGAAAATAAGAAGGAATGAAAGAAAATAATACAGACACAACATTAAAAAAATCAATGAACAAAAGAAGGAGGAAATTAATTTAAAAAGAAAGAAAAAGAATGAAAGGAAAAAACAATTACTGTCACATTTTTGTATGACTCTTGGATAGCATTATGAATCTTTATTATTAAGGGGTTCTTAATTCCTAAATACAAGAAAATTAATTTAAATTACTACTTAACATACTAAACCATGCTAATGTGAAAATACATGGAATCATTGATAATACAAATGGTCAATCAAAATTAATGTTTGGAATGTTGCAGTAACATTGCAAATATTAAAAAATGATTGCAAAATGATTAATGCTTAAAACCTAGGCAGATTCCCAAATGCTCTAACTCTTCAGAGACATTTTTACATACAGGGCCTGGTGCCATGACTCACACTTGTAATCCCAGCACTTTGGGAGGTTGAGGTGGGTGGATCACAAGGTCAGGAGTTCGAGACCAGCCTGACCAACATGGTGAAAACCCATCTCTATGAAAAATACAAAAATCAGTCGGGCGTGTGGTGGTGCGTGCCTGTAATCCCAGCTACTCAGGAGGCTGAGGCAGGAGAATCTCTTGAACCCAGGATGTGGAGGTTGCAGTGAGCCGAGATTGCGCCACTGCACTCCAGCCTGGGTGACAGAGCAAAACTCCATCTCAAAAAAAAAAAAAAGAAATTATTATATACCATTTTTACATACAATTATATATACAATACTGATACTATGTTTTTGAGAGAAGTGAAATATGAATACTTAATTTGAACTTTTACTTCTTTTTTTTTTTTTTTTTTTTTTTTTGAGATGGAGTTTTGCTGTTGTCGCCCAGGCTGGAGTGCAATGGTGCGATCTCGGGTTACTTCAACCTCCGCTTCCTGGGTTCAAACGATTCTACTGCCTCAGCCTCCCCAGTAGCTGGGACTACAGGTGCAGGCCACCACATCTGGCCAAATTTTCTTTTGTATTATTAGTAGAGATGGGGTTTGACCCTGTTGGTCTCAAACCCCTGGCCTCAGGTGATCCACCCACTTCTGCCTCCCAAAGTGCTGGGATTACAGGTGTGAGCCACCATTCCCAGCCAAACTTTTACTTCTTAAAACTCTGTATTTCAAATCTTATATTTAATATCTTAGATGACTGGATTATCTAGTTTATCTACCTATTATGAAGTGTCAAGGGATGGAGCTTCAAGGATCTAATGATAGAGGTAACTATTTGTGACAAGATCAAGTGAAAGGACAAACTGAGTTTCTCTAGAAAGAGGGGTTGTCCCTCATCTCCACGGCAGCAGTGAGATGTTTGTGCTTCAGTTTCCTTATAGCCAATATTGCCTCACATTCAGTAGAAAATAGTTCATCCTTCTAAGAGCAGAAATAAATTGGACTCCTGAGATGTCTGAATATTTATTTTCCACCACGGAAGCCTCTGAAGATATCTTTCCATTTCTGCAATAAAATATATAACTGTTCCTTGCAAGGCAAAATCAACCATACCATAAGAAACAGTAGGAAAAAAAATAAATTACCAATTAAATAATAAATTTGCACTGTACATGTTTAATCCAAGTTTATTTTCCTCAAAATGTTTTAATAAAATTTATGAACATTTGCATACAGTGTCTACTACTACAGTGTACTATATGATTTGAAGCACCTTCAAACCAATCATGGGCATTAACTTTTTACTTTTTGTATTGAAGAACTACATTCTTAGTATCTCAAACTTGATATAAAATTTTAATTATTAAATAATATAAATACAACATATTTTAAACAGTAATCAAAGACTGTTTCTCCTTTGGAGGACATATATGCTTAGTTGAGGGTTTGAATTCTCAGATATTCAGTTAATTTTGCTTGATCTGTAAACTGGCAAGCATTCAATTATCTGTGCTTTATCAAATGTCACAGGTTGTATTTTTTAAAGGCCATTCATTAGTGTTTCTGAACAATTTTACTTTATGTTACACTGCCATATTAACAGATGGCAAATGTAGTTGGCAAGTAAATGTTTTTGACTCCATTCCTCTCTTCCTCTTTTGAGTACCTTCTTGTTACATGTTATATCATTAGTGCTTAAATCTGGTACTCCCTCTTTGCCAGGTACTCATGCAAGTTCATACATTCACTCTCTTATTAGCATTGCTTCATTGCATTGGCCTTCTGTTTCAGAATCTTTTCTACCTGCTTTATTGTATATGTTCTGCCAAATATATTTTTCTTTCTGTATACAACCATCTCTTTATCTCTTCTCCTTCCCTCTCTTTCAAGTATGTTATGGTGAGTCAAAGATCCTCTAGCCATATAATTCCCATTAACTTTAATCCTAGATTATACCAGTGGCTTTTTCTTGATATTCTAGTAATATTGTTAAGTATATATCTTCAGCTTTGCTAATCACATTTTACCCTTCTCCTTGCTCTTTTTCCTCTTTTGTCTATTGTTCCTTCAGAATTATAGTTTGTTTTTAAGTCAGATTGTCCTTTTTTTTTTTCAATCGGTTAAGACAAATATCTCTTTCCACTACAGTGTCACCTCTGCCACACTTTGCCTCATGGTGAGTTGTCTTGGGGTGGCCAGGAGCAGTTTTCAAATCTGTTAAGGAGAATCTTATAAAGACAGAGGCATTTCATTTAGATTTAGTAGGATATAGTCACATTGTTGCAGTCACTCCCATGAGTAGTATTTCCAGTTATAGCCTTATAGAAAGGCTTCAGGAATTTTGACATGAGTTTGTAAAAGTGGTAATCACATGAGAATATTCTGTAAAACTGGGATCGAAAGTATGTGAGATAGAAAGGGATAAAAAAGTTAGAATCGTACAGAGCAGAAGCTAGCCTGTGGAAAATTCTCACAATCATTAAATGTGTAGTTGTTAAGGAGAGGATTTCTTTTCCTTTAAAAACAAGTAAAAACAAACTCTCTCTGTCAGTAATATATTTGATTATACAGCCTTTTTAAAGGAGCCCGCACTTTCATTTTATAATCATAATCTACACCCCCACCTACCACCACCACCAACACCAACAACAAAAACTTATATTCAGCCCTTTTGACCCAGGGTTGTTTTGTTTTGTTTTTACATGAATTAGTTGCCAATATTTTAAAATAATGCATTAAAAATATACATAGCATTTTATTTCCCACTTTAACCAGTTTTAGGGATATGATTCAGAGGCATTAAGTACATTCAGATTGTTGTGCAACTATCACCATCATCCATTTAAGGACTTTTTTTTAATTTCCATCTTGTAAGACTGAAATGCTGTACCCATTAACTGACCACTGCCCAGTATCCCTTCTCCTAACCTCTGGCAACCACCATTCTACTTTCTATCTCAATGAATTTGATGACTCTAAGTACGTCAAAATGAGTCGAGTCATGCAGTATTTGTCCTTTTGTGACGGTTTTATTTCACATAGCATGATACCATCAAGAATAATCTAAGTTGTAGCATGTGACAAAGTTTTCTTTTCCTTTTTCTTTTTTTTTTTTTCTTTCTTTTTTTGAGAAAGGTTTTTTGGAGTTTCGCTCTGTCACCCAGGCTGGAGTGCAGTGGCACAATCTCGGCTCACTGTAAGCTCCGCCTCCCGAGTTCAAGAGATTCTCCTGCTTCAGCCTCCCCAGCAGCTGAGATTACAGGCACCCACCACCAGTTCTAGCTAGTTTTTGTATTTTTAGAAGAGACGAGGTTTCACCATGTTGGCCAGACTTGTCTCGAACTCCTAACCTCTGGTGATCTGCCCGCCTTGGCCTCCCAAAATGCTGGGATTACAGGCGCGAGCCACTGCACCTGGCCAAGAATTTTCTTATTTTTTTTAAGGCTAAAAATATTGTATTCTATTACATGCATATTACACATCTTGTTTATTCATTCATCCTTTGATGAATATTTAGGCTGCTTCCACCATTTGTCTATTTGGAATAATGCTGCTATGAACAAGAGTATGCAAGTATCTATTTGAGTCTCTTCAGTTTGTTTGAGTATATACTCACAAGTGAAATTATTGAATCATGTGGTAATTCTATTTTTAATTCCTTGAGACGCTGTCATATAAAGTAATTTTTATGAAAAAACAAACAAACAAACAAAAAATTTACTATCTTCTGGGAAAATATCCAAAAGTTATCTTTGTGGCATTGCAGAGATCCTTCTGGAGCAAAGAAGATGCTCAGTCCATCACGAGGGGCATAAATCCTTCAGTCAGTCACAAGTCCTCTTTCTACAATATTCAGTTATATTACTTGCTTAACCCTTAGGCACATATATTTCAGGACCTTTCACCTAGAGGTTAAGATGATCTATGTAAAATCCAAATGAATCTATATAAAAAAGGTGATTGAGAGAAAGTAGGAAGAAAGAAACAACAAATGAAAATATGATGATGATGGACTAGACCCTGTCTCACTCTTCAGGTCAAAATTACAAAGGAGAAGGAGGCCATGAGAACGAGTAAAGGGTTTAAAGGAATTATTTATAAGAGAAAAAAAGAATGCCCATTACGTATTGGAGATGAGAATCAGTTGTGAATCTATGAAATTACAGCTCAACTTTAAGTTTCCATATGAACTATAAGTAATTTTATAAAGTACAAACTTTGCTACTAGCTCTTGAGTCTGTGAAGCTCTGCATAAGTGTTGGGAAAGGTCTCATGAACAAAGTCTTTCAATCCCCTGGAAGCCACCTGAGAACTGGCCTTGAGCTTGGAATACTTTTTTTAGCAAGAGATAAATAGTCTATGCAGTCTATGCTAGGTATATAATCTTGTGTGGGAATATATGTCCCTGTTTCTGACTCCATGTGTATTTTTGTTCCACTTGAACATGTCCCTACAGTTTATAACTGTCCTCTGCAAGGAGGTATGGGGTCCTGTTGCAGTGTAAGAGGGGTGAGTGCGGGTCAATTGCCCTTTGGTGGTTGCCAGGAGGAACCTGCTGACCGTGGGCATTCAACACCCATTACAGAATGTTGAGCAAAGCCTTGTTCCATCCAGTGCTTGAATGTCTTGTGTTTTCGTTGGTGACTCCTTTCCAGAGACACAGTGGGCAGAAGTGTTCAGACTTCTATTCTTGGTAATAGGTAACAGATACAACAATAAGTAACAGATGTGCAACATGATCTGTGACCAATTATGCTACTTCCTTCAAATACTGTCAATTATTTCCTACATATTTGTTAGTTAGGTCATGTACAGACAGCAAAGTAGGTAGTTGTGTTGCATCTCTGTCTTCCAGTGATAAACCCATATGGCATTTTCAAAACTGGAGAATCAAAAAAGGAAAATGGCCAACAAAGTTTAAAATGCAATAAAGAAACAAAAAGTGATAATACTGGAGGTAAAATTTGAATATAATTTAAGAAAAGTTATAGAATAAATAACTGTAAGAAGGATGACATTACCACCATCCAAGAGACAACAGAGGGGGAACTTAGTAAAGGCAAATGCATCTACATAAATGAGGAAATGTGATAAAAGGGGACAAGATATCCTAGAGGGAGTGATGTTGGGAAAAAAAAAAAAGGCCTCTCAAGAAATTCTTGGAAATTTTAAATGATATTGAAAATGTAGAGGATAAAATTTTGGAAACTGATCTAAACTTGGAAGAGTGTGAGGATTTGCCAAGCCTAAAAAAGATGCTCACTCTGTATCATCAATTATATGAAAATAAGTCAGGCACTATTCAAACTACTTTTTGTGAGCTTTAAAAAAAAAAGAAATAAAATATTTTTAATATCTCTAATATTTTAAATTGTAATATGCTAAATAAATAGCTTTTACTTTTTAAATTTCACTGTCCTTTTTAAATATAGCATTCACATTGTATTAGGTATTATATGTAATTTGGAGATGATTTAAAGTATAAGGAAAGATGTGTGTAGGTTATACACAGTACTGCACCATATTATATAAGGGACTTGAGTATCTGTGGATTTTGGTGTATGTGGAGGGTCATGGGACCAATCCTTCCAGATACCAAGGTTTGACTGTAGTGTATAAATAAGTACCTTAGAGCATCAGTGTGGGTCTCTTCCAAAACTTTCTGACCCCCAACTCTACTTCTAGAGGAAATCTCTCCTAAAGAATATTTTAGCATCTTTTGTTACTTACATTATTAATTAGAAAATAAAAATATTAATTTTTTACTGCTTATTTTACCTTTTTATTTCTTATATTATTATTATTTCATAGTTTTTGGGGAGGTTATATGGATAAAGTATTTCGTTGTGATTTCTGATATTTTGGTGTACCCATCACCCAACCAGTGTTCACTGCATCCAATGTGTAGTCTTTTATCCCTCACCCCCCAACCACCCTTCCCCAAAAGTCCCCAGAGTTCATTATATCATTCTTAGCCCTTTGCATCCTCATAGCTTAGCTCCCACTTATAAGTGAGAACATACAATATTTGGTTTTCCATTTCTGAGTTACTTCACTTAGAATAATACTTTCAACTCCATGGAGGTTGCTGTGAATACCATTATTTCATTCCTTTTTATGGATGAGTAGTATTCTATGATGTGTAGATACATATACGACATTACTTTCCTCCACTCCTTGGTTTACGGGCATTTAGGCCGATTCCACATTTTTGCAATTGCAAATTTGTCTGCTATAGACAGGCACGTGCCTTTTTCTTACAACTTACTTTCCTTTGGGTGCATACCCAGTAGTGGGTGTCTTAAGTGGTGGGATTGCTGAGTCAAATGGAAGTTCCACTTCTAGTTTTTTAAGGAATTTCCATACTGTTTTCCATAGTGGTTGTACTAGTTTAAATTCCCACGAGCAGCATAAAAGTGTTCCCTTTTCACCATATCCATGCCAACATCTATTATTTTTTGATTTTTTGATTATGGTCATTCCTGCAGGAGTAAGGGGGAATCGCTTTGTGGCTTTGATTTGCATTTCCCTGACACTTAGTGATGTTGAGTATTTTTTCAAGTTGTTCATTTGTGTATCTTTTTTTGAGAATTGTTTATTCATGTCCTCAGCCTACTTTTTGATGGGATTCATCATTGTTTTTTCTTGCTGATTTGTTTGAGTTCCTTGTAGATTCTGGGTATTATTTTTTTGGTTCAATGCATAGTTTGCAAATATTTTCTCCCACTCTGTGGCTGATTATTTCTCACTGTACATTTATAATCAGAAATAAGAATAATTTTAGTTTTGGCAAACCTTTTAAAATATTATAGAACAATCGTATTTTTTTTTCACATTGGTTATTCCCATTGCTTTGCAAAGTTTCTGCTTCCAGGATCATTTCTATGACCCCACAGTACTGTGCAAAGTGAGTGCTGACTATGCTTTACTTGCTGAGACATTCTAGCTGATAATGTATCCACTGGAGTTTTAGAGTTGTATGGGTAGTATGGCTTTGCTCATTCTTGCTTTTGAAGCAAAAGAGCATAAGCATAGAGAAGAAAATACATGTTTCTGATAGATAAATGCAAGATAAAATACTAGCAGAATCTAAAAACTTTAAAGTAAAAACTGCCTGAATTATAGCCTCACTGTGGGTGCTTACTACCAATGCAATTTTGGGTAGGATATTGAACCCTTGTAAGGCTTATTGCCTTCACCGTTTCAATGGAAATTACAAGCAGCTTGTTAGGAAGATGACTGTACAGTTATTAACCTAGCTTTTAACGTGAAGGGGTGGTCAATTAATGAGTATTAAAGTTGGTCAGTTTGGGCTTTGTAGGTATTAATATTATGGGGAAGATAAAAATTTACATACTAGGCTAATAGGTTTAGACTTTTTCCTGTGGCAAAGATGAAGTCATTGGGGATAGTCCACTGAAGAGTGTGATTAAATTAATGCCTCACGAAGAGTAACCAAAAAATACTGGATATCAAGGATGAAAGAATAGAAAGACAAGTGGCGAGGTGGTCAATTGGGGGTGCAGAATAGACAGATTTGTGGTGATAAGACCTAAATTAGTAAAACCTTCCATAAGCGTTGTTCGAAGAATGAAATCTAATGGAACACTACATTTAATGTAAATTTGTTTAACGTCATTAACAATAATTTAAGCCTAATAGAAAGAGCCATAAGCACTGACATGACCTGCTGACTTATTTATACTGGTACCAAGTAGTGGTAAAGTGTGTATTGCACTTAAGTTGATTCTCAGTTCCTATTTGTGGAATATATGAATGAATAATTTACCATATGAAACCAAAGATGTCTACCAGGTCTTAAGTAAATGTAATAGAAAGTAAGGTAGTGC
Organism: Theropithecus gelada; assembly: GCF_003255815.1. Classification (NCBI taxonomy): domain Eukaryota; kingdom Metazoa; phylum Chordata; class Mammalia; order Primates; family Cercopithecidae; genus Theropithecus; species Theropithecus gelada. Next base: position 27,773,295 of record NC_037672.1, read on the forward strand.
TATAAGAAAAAGGTATAAAGAATGAGAACTCAGAAAGACAGGAAATATACATGGTTATTTAAAAATCACTGTAAAATATAAAGTAAGCACTAGCCAGCATTGGACAGTAGAAATGTGTAATGACAAGAGATATAGATTTGGCAATGATTTAAAGACAACAGCTAAAGGGCAAATCGCTAAACATTTTGAAATAAACAGTATACCCTCAAGAGCTTCCAATCATTCAATAAATGTTTTCAAGAGTACTTTGAAACTTTTGGAAAATACAAAGCTAAATGAAATGTGAAATCTGTAACACATTCCAATAAAGGAGATGATACTTATTCTTAAACAATTATAACTAAAGTAAAATGAGATTCATAATAAAAACATACTCAAATGGAGTGGCATGAATCTTTCCAGACAAGTGTTAATTAGTTCGGAAGTCTTCATTTTATTTGGTTTTGTTTTTAATGCGTGTGTGTGTGTGTGTGTGTGTGTATGTATGTGTTGTTTTTGTTTGGGAGTGATTCACAGAAAGAATTCTATTCAAATGTGGGCAGGTGCAATTTAGAAAGAAGGACAAAAGTTACTCAGTGAGTGAAGTCACTAAAACAGAAAAGCAGAGAAATGCAAGAAGAGCATTCACTGGTTGAGTTTTGTAGAAATGCAAAGATGATCAAGAGAAAGACAATCAGAAAAGACATGCTTGGAGACAATATTGCAAAGCCTTATATGCTCTGAAAAGTATGTAATTATTTCACCAGTGTATTGCATATTGTTTAGACAGGGCTTTTCTGGTAGTATTTTTGTGACTTCATCTTCAGTGTCACCCATATTAATCAGGGAAGATTAATCATTACAATAAATAATCCTGAATCACTGTGACTTACAAAAATGATAATTTATTTCTCACACTAGAGAGGGTCTATGAGGTAGGGCCAAGGCTTTTTTCATTCTATTTCACTGTGACCTTCTGGAGGTGACACAGGAGTCCTCCACTAGATCTTTTGAATCCATCTGGAACAGATAGAAGAAGGGCTCTTGGGAGATATTAAAGGGTAAACCTGCAAATGACACTAGCCAGAATCCAGTGAATTCTCCATCAAATTACAACATAAGCATGAACAATTGTCTCTACCAATGAAAAAACAACTTGGGGTGTCTTACAGTGTGTGTGTTGAGGTTGTCTGGATGCTTATTTTCTTAAAAGGAGTTTTCAGATGAAATTGAGAGAATGTGACATCTTAACAAGGCTATTAGGGAATAATATACAAGCAAACAACTATTACATTAGCATCCCAATGTGTGCAACAATCTTTCAAAATTAAAAGGATATCAGGAAAAAAGTGGATGGGTAATAGTGTGTGATGAATCTAAAGCAATCAGACAGAGAAAAGAACAGCAGTCATGATAAAGGTCAAAGATGACAAAAATTCAATCCAAGAATTTTGAAGTAAAAGGATGGAACAAGTAAATTCCACAGATGAGATTAGTCATCTGAAAAACTATGAAATACCTATCAGTAACATAATGATGTATTCCAGTTTTCTTGGCAAAGTCCAGTTTTACACTGGTAGTCTCAGCATAAGTATAAAAAGTATTCCAGTTTAAATCATAAATAGTGTGATCATCTTCCTCATAAGGCAATAGCTGAAAAAATTTGACCAAGTAGGCTTGAATTGAATTGCCTAATAAAAGTAACTTTTTAAACTAAAATTGCATAAATTTTAAAATAAAATTTGTCAAGTTAATCGAATATGACTCTGAGAAAAAACTTTGGTCAAAAGAAGTAGAGTTATCATGGCATCATAGAAACAGGGGTTGCATTCAACAAGGATGTGATATTGTACACACACCACTGTCCAGGAGAGATACTCTAGTATCTCTAGATAAGTTGATGCATTTGTGTAGTCTGCTGAGTAGAACTATTTCTACAGAGAAGACAGATGCACTACAAATGACTTGATGACACTGGTCATTAATATCTTCAGTGATTCCTCTTGCTATGATTCTATGCTTAACACACAATGTATTGATTAGAAGTTTCCTCCTATAAAACTTTCTTACTGGAAGATATTGCACTCTTCAACATGTACATTTTGCTTGCCAGTTAGCAAAATAAATTGCACACCATGATTTTACAGATGTTGTTTCTGTTTGGTTAGCATGAGTCATGTACCCTTGAAAGCAACCACATCCATGAATGCTGAAAAACATTTCTTAGTCCTAAAAGTTGAGGCCAAGACCCAAGTACTATCCCACTCAAGAAACTGCCCTCAAGATCCTCATCAAAAAGCCAGCTGGTCTCTCTAAATGAAAATTCTATCTAATTTTTTTCTTTAGTTTAATATTAGCAATGCCAATATTCAAAGTAATAAAAGGAAGGGATAACAATTATTTTTTAAGAATTGTTTTCATGAAACACATATATTGGTGAATATTAGGATTTTCTGGTCTGTACTGGTGTCGGATTTCTAAATCTAAGTGGAAATAGCTAGATGATTGAAACTATGCAAAGTAAGGCTAGGTCTGCCCTATAGTCTAATCACAGGAAACGCACATGTTCTAGTCAGAAATTTGGAAACACCTCGGAAATCCGCAGTGACGATTTTCAATGAAACGATGATGACTTTACTCTAATGACAGTCAGAGTGAGATTTCACAAACCGCAGTTAGTTTGAAGGAGAAAGCATTTGTGCTTATGTGACAAAGCTGATAAAGTCATCATAGCCTGGTAATGTAAGAGAAAATTTAATGAATCCCAATCATTTCCTTCGAATTGGATTACTCTGTAGACTTCAGAGCATATTCAAAAACAGTTTCCTCCCTGATGAAGCTTTATGTGCTATATGTCAAGGCAATAGATATTTCAATGACAAAAGAGACAGCAACCAGAAGTGGCAATGCCCAGCCAAGCAGACAGAAAACACAAACGTGTCCAGTATTCATAATACATTTGTTTCCTTACTGGCATCCCCAACAATGGGGTTATGAGAAGAACTGACACAAACAAGGATAGTGAATTAGAATTTATGTTTGTCAAACAAGAACAGAAAAGAGATACACTAGATAGGCTTTTGGCATTTACATTTAGAATTTGATGAGAAAGCATCGTGCTGGGAGGTAGAGATGGAGGAATGAATATATTGTGAGAATAAGAAAGAGAATATGAATGGTTATGCTATCAGCACATAGTAACGTAATTGCTAGCTTGGAGATAAATAACTTCTGTGTATATATTACGCATGATTTGATTGATAGTGATAACACTAAAGAAAGTATTAAATATTAAACCTGTATGTCGGTCACCTCACTTCCCCACGCTTTCTCTCTCTTGCTCTCTCTCTCTCTCTCACACACACACACTCACACATATACACACATATGCATATAAAAAGACATGTCTAAAATTATACGTGAAGAATGAAATGGCAATGAGTTCTTTCCTTCCATATAATTGGGAAAGGAAGGTTCAGAAGACTCCAACCTGGAAATGTCAACAGACACAGAAAAACAATAAATCCAAGAAAAGACTCTTCCTCTAGCTAAAGAATGGAGGAAAAGGGTGGCTTACCTGTGGCAACCTTTCTGGTAATAACCACTCTATTCCAGACAAGCATCAATATAAATATTGACCCTCACTCTCCATACAGGGGTCAGTGGGACTGAGCACGTAGCCAGTCTTCTCACCCACTCTCCCACCTTGGAGAAATATATTGGTAATCTAATCCCTCACTTTGTATTGTCAGCCAGCAAGCAGAGTGCTAATCTTCCATTCTTTGCTTAATGGATACAGTGTTCTAATTCCCCTGCCAGGGTTTGAAACAGTCCAGAGATTGAACAAGGTAATGTGAGTAGGAGCTTGCCAGCATTTCAGTTTTCTGTGACCCGTCTTTTAGTAGGTTTCAGTAGGACTTAGTGGAAAACTGAACCTTCACCCCCACTCATCAATATCAAGACTAGATGAAACAGTGTGAAGAAGGACTATTTACCACTCGGGTTCCCCCTTCAATCTCATCTCAGAGTGGAAGCTGTGTTTGCACTCTGACTGCAATGAGGTAGAGTGAGTCAGAGCCCCACTTCTGCTGCAGTGATGTCAACAGGGCCCAACAGAAAGCTGGGGATCTACCTTCCCGAGGACCTGTGCACACTGCAATTAAACAAAGCAACTGCCTGCTAAAAAAGACTAACTAGGTTCAGAACCTCACGACAAATTAAATCTTAAATTTAGTCTATTTAAAAAATTAAGTAGGTCACAGAATCTCTTGGGTAATCTCACATAATACCTAAAATGTCTGGGATACAATTGTAAATCACTTCTCATAACAAGAACCAGGTCAACCACAATTTGAATGAGAAAAAAATCAACAGAAGCTAACAGCAAGATGACTCAGATGTTGGAATTATCTGTCAAAGATTTTAAAGTAACAATTACAAAAAATGTTTCCATAGCAATCACAGACACACTTTCAACAAGTAAAAAACAAAGCAAAATGAAAGAAAACTAACAAACAGCTAGAAAGACTCAGCAAAGATATGAAACAAAAACAGAAAACCTTGCTAGGGCTCAATAATAGAGAGAGTGACATTGACAGAGGATAGAATCAGTAAACTTGAGGATAGATTAGTGGAATTTTCCCAATCTGAAAAACAGAAGGAAATATAAATTTTGAAGCTTGCCATAAGCAAATTAATTCCAAAATGTATCATAATTAAATTTCTGAAAATTAAAACAAAGGAAATTTTAAAAATATTCACAGAGAAATTATACATTCCTTATAGAGAAACACCAATTTGAAAGACAGTGACTGTCTCATATAAAATCATAAGGGACAGAAGGAAGTGGCATATTTTTCAAGTACTGGAAGAAAAAGAGGCTTGGAACTTCAAAAAGAAAAGCTTAGAATGAAGAAAAGTAGGGGTAAATAATAACAGACTATATTTCTTCTCATGGTTTTTAAAAATTTGTATTGGTAGTTGAAACAAAAATTATAACAATCTGATGTGTTCAATGCATGCAGCAGTAGCATTAAAGGCAATTATACTTAACAATGCGGAGAGTAAAGAGTCTTAAATGGAAGTAAGTTTTCTATAGCATCTATACCTACCCTTTTTAGAGTATTTGAACTATCACAACCCAATAAAACAATTCTATATTTCTGGGGGGAAAAAAAGACATAAAACAAAATGCTAGTGGGATTTGAAATCATAGCCTATTTTCTAACCATTCACATTGTTTCCGTATTTTAATAATAACTTGCATAAATCAGTATCATAAAATTTACTATGCTAATTATAACTTGCCTGTTTATTATCCATCACTTCCAGCAGATTAAGTGTTGCTTTATAATGAGCAATGATCTATTGTGTATCTCTAGAGATTGAATTATGATTTATGGAGGAGGCATCGTACATGTCTGTGGAGAGAATATAGAAATCCACAGCCTGAATTAGGCAAAATTAAGACAACTTAAGTTTAGAATATTTACTCATTGTCAGACACTTTTCAAAGAGATGTACATCCCTTGACTTATTTCATCATCACTACCACTCTTAGAGGTCTCATGAACAGAGAGCTGTGTCATGCTGAATCTGGACAGTGGTACCAAACTTCTACAGTTAACAAAGCCTGCACAAGACATTCAAGTTATGTAGATGACACACTATTTTAATGATGGGGGGAGAGAAGCAAATGATTAATGAAGGAATACAACAAAGGCAGGAATATCATCATCAGACCTGGAGAAACACCCAGAAGAGAGCTCAGGTCACTTAACTATGAAACCTTTTGTAGGTGAGATAATAGATGAGTGGGGTCACTAATGTCTTTTTTTTTTTCAGTTTTATCTCTGACATTTTATGATTATGAAACTTAGGGACAGGCAATTACATTGAGGAAATATTCTTTAGTGAGTATACTACACAGTATTTATCTCTAGGCCTGATTTACTTCAATTAACATAAAGACTGAGAAGTAAGGAATCATGTTTTATGCAGAGGTTGTGATTGTGTGTTTGTGGTTGTGAGGGTGTTTGTATGTTTATTCAGAGTTTCTTCTATCTCAGAGATGGTAACCTCACCTCTTAATGGTGAACTGAAGCTTTTTGAGATCCTAGATAGAGACACTCAAATACTTGGAGACACAGCTTACAAATTTCACAAAATAACATAGACATGTCTAGGGTAAAGAGTGTAGCCTTAAACTGTGACTGCTGTTGTCTGAAAGTGGTAATTTGTACCTGAAACTGGAGTTCACTGTTGAACCACTGAAGACCTATAACTGTAAGACAGAGAACACATTAAAAGGCAGTTCCATAGAGATAGGATTACAATTGTTTTACTTCATTTCTCGCAGTCTGAATATAAATTTTGTTCTTGGAGAAGAAGAAAAAGGAGTGTATCTGAGAAGGTTATATGTGAATATAAACCATAGTACTAGATTGTGGTTGAAGTTCTTCCAGCTTTCAGAAACAGAGACATACTCATTAATTATTTCCTTCAGTATTTATTGAGCACTGTTATGTGGTCTCTTCTAAGAACTGAGGATATACCAGTGACCCCTCAAGCTACTTCAGATAATGGAAGTTTAAAGTGTGGAGACACAGGAAGGAAGAACAGAAAATTCACAAGGCATAATAAAAAACAATGGACCATTGTTTAAGATAGACTGTATGTCTGTAGCTCTGTTGTATATTACTTAGACAAAGATATCATAGCACCCTTTCATTGTACTTGCGTTTTACATTATTCTGACTCAGTTATATATTTTTCTGCCTTCATTACTACTAATTTACCTTTTTAAACTTTCATAAGTAGTCCTTTTCTACAATTTTAAAGCTAGAAGAGCCCTGATAAATTTTGTAACATGTTTTCATTTCCTGAGTTTGGTTACTGTAGGACTTTGTGTTCAGGACCTATTACAAGGACTGATGACCATCAAAAACCATTTTGGTTTTTGGCAATTGTCAGTGTTGCAGTTGTTTATAAATTCTGTCCAGAGCCTTGAGTGTTATTCTGTAGCTATTGATACATCAGGTAACTCAAAAATTCATTTGAAAACAAAGTGATAAAAAGGGACTAAATTGAGTCTACCAACCACATTCTCTGGATACGCTCCTGCGCAGTACAATGTTGGCAATGGTGAAGATGTAAATATCACAAATTAATGTCCTACAAGCTAAATTCATCTACTTAGCTGAAAGGGGGATTTGGAGAAAGAAAATAAAAGCCCTGCCAGCTGTCTGCCCTGGCATTAACTACTAAACCATAGTTTCATTAAAAGTAAATGATTTCTCCAAACCTAGGCAGGATCATTTTGCGACTACGGTGAGATGAGACAAAACAAAAGCCCATATTGTAATCATGTGTGACTACAGACGAAACCAATAACACTGGGTAAACCAGAAATATGACCAAACATCCTCACTCAACTAACATGGATGCATGATCATTCTTTTCCAAAACAGCTTTGTAATTGCTCAACAGGTTTTCCTTATCCACTGCCTAGACAGCTGATTTATCAAGACAGGGAAATTACAATAGATAGAGTTTAGTTCACACAGAGCTGGCTGTATGGGAGACGAGAGATTTTTATTACTCAATGAAGTCTCCTTGAAAACTCTGAGATCAGAGTTGCTCAGGACAATTTGGTGGGTAGGTGCCAGTGAGTTGAGAGTAGTGACTGGTTAGGTAGGAGATGAAATCTTAGGGAGTCCAAGCTGTGCTCTTGCACTGAGTCAGTTCCTGGGTTGGGGCTATGAGATCAGAGGAGCCAGTTTACTGGTCTGGGTGGTGCCAGCTGATCCATCAAGTGCAGGGTCTTATCTTAGGTTTTACAACAGTGATGTTTTCCCCAGGAGAAATTTGGGAAGGGTCAGAATCTTGCAGCCTACAACTGTGTGATTCCTAAACCAAATTTCTAATCTTGTGACTAATTTGTTAGTCCTACAAAGTTGGTCTAGTCCCCAGGCAGGAAACGAGTTTGTTTTGGGAAAGGGCTGTTATTATCTGTGTTTCAAATCATAAACTAAGTTCCTCTCAAAGTTAGTTCAGCCTACGCCCCAGAATGAACAAGGACAGCCTGGAAGTTAGAAGCAAGATGGAGCTGGTTAAGTGAGATCTTTTTCACTGTGATAATTTTCTCAGTTATAATTCTTGCAAAGACAGTTTCAATTTCAGCTTTGCGCATTTCTTTGCCAAGTAGATACAGATTTTTAAGACAATGGATTGTAAAATTTCAGTACGTAGTCCAAGGCAAACTTGTGGTTCCTTGAACATTTTTTTAAAATCACCCAACACAAGCCCAAATCTTACAACCAGCTTTTTGTCATACCTTCTTATTCAGGTGCCCCATACTTCTCCAAGCTACTTTTTCTTATTGTTAAAACATTTACTGACAAGACCTACTCTGTTTGACTAAAGTATTCTAATGGTAAATATTTTCAAAAAGGAAAGAAGGGATCTGAAAGAAGTTTCAAAAAGCTCACTTTGACTGTTGAGTAAGGAAAGAACAACAGGGGCGAAAGCATGGAAGCATGAGACAGCTGGAAGGTATTTCAATGGCTCCTATGAGACTTCAGGGAAACTTGGACTATAGTAGTGGCTATGGTAATGGAGAGAAATGGATGAATTCAGGATATATTTAAGAACAAACAACTATTTTTGATAGATTAGTTTTTTTTCTTTTGTTAGACCTGAGGTTCAGAGTATTGAATTAACCATACACATTTAGCACATGGATATTACCATTTATTTATATCATTTGTTTATGCAAGGTTTGTTTCCAGTTTGCTTCCTTTATCCCCATCCTTCCCCTCTAATCCACACTCCACTAGCAACCATTTTAATGTGATTAATGAATGTGTAAGTCTGTGTTCTTAAAAATGTGCATTATTCTTTTCTTTGTATTTACTTTTAATTTTGTTAATTATATACATTACTCTTTACTTATTTTTCCTCTTAGCAGCATATATTTACTTTGGCATTATTTTAAAATGTTCAGCTAGTTATTCTTTTTAAATGTTGTGGGGAACTTTATGGTTTATGTTTTCCACAATTTTTCTACCCACTTTTCCATAGATGGAGAAGCAGGTGGCCTCTGCTTCCCTCCTATCATCAGTAACACTGGGTTTAACAATGTTGTATATGATCCTTTATGAACTCGTATAAGTTTAGTGGCATTTCATTGACCCAAGAATTACTGAGTCACATTTGAGCATAGTTAATTTGTTTATTGTGCATACAATTTGATGGAAAACAGTGAGAGAAGGAGAAAGAATCAACTATTGCTATGTTTAATAGCATAAATAGATCTCGAGAAAATAGCTTGAGCGAAAGAAGCCAGACACTAGAGAATACATACTGCATGAATCTATTTGTATGAAGTTCAAGAGTAGGAAGTACTAATTAATAGAGCTAGAAATTAGGACGAAACAAGGTAGGTATGAGGAGAGAATGCAGTTCAGTTGGTAGTACTCTGGTAGCCATCAGAAACCAGTGCACACATACAAATAAAACTTTAAAAGTTGTGTGGATGGGTTTGGTTTTGTTTTTACTCCTCTGAGTCATACAGACTTGATGTTTTTATGTGTAAACCTCTTGATTCTTTAATTAGTGATTTGTTTTGCCTTGGGTTGAATAAATAGATTTTTAAAATGCAGAAAACTTTCTTCTTACCCTGAACCAGGGAAATAGTAAGAGAACCCTGAGTCAATTAGAATGTATGGTAAAGGCAAGACAAAAATTGCCTATGGCTTTATCAATCTAGTCTTTCAATCATTGTTTATTGATGTGCCTCTGAAAGCCACCACATGCATAGAACATGCCACCTATTTATTCACCTGGTAAACATCCACTTATCTTTAAACTTTAGGGTATAAATCACTTTTTATGTGAAGTCTCCCTCATAACCACAATCTTATCATTCCCTTTGACCCTGTACTCTTCAGTCCCAACCTAAGCAGGATTAGGTGCATCCTCCACTTCCATACTTTTAACGTATCACACTAAAATTAACTTGTCTGTCTTCTTCACTAGACTATGAGTGTCTCGAGGGTTATGTGTTTTGAATCTGCAGCACTTAGCTCAGTAGTTGGCATATGAGGGTCTGATGTATGTTCATTTAATATGTACAAAGCACATACAATATGCCGAGTCCTGGGCTATGTGCATAGGAACCGGATTTTTTTTATCGTCGAAGGAATTGATTAATAGGTAGAGTTATTAAGTTTATCAGTGATGAAATATATCATTGAGATAAAATAGTACATTAGAGTCTTAGTGCGTTACAGTCAAAAGATGAGAACAAGAAATTATAAATAGTGGACAGGATTGAATTATTAAAAGACTGGTTTAATCTGGTGTAGGGCTTTATGGAGAACACATAACTCAAGAAAACTGTGAATTTCAGCATACTATACTGCTAGTTTGGGTTATACTTTTATTTCTTATCTGAGACAATATGAGTTTATTATCTTAGCTTCCCAGGTAACTACTTAATAATGGCAGCTATTAAAACTCTCATTAAACAGTCAGACAAATGTACATAAAATGCTTACTTTTAAGGTCTTAATTCTCAAGTATTGGTGTTTAAAATTAAAATTCCATAGGAGGTATTTGGAAAAAAATACCTTTCCACAAAACATTATCTAATAACTTGGCAGGCTTTGGTGGCACATATACTGAGTTCATAAAATCACATAGTTTTTCAACATTTAGGATATTTCTGTAAAACATATTTTTGCATTGGCATGTGGAATTCTGTTTACTACCTAAGTGCTAAGTGGAATCATATTTAAATATAAATATCTTTGCAGAGTACAGTGTGTTAAAATTACTAATTTTCGTACTAGACACTTTGAAATTTGCATGTATAATTGCATTCCTTCGTGCATATAAAAACTTGGTTTTTGCACTCCTTGCAAAGGTATTTATATGTTTATCTATGCACACTCAATGTGTATGTAAACATTTGGATTTACATATATACATATTTATTGTGTTTATGTACTTCTTGGTATTACATAGTGCACTATATACAATTTACTTTTCCTATGATAAGTACATTTATGTTTGACCCTTATCAAGTTGAGAGAAGTCAAATTTATCATTTGTCCAGATTAGCTAAATTTTATGAATATTCTGTCTGTTGAGAATATACGGGCTGATTTAGACTAAAAGACTTAAAAAATATCAGCTATGAAAAATGTCAGAAACCTTACACTTATTTATGAAATAGTACACAAATATCAAACACATACTTAATACACATACAAATGATACCTTGTAATAGTCTTTAATGAAAGGAAAACAATTGAGGAAGAATAAATTAAGGGAATTTCTAGGCCCGGACACCATTTCAGTCAGCTCTTGAGCTCTGTAAACAATATCAAGTAAAGAAGAAGAAGAAGAAAAAAAAGAAGTGTCTCATGTATGACTAGGCATCCACGCAGAATTTCCCACTCACATATGCTGCCTGAACCATGGAATGTGTCACAGCCATTTTGTGCTCAATTCTTCTAACTATAAAGGCTTGGTGTTGTCATAATACATATTTAGCTTCTAAGATTGATGGATTGCTTCAGTGAACAAGTTTATACAGCATTTTTTTTTCTTATCTGAGTCAATGTTTTCCTCAATACCATGAAGTAAATTAAAATAGAGTGTTTAAATCTACTGCTTATGATAAAGAAGACCAAATCTCATTCTAATAAATGTGAAATACAGCTTGTCACGTTCCTTTCACTCTGTAGAAATGCTACCACAAGGCTTTGCCAGTTAAGTCTAATATGTTGACATTTATTTTTGCTGCAATAAATGTTAGGATTATATTTTTGCATTAAATTCTGGCATTTTTAAAAGATCACGATGACAAGTAATTTATTCCTCAAATCACTCTGGTTTGTTTTTACTTTTTGAATATGGATTTGACCATGTGTCTCCAAGGCACAGTACAAAGCATATTTCATGTTTTGCAAACTATTAGTTTGATTTAAATCCACTTTTTCCATCTGGATTTACGCAAGCTTCCTTGATGTTATTTGCTCTGAATTATTGCCCAGAAATAATCACACTGAATCCAATTTTACACTGGCTGTGTGGCCTACCAAGACTGTCACTGTAAAGCTTTAAGGTTTTTATAGTTTGTTTCAATGAAGGCAATTTCTCAAATATTCTACGTATAAATATGTAATATACTGTTCTGACACTCATTTAAGAAATTTTCCTCTATCCTATCTTAAATAAGGAGTGAATATGATGACATATCTTAGAAACTGAAATTGTTACAGACAAAGTAGAACAACCCAACACATAAAAATAATATATTTTGCATATTTAATATAAAATTTATATCGAATATTGTGGGTCAATCTAAATGTAATTTGAACAAAACCTCAAAGATGAGTAGTTTAGTGCTGAAAATATTGATACATTTCTTTTTGCACTTTGAAGATTTATTCTTTTTAGTATGACAACAGCTAAAAGAGAATGTAAATTCAAGTTGCATCTTTTTCCCCCCATATTTTTATAAGGTTGACTCTCTCTATTCTGAGTGAACTGAAGAGTGAAATAGATTACTTTTCAAGGTAGGTAATAAATACAGAAAATCCAGACAAAAAACTTGGTCTTTTGTTTTTTTCTCTCACATTGATAGATGGTTTTGGTCTATAACCATCAGGGGAAAAAAGCCTCAAATTTTTTACACATATTTAGTCACTATTTTTCATTGTGCTTAAGAAAACATGAATTGTTTAATAAGTACCAAATTGTAGTAAACAGCTGAGAGTTCTCAGCCTCATATAAAAATCCTGGGAAGGGCACGGTGGCTCATGCTTGTAATCCCAGCACTTTAGGAGGCTGAGGCAGGTGGATCACGAGGTCAGGAGATCAAGACCATCCTGGCGAACACTGTGAAACCCAGACTCTACTAAAAATGCAAAAAAATTAGCCAGATGTGGTCGCGGGCCCCTGTAAACCCAGCTAGTCGGGAGGCTGAGGCAGGAGAATGGCATGAACCCCGGGGGTGCAGAGCTTGCAGTCAGCAGAGTTCGTGCCACTGCACTCCAGCCTGGGCTACAGAGCAAGACTCCATCTCAAAAAAAATAAATAAATAAAAAAATCCTGGCCGAGCGCGGTGGCTCAAGCCTGTAATCCCAGCACTTTGGGAGGCCGAGACCAGCGGATCACAAGGTCAGGAGATCCAGACCATGCTGGCTAACACAGTGAAACCCCGTCTCTACTGAAAAATACAAAAAACTAGCCGGGCGAGGTGGCGGGCGCCTGTAGTCCCAGCCATTGGGGAGGCTGAGGCAGGAGAATGGCGTAAACCCGGGAGGCGGAGCTTGCAGTGAGCTGAGATCCGGCCACTGCACTCCAGCCTGGGCGACAGAGCGAGACTCCATCTCAAAAAAAAAAAAAAAAAAAAAAAAATCCTGAAAATTTTTATTGCTTAATTTAGGCAGTAAATATGTGGGTAGCTGTTCTTACCTACACGGGTCTAACTTGCATTCTGACTGCTACTGAGAAAGTTCAGACTACTAAACATTTGCTAACTATAAATATGCAAGTTGGCAATCCTTTTTGGAAAATAGATTGTGAGTTTTTTTTTTTTTTTTTTGTGATAAGCTTGTGTTCAGCGTCTTCTGTTGTATGATTAGAATCAAAATCTATATTAAAGGGTTTTTGAGTATTAATTCAAATATTTTAAAAATATCCCTAAAGAAAAGAAATATGAAAGTTAAACAATATTCTAAATTTCAAGTTCAGACTCTCTCCCTATTTCTATGGAAGAAATGACTTAGCAAGGTAAAAGAGAAAGCAATTGCCTGGATGCTTCTAATAGGGATAACATCTCACACTACTGAGGTCAAACAGACACAGGTAAAGCGAAATGGAGAAATGAAGTAGTTATTCATGTAATTTTAGAATTAAAAAGAAAGCTTTCAGTCAAACTATTTAGAAAATTGAGAAAATGTCCCCTTTATCTTGACTTATTTAAATAATTATCTTAATTCACCTCTTCATCTTTGTCCTATAGATAAAATGCCTTTTCATATTAAAATCTATACAACTACATTATTAGAATATAGTAAGCAAAATTCTATCTCATTATCACATATTTGGAGATGATCATTCAATCTACCTGCCTCAACATTCTCTTCTGCAAGCTGGAACAGCATTTCTAGATATTGTGGGAAATGCAAAGGATTAACAAATTAATTGTAAATAAACCAAGGCATTATTAGAAACACTGTATAAACTATCAGTGAATTATCCTTTACTTTAAATAAAACTTTTATACAAATTGAAATTGTTATAATTATATGGAAATTGTAAGTTTTAAATATACCTTTTAGAGATAAAGATTGAAGTTATTTTTGCATTAAATCTTTAAAACCTTGGATCATTTTTATATGACATTCAGAGAAGACAACAATGTGTGCTAGGCTGGTATGACAGTAAAAATGAATAGATACAACTTTTTAAAAATCAATAATGTATTCTGTAGATTGCACAGCAAAATCATGCTCTGTATTCGCAAAAGAAATGTGTTAAGCACTAAATGATTTCTACCAAACAAAGAGAAAACAACAAAATTGTTTATATTTTAAATAGGTTTAAATAAATCTAGTTTATATAAAAATAATTACTACTATTGTAGATAAAATATGCCATGCTTATACAAAATAAAATAATGAAGGCTTTATGGAAGACACAGAACCTGGACTAAGTTTTTAAAGGAGTAGAAAAACATAATCAAAGACTTTGAAGAGCAACTGTCTGCATTGGCTTTTAAGTAATTGATTGAATAATTTCTTGGAAAAGGAGAATCTCTTTGTAGGAAAATAGGTGGAAGTAGATTAGAAAAACTAAGGTAAACCTTGATTTCTGAAGAGTATGGACTTTCAGGCTATGGAATTTAAACATTCATTTATAAACAATTAAAAATCACTTAATGTTAATGAATGCAGAGAGTAATTAATCTGTTGGATATATATATGTATATTTATATACATATATATATATGCTGATATAAATGCTGAGAAAACTCATAATCAAAACATATCTTAATAGTCAATGCCTAAGTTAGTGAGGACCTGACCAAATGTGTTATCAGTGATGGAGCAATAAAAATGAAACAACTGGATAGAAATATATTTTATGACTTCAATTCAAACATTAAGGGATCTCCATGTTAAAAATAAAATTAGAAACAATAAAACTACAGATATCTTCTGTAAGGACACAGCTGACTTTAATAAAGTTAACCATTAGGATGAAGCAAACTGAGTAATGTTGGTACCTGAAATCAGATCTTCCAGCTGTTTGAGACTGCAGCTTCAGAGATAAGCAGTGATGAATGTCAAAGACTTGGTGACAGATTGCATCTGATTGCGTAGTTGGTGGAGAACTGATAGCAGAATAAAGGTTGTCCTTAAAGGCAAGGACAGGTCAGAAGGAGAAATCCTGCAACATGAATATGTACACACACAACCAGGTACAAAGTGGTAGAAGAGACGTCTCCTAGTGAGTGTTAGGAACCCAGAATTGGACAGGACTCAACTCTCTAGAGTTTGTTCTGAAATAATCAAGACTGGATTCCAACCATTAAGGATCTAGCCTGGTAAGAGTATTTCCAAGTGAGGGACTTGGACACAGGGGAATAAGGTAAAAATTGATTACCCTTTCCAAGTAAAAGATGAGGAAAATGTGTAAGGAACAAATGTGATGCTTTGCCTTTTGAGTTAATATCCTGTGAAGAAACTCAGTGTTAGCCCAGTTTTAAATCCTCCTTTCCCAAACTTGGGTACTCAGGCAAAAATGACCCAACCCCTGGAAATCAAGGGGTACTCACTATAAGAAGGTAAAAAAAAGGCAGATACGTCCATGAGAACTTCCCCAACATAGCTAGAGTGGCCAACATTCAAATTCAGGAAATGAAGAGAACCCCAATAAGATACTCTGTGAGAAGATCATTCCCAAGACACATAACCATCAGATTCTCCAAGGTCAAAATGAAAGAAAAAATGTTAAAAGCACTTAGAGAAAAAGGCCAGATCATCTACAAAAGAAGCCCATCATGCTAACAGAACTCTCAGCTGAAATCCTACAAGTCAGAAGACAATAGGAACCAATATTTAACCTTCTTAAAGAAAAGAAATTTCAACCCAGAATTTTGTATTGAGCCTAACTAAGCTTCATCAGCAAAGGATAAATAAAATCTATTTCATACAAGCAACTGCTGGGGGAATCTGTTACCACCAAACCTGCCTTATGAGAACTCCTAAAGAAAGCAGTAAATATGGGAAGGAAAGACCTGCCACTACTAAAACACACTGAAGTACACAAACCAGTGACATTATAGAGCAACCACATAAACAAGTCTGAAAAAACAAATCTTGAAGACAGGATTAAATCCACACATATCAATACTAACCTTAAATATAAATGAGCTAAATGCCCTATTTAAAAGACAAAGTGGCAAGCTGGATAAAGAGCCAGAACCCATTGTTATGATGCCTTCAAGAGACCCATTGCACACGCAGTGACACACATAGGCTAAAATAAAGGGATGGATAAAAATCTTCCAAGCAAATGGAAAACAGAAAAAATAGCAGGAGTTGCAATTATAGTTTCTAACAGAACAGACTTTAACAAAGATAAAAAAAAAGACAAAGAAGGTCATTACATAATGGTTAAGAGTTCAATTCAACAAGAAAATCTAACCATCCTAAATATATATGTACCTAACACAGAAACACCCAGATTGATAGGGCAAGTTCTTGGAGATCTTCAAAGAAACCGAGTCTCCCACACAATAATAGTGGGAGGCTTTAGCACCTCATTAACATTATTAGACAGATCATAAAAGAGAAAATTAACAAAGATATTCAGGATCTGAATACAGCACTGCATCAAATGGACATAATAGATATATATAAAATTATTCATATCGAACAACAAAACATACATTCTTCTCATCATCATGTGGCAAATTCTCTAAAACTGATCACATAACTGGAAGTAAAACAATCCTCAGAAAATACCAAAGAACTGAAATCATAACAAACAATGTCTCAGATGATAGCATAATCAAATGAAAAATTAAGGCTAAGAAATTCACTTAAAACCATATAATTACATGAAAATTGAACAACTTGCTCCTGAATAACTCTGGGATAAATAATGAAATTAAGGCAGACATCAAGAAGTTTTTTGAAACTAATGAAAACAAAGATACATCATGGCAGAATCTCTAGGACATAGCTAAGCTTATCCGCCATGGTCAAATTGGCTTCATCCCCAGGATGCAAGGTTAGTTGAACATATGCAAATCAATAAAGGTGATTCATCACATAAGAAAAAAAAAAAGACAAAAACCACATGATTATCTCAATAGATGAAGAAAAGGACTTCAATAAAATTCGACATCATTTCATGTTAAAAACTCTCAGTAAACTAAGTATTGCAAGAATATACCTCAAAATAATAAGAGTCATATATGATAAACCCACAGCCCCAACATCGTACTGAATGGGCAGAAGCTGGAAGTATTCCCCTTGAAAACCAGCACAAGACAAGTATACCTTCTCTCAACATTCCTATTCAACACAGTATTGGAAGTTCTAGCCAGGACAATCAAGCAAGAAAAATAAATAAAGGGCATCCAAATAAGAATAAAGGAAGTCAAACTATACCTTTTGCAGATGACATGATTCTATATGTAGAAAATTCCATTGTCTCTGCCCAAAAGGTATTTGAACTCTCAAATAATTTTCGAAAATTTGCAGGATGCAAAATCAATGTACAAAAATCAGTGACACCCCTGTACACCAACAACCTCTAAATTGAGAACAAAATCAGAAACACAATCCCATTTATACTTGACACAAAAAAATGAAAATGAAATACATAGGAGTACAGCTAACATGGAGGTGAAATATCTCTACAATGAGAAATACTGCTCTAGGAAATCAGAGATGATACAAACAAATGACATAAACAGTTCATGCTCATGGATAGGAAGAATCGATATGGTTAAAATGGCCATACTGCCCAAAGCAATTTAAAGATTCAATGATATGCCTATTTATATAGCATTGACAGTCTTCCCAGAAATAGAAAAAAACTATTTTAAAATTCATATGAGGCCAGGCACAGTGGCTCACACCTGTAATCCTGGCACTGTGGGAGGCCAAGTTGAGCAGATCACCTAAGGTTAGGAGTTCGAGACCAGCCTGAACAACATGATGAAATACCATCTCTATTAAAAATGTAAAAATTAGCTGGATATTTGCCGGGAATGGTGAAGGGCACCTGTAGTGCCTGCTAGGATGTGGTGGCATGCTCCTGTAGTCCCAGCTACTCAGGAGGCTGAGGCAGGAGAATTCCTTGAACCTGGGAAGTGGAGGTGGCAGTGAGCAAAGATCGTGCCACTGCACTCCAGTGGTGTGCGCCTGTAATCCCAGCTACTCAGGAGGCTGAGGCAAGGCAATCACTTGAATCCGAGTGGTGGAGGTTGCAGTGAGCTGAGATGGTGCCGTTGTACTCCAACCCGGTTGGCAGAGTGAGACTCTGCCCCCCTACCCCTACCAAAAAGAAAAAACCTCATATGGAACCAATAAAGAACCCAAATAGCCAAGGCAATCCTAAACAAAAAGCACAAAGTTGGAGGCATCATGCTACCTGACTTCAACTATACTATAGGGCTACAGTTACCAAAACAGCATGGTATTGGTACAAAAACAGACACATAGACCAATAGAATAGAATAAAGAACCCAGGCCGGGTGCGGTGGCTCATGCCTGTAATCCCAGCACTTTGGGAGACCGAGACGGGTGGATCACGAGGTCAGGAGATCGAGATCATCCTGACTAACACGGTGAAACCCCGTCTGTATTAAAAATACAAAAAATTAGCCAGGCATGGTGGCGGGCGCCTGTATTCCCAGCTACTCGGGAGGCTGAGGCAGGAGAATGGCATGAACCCGGTAGGCTTGTGGTGAGCCGAAATTGCGCTGGTGCACTCCAGCCTGGGCAACAGAGTGAGACTCTGTCTCAAAAAAAAAAAAAAAAAAGAACCTATAAGTAAGACCACACACCTACTACAGCTATCTGAACTTTAACTAACCTGACAAAAACAGGCAATAGGGAAAAGATTCCCTACTAAGTAAGTGTTGCTGCAATGACCGGCTAGCCATATGCAGAAAATTAAAACTGGACCCCATTCTTACACCACATACAAAAATTAACAGTGGATAGATTAAATACTTAAATGTAAAACCCAAAACTATAAAACCCCATGAAGACAACCTAGGCAATACCATTCAGGACATGAGCATGGGCAAAGATTACATGATGAAGATGCCAAAAGTAATTGCTAATAAAGGCAAAATTGACAAATGGGATGTAATTAAACTAAAGAGCTTCTGAACAGAGAAATAAACTATAAACAGAGTAAACAGACAACCTACAGAACTGGAAAAAAATTTTGCAAACTATGCATCTAACAAAGCCCTAATATCCAGGATATATATGGAATGTAAACAAATTTACAAGAAAAGAAACAACCAATTCCATAAAATGTAGGCAAAGGACATGAACAGACTCATCTTAAAAGAAGACATCCTGGCCAATATGGTGAAACCCCGACTTTACTAAAAATACAAAAATTAACTAGGCATGGTGGCACATGCCTGTAGTCTTAGTTACTCAGGTGGCTGAGGCAGGAGAATCACTTGAACCCTGGAGGCAGAGGTTGCAGTGAGCCAAGATCACGCCACTGCACTCCAGCCTGGTGGCAGAGCAAGACTCCGTCCCAAAATAAATAAATAAATAAAATAAAAATAATAAAAGATATACATGTGAGCAACAATCATATGAAAAAAAACTCAATATCAGTGATCATTAGAGAAATGCAAGCCAGAACCATGAGGAGATAACATCTCATGCCAGTCAGTATGGCTATTATGAAAAAGTCAAAAAATACCATATGTTGGCATGGTTATGGAAAAAACAAATGCTTATGCACTGTTGTTGGTGGGAGTGTAAATTAGTTCAACCATTGTGGAAGACAGTGTGGCAATTCCTCAAAGACCTAAAGATGGAAATACCATTTAAACCAACAATCCCATTACTGGGTAGGTACCCAAAGAAATATAAATCATTGTATTATAAAGACATATGCGTACATAGTTCATTGCAACACTGTTTACAATAGCAACAACATAGACACAACCTAAATGCCCATCAATGACAGACTGGATAGGCTGGGTGTGGTGGCTCACGCCTGTAATCCCAGAACTTTGGGAGGCTGAGACTGGTGGATTGCCTTAGATCAGGGGTTCAAGACCAACCTGACCAATATGGTGAAACCGCGTCTCTACTAAAAATACAAAAATGAGCCAGGAATGGTGGCGGGCACCTGTAGTCCCAGCTAGGATGTGGTGGCATGCTCCTGTAGTCCCAGCTACTCAGGAGGCTGAGGCAGAAGAATTGCTTGAACCCGGGATGTGGAGGTTGCAGAGAGCCGAGATCGCGCCACTGCACTCCAACCTGGGCAACAGAGGAACACTTCGTCTCAAAAAAAAAAAAAAAGACTGGATAAAGAAAATGTAATATTTATACACCATGGACTACTACTGCAGCCTAAAGAAGAATGAGAACATGTCCTTTGCAGATGCATGGGTGGAACTGGAGGTCATTGTCCTTAGAAAACTAACACAGGAGCAGGAAACCAAACACTATATGTTCTCACTTACAAGTGGGAGCTAAATGATGAGAAAACATGGACACAACGAGTGGAAACAACACACACTGGGGCCTACTGGAGGGTTGAGGGTAGGAGAATGAAGAGGATCAGCAAAAATAACTAATGAGTAGTAGCTTAATATCTGGGTGATGAAATAATCTGCCCATGAACCCTCATCGCACGAGCTTACCTATGTAATAAATCTGTACATGTACCCCTGAACTTAAAACAAAAGTTAAAATCAATGTCAGATACTGGGAACTGACAGAATGCCTTATACCTCTGGATACACATGGAGAATATTTTAGAGCCCCGTTGGAAAGAATGCAGGGTTTGGTGTGCTACTTAATGATTCCTTGTTTGGCAATACCGTGAGCAACTTTTTATAATATGTGAAGTCCTACTCTTGAACATTCTGTTGACCATGATTTTAATTTACCTTTTTTTTCTAGCTTTAAAAATAGTGAATGAGGTTGAGCGTTCAGCAGCATTTATATCTGGTAAGGTAAACTAAGTGCCTTCTCTGTTTAAATACATTTATTTATTCATTTATTAAATAAATATCTACTCGTGACTGACTGTGGTTCAGTTACTTTGTTAGACTTTGGAAATCTTCTGTCTCAAAATTTTTAGTGAGATTTTAACCTGAAGTAAAATTTTTGTGATACCTTCTACAATGATAAAAAGAATAGACAAAATCCATAAGAGCTTAAAATCTAATTGGACAAACATACAATAAACAAATAATTACACATATAAAAGTATAAACTATAATAAGTGCTATTTAATAACAATTCTAGGTGCCAGAATTGTCACTAAATTTTTGAATTTCAGTTGGGTCCAAAGCCATTCCATGAGCTTCTATATTTTCCAGCAACTCTTGTAGATAAATGAGAATAGGAGTTGAGTTTTATTCAATGGGAGATTTTTGTTTAACCCAGCATATTGTGGGCCTAACCTATACCCTAACTTTGAAGCTAAGAAGCTCCTGTAGATTAAAGTTTCACACACACACACACACACACACACACACACACACTTTATTAAAGCCATAGATTCTGTTTTTTCTTTTTCTTTGGTTTTTTTTTTTTTGTTTTTGTTTTGTTTTGTTATGTTTTTGAGATGGAGTCTTGCTCTGTCACCCAGGTTGGAGTGCAGTGGTGCGATCTCAGCTCACTGCAAGTTGTGCCTCCTGGGTTCACGCCATTATCCTGCCTCAGCCTCCCGAGTAGCTGGGACTACAGGTTCCCACCACCACGCCTGGCTAATTTTTTTGTGTGTTTTTAGTAGAGACGGGGTTTCACCATGTTAGCCAGGATGGTCTCGATTTCCTGACCTCGTGATCTGCTCACCTCGGCCTCCCAAAGTGCTGGGATTACAGGCGTGAGCCACCATGCTCAGCCTGTTTTTTCTTTTTCTGACACTGATTCTCTTTGGACATGGATTCTCTTTTGTATGTTGTTTTTGTTATTCATTAATAGTTATTTATAACAATCTATCCTACAGATATAATTTTAAAAATCAGGATAATGTTAAGAGTATTGGTGAACTAATGACACATAATTTAAAAATATTTAATGGCTACATGTTAATGTTAAAATTTACATATAAATGTTGCTATAGCTTTTGGATAGAAATTTGAGAGATTATAAACTGGAATACCACAAATACTACCAAACATTACACTTATCGAGTATATTAAAATAAATGTCATATAAATTTCCTGCTATTGTAGTTGAAATGGACTTTAATTCCACTTCTCTTGTGATAATTTATTTCTTTACTCCTTTTAGTATGTCTGGCCAGCTGTCTTGGACGTCTAACGTCGTGAGAAGCTAGTGGAAAATCTCATTTTTATAGGAACTCTGAGTAACTCTTTTCTTGAAAATAAATGGTAGATACTGGGAACTGACAGAATGCCTGATATCAAATCAAGTATTAGATTATATATATAATCCCTTATATCTCCTAGAACAATAAGTGTTTTTGAAACAGAATATGACGGTAAATATTAAATTGTTAGATGGACATATTTATAAACATAGAAGACTCCTTTCTAGAATTTTCCATAATCTGGTACTAAATTGCAAGGGGTCTTTTCTGAGTTAATTCACTCATTTATTCAACTTATTTTTCTTTTTAGGATTTTACTATATCTAACATCTGTGGTAAGATACTAGAAATATTTTTAAAAACTTTAATGAAGATTTGAAAATATATTCACAAAGATATAACCTCTCAAGACATTTGAGAAATCTTATTTGCAAAATCTTTTTATGAAGAATCTTCACGTAGAGAAAACAGGCAAATAAATAGGAACTGATCTTAAAACATAATAATTTTGTAATGCAGGAAGTTTATGATGTTCTGGCAATATCTAGTAAGAATATTTGACTTAGCATAGAACTTTCATGGACATTTCTAGAAGAAAATTACACTTAACAACTAAAAGATAATTAGGAGTTGTGAAAGGAGGAAAAGAAAGAGAACTCCAGAGCTGGGAGCGGTGTCTCAGGCCTGTAATCCCAGCACTTTGGGAGGCCTACGCGGGCAGATCATCTGAGGTCGGGAGTTCAAGACCAGCCTGACCAACGTGGAGAAACCCCGTCTCTACTAAAACTACAGATAAAATTAGCCGGGCATGGTGGTGCATGCCTGTAATCCCAGCTACTCCGAAGGATAGGGCAGGAGAAATGCTTGAACCTGGGAGGCAGGGGTTGCAGTGAGCCAAGATCGCGCCATTGCACTCCAGCCTGGGGAACAAGAGCGAAACTCCATCTCAAAACAAAACATAAAACAGAACTCCAGGAAGAAATATCAGTTTTTAATAACAACAACTAGATAACAATATCGAAGAACCCTGAAGTTGGGAGAGAAAGCACGAGAAAATAAAGAAAAAGAGCAGTATGTGGCTAACGTGTTAAGTAGAATATTGGAAGACCCTAAATAGATATGCTTGAAGTCACATCAAAAAGAATCTTGCAAGACATGTTAAGAACTTCAAGTATTTTTCTGAATACAAGAGACAGGGTTTACTTTAAGGATCACAGGGATCTTCAGTGAGAAGTATGACTCAAGAGCAGGGAAGAGATAGAAAGCCTTTTCTTAGATCAAGTAAATATCAGGACGACCTACTAGCCTAAGAAAATAGTGGTAAAGATGAGGAATGAGGATATTCAACACCTACTTAGGAGATAAAATGATGAGGGCTTGATGATTTATTGCATGTGAACACTGAAAAAGAAAGAAGAGTTTCTCTCAATTTAATAATTTTGCTTAGTTCAGTAGAGAGGAAGACATAATTTCAAATATTTTAATGTTTTAAATATTTGTTTCCAGATGTTTTGAGATAGCGATATGAAGATGCTGAATAGAAACGTGGATATGCAACTCCAGATCTCAAGAAAATGTGATGAACTAAATTTTAAATTTAGAAATAACATATATATTAAAATTGAAATGAAAGTACTGGGTAGGATAACATTCAGGATAATTGCATAGTTGCAAACAATGAAAGCCTAAATTTGAGTCCCTGTCATTTCCAATATTTAAAAGTTTGTTTGAGGATTATAAGAAGCAAGCAAAAGAGATGGAAAAAGAGAGTACAAGATAGAAGAGAAAATCTGGGTAATCTCATGGAATCCAATAGTAACTATCCCTTTTGCAGTCTCTGTCAAGGTCACAATCTTTTTTTATTCTCCAACACCCAAGTTGATGGTACACAAACACAATAATACGGGTAAATATTTTCATAATTTCCATCAGAAATTGCAACAAGAATGAGAAAAAAAAAAAAAAAAGCCTTAGGTAGAAAATAGTAAATGTATTGAACTCTCCTGGGAGGGAAAAATAAAAAAGGAAAGGATTTAAAAGGGCTCATTTGATTTAGTACAAAAGCAACTTTGGATATTTTAGTGTAACTTGTTTCAATAAAGCTGTGTATTAAGGATTAAGTCCATTATCTCATTTTCATGAGAACATCGTTTATTTGACACTAACGTAATGCTATCATTAGATTCTCCAAGTGTTAGTACAGGAAGTGTGACAAAATCTCCTAGCTTGGTTGAAGGAGCCCATCCAGAAAATTCTGGGGCTACTGGGTGAGAAAGATGTTCTGAGTAATTAGTATGTTATCAGCAAATTATCTAACAAAACAAGAAAAACAGCCTGTGATCAATATTTCATAAGCACTTTCCAAGAACATTCTCAATTTTGGGGGTGGAGGAAAAACATCAGATATAGTATTGATAATGATCTTTTTGGTAATTAATTAATGACAGTCAAATAGCTCTGTTTTCAGTTGCAGACAACTGCCTTCCTCCTATATCTAATTTCTCATATCTCTTTTTTAATTGATCATAAGTTCTTATTCTCTAATATTTTATTCTTACTAGTATTCCTACTTTTTTCTCTTTTATCTATGTTTAACATAGTATATGGAAAGAGAGGAAGGTAGAGCAATGACCTATAGAAGTTACATGATCATATTTTTTGGAATCATAGTTCTAGAAAACACACTTTTTCATCATCTTTACTAAGATATGATACACATACTATGCACCATAAAATGTTCTTACTTAAAGTAGAATTCAGTGTCTTTGTACATACTCATAAAGATAGATAAATCAATCTCCATTATCACAATCAATTTTAGAACATTTTATTTCACCATAAAGAAGCTGCATATCTCTTTACCAATAATTCCTCACTCTATTTCCCCCTAACACTTGGAAAATCATCGATTTATGTCTCTATGGATTTGCCTTTTCCAGGTATTGTATATATATGAAATCATACACTATACAGGATATTAGACTGCATTCTTTAACTTTGCATACTATTTTCAAGGCTCATCCATGTTGTAGTTGTGCATTTATACTTCCCTTATTTTATTACTGATTATACTCCATTGTAAGTCTACACCACATTTTAGTTATTTCATATATCCATTCTTCAGGTAATGGGCATTTGGATTGTTTTCAGTTTTGGATATTATGAATGATAGTGCTCTGAACATTAGTGCACAAGCTTTTGTGTAGACTATCTTATCATTTCTCTTGAATATGTATGTGTTAATGAAATTGCTAGGTCAAATCGCAACCGTATGTTTGACACATTGAAGAAACAGTTACTAAACTGATTTTTTGTGTGTGTGTGACTGCACCATTTTACATCCTAGCAGGAATATACTGGTGTCCAATTTCTCCATGTCTTTGCCTTCAGTTATCTGTCTTTTTTGATTATATCCATCCTAGTGTGTGTGAGTGTGTGAATCTAGGATTCCAATTGTTGTTCAGATTTACATAGCTCTACTGGATAATAGTATTGAACATTTCTGTGTGTGTGTTTGTGTTATTGGTCATTTATATACTTTATTTTGAGAAATTTATAAGGACATTCTTTACCTATTTTTACATTGTATTAATTAAATTCTTTACCCATTTTTACATTATAGCTTTATTATTGAATCATAAGAGTTCTTTATATATTTTGGATATAATTCCTTATTGGATACAGTATTTGAAAATACATAATTACCTTCTTCCATTATGTGCTTTGTGTGTTAAGTTCTTAATGGTATTGTTTGCACTGCAAAAGTTGAGATTTTTTATTTTTATTAAGTCTACTTTGTCTATTTCTTAAGTTTTCTTTTGTACTTTTAGTATTGTATCTAGTAAACTCTCACTAACCCCAGTCAAGATTTACTTCTATGATTTCATATAAGAGTTTTATAGTTTTTATTCATACATTACTTCTAGTGTTCATTTTTGTTAATTTTTTGTGTGTGGTTAATTTTTGTGTGTGGTATATGTAGAGTGTCCATGGCATCCTTATTGGAAATCAGTTAACCAAAAGTATAAGGGTTTATTTCTAGACTCTAAATTCTGTCCATTTGTCCATGTCTATCCTTATGCCAGTACCATACATTCTTGATTACTATAGCTTTGTAATAAATTTTGAAATTGGGAAGTATTATTTCTCTCTTTATTCGTTTTTAAAGATTCTTTTGGCTGTTCTTGGTTCCTTGCATTTCTATATGAATTTTAATATAACTTGACAGTTTCTGCAAAAATGCCAGTTGAGATTTTGATAGAGCTTGAGTTGAATGTGTCGATTAATTTGAGGAAATTTGCTATTTTTTGGCAATATTTTTAGGTAGAGTTGGTGGGAAGGCAAGGGTGGTATAAATACTGGGATTCTGTCTTTTCCAGTGAGAAACTATAGCCCCAAATTGGGCTTTCTGTGGAGAGAGCCCTCTGATTTGTTGGGTGAACCCTTTCATAGTAGAGCTTCCATCTAACTGACCTAAGGAAATAACAAGAATTGGATTATGGTCAAATGTCCCAAACTTTTATTATTTCTGAGGTTTAGTAAATTGTCATGAGTGATTGTTTCTCCATTTGTGGTATATCCTTATGGCAATTTACTTAAATATACTTTAAATGATTGTTTTGTTTGTTTGGATTTTATTTGTTTTCATTTTGTGATTTTCATCTATTATGGCTGTTTCCACTGATGAGTTAGTGTGCAGAGCACCTCTAGCCGCCATACTCGGAACAAAATAAGAGCTAGTAGTTGCCCTACATGATAAGGACTGAAACCAGGGTAGAGCCTTTTAAAGAGTAAATAAAACTTCAAAAAGTTAAATTAGCAAATATATACAGTTGTAGCAGTTAGCAACAGTTGTAGGAGCATAAGGAGTTCAGTATGGTTTCTGTTTAATTTCATTTTACATGGGAGAAACTAAAGCATGTTTAAATTATAAGCAACATCTAGATACGAGACAGATTTAAGATTTAAGTTCATAAGTTAGCAGCCAAAAGTTGAAGAGGTGGTAAGCTAACAATTTCAGTTTTTTTTCTGTGAATTATGAGACATGATTATCTGCTGAGAGCTGGAGGAGAAAATGAGTCAGTGTTTGGAGGTGAACTGTAGAAAAGGTTTGAAATTGTTGGTGTGATGAATGGACCACAACCTACCAGGAAAATGTAGTAGACTGGAAGGTAGTTTTGGAGGTACAACTGAGGTTGATGGGCATGGATTTAGAATAACACTGATTTAAATATTTTATCTGCAAGGCCGGAACTAACTTGCCTGTCATTTTCTGGAAACATTTTGAACGTTCGAATAGGATTTGACCACAGGTTTAGTAAACTGAAAGGATTTGTTTTTCTTCTCTTATTGAAAAGAAACAACTTTACATAAGTATTCCTTGTTCCTACTTGCAGCATTACATTAGGCCATTTCTACATAAATTTCTAGGTGGATTTATGAAGTGCAGACCTAGTGTGGGGGATCATAAGTAGGTCATGCATAGGGCAACTTTCATTTCATTCCTCTAGCACCTTTGGTAACATTAAAAGCACCAATGTAATCCTGTTCCCTGATCCAGCTGTAAATGTTCAACATGAAATCATTTGAGCTTGCTCACAGGAATTGTTCTGGTTGTCTGTGGAATTATAACAGTCACTAGAGGAAATATTTTTACTTACTGCCTCTCTTCCCTTGTACTAAAGAATCAAATTAGTGACCACAGCTACCCTCCTTGTCATGACTGACACGTAAGAAGAGCTGTCTGGCAGTTGACAATTAACAAACTGCATTTTTTTCTTTTTCCTGGGGGCATTAGGGACATGATATTTCTCTGTTATTTTCACTAATTAGAAGTGGATAAATCTCCTAAGAACCTGTGATTGGATTCAGTTTGGATAAGGTTTATCTGGTTGTCAAATTGATACATTATATGAAATGAGTCGGAGCCGTCTATGTCTTTACACCTAACTGAATTAGTGCTTCTCTTGCATCTAATGATTCCAGCCTGTCTTCTTTGTTCTGTCGTGAATTGACTCATTATAATCCACTTTGGATAGTTCTACTCTAACCTCTGACCTATCTTTCAAATCCCACTTTATACCTAAATATTATTTTTCTGTCTTATGGGCAATAAATTGTGTGTAGGTTGGAAGCAACTTAAAATAAGAATGATTTGAGGCTCCAGTCATGATGTATTAGATCAGTCAGATGCAAACTCTTCTTGATGTAATGGAATAACTTGTGAGAGGGAGTTTTGACTTATTGACACATCTAAATAAAAATCCGTAGGTTAAAAAGGATTTGGAGGGGAAGAAGGGGATCAAGTAAATGATTTGAGCAGTTGAAGAAGTATTAGGCCATTGAAATTTGAGGAAACATTTTGGAGATTCTGGTAATATTCCTAGTGTCTACCAGCATTTATGTATTGATTATGTTGCAGCTCAGAAAATGATACCCTAAAGTAAAGCCTCAAGATCAGCCTCAGAAGTAGATACTCTCTGACCTTCTCTTGATCCCCTGTATTTCAGCCTCATTCTCCCCGAGAAGTTAACCAGAGAAACTGGACTCCCTCTTCTCCAAGGCAGGTCAGAGAAACTAGAACTCCATTTCTCCAAAGTCAATCATAAAACCTAAAAATATGATTCTAACTTCCCTCCACCTGTTTGTGGAAGACCTGGCCATAAAGAAATTCTCTGACCTACCGTCTCTGATAGTAGGGTCATGAGACCCCTATTCCAGAAAGGGTCATGTGACATACCTCGTAGAAAGTAATGCTGCACAGAGAGGCCAAGAAGAATCTGAACAAAGAGACCTTTCTAGCTTTCCCCCATCAGTCTATTTCTATCAGCTCATACACTTTTTGTCCAATCACATCTCTACAAGGCTGACACTGCTTCATCAAACCTAAGTGTAAAATCAGATAGTTTCTTCTGTGTCTTTGCATCTTTAATGTGAAGGCTCTCAGTCTTGTAAAACTATAATTAAATAAATTTGTTATGCTGTTCTCTTGTTGTTCTGTCTTTCAATAGAGAAGTGTTGGCTGTGACCCTTATAATGTGTGAAAAAAAGTAATACTCTTTTCACCCCATGAGTGTTTCACCATGTTCTAAAATATTTATGAGAATTTTTTACATGATACAACAGCCCTATGAGGTAAATGATTTTTCTTTTTAATCTTACTGGGCAGATAAGAAAATACAGGCTAAGAGATTTTTAGCAGTGGGATCAACTCCAGAATCAGTAAGTGTTGGAAATGAGTTTGAATTCCAGAGGCTATTATATAACCGTTTCTTGAACTTGTTAAGATGAATGGTGGGGAGAAAAAAGAAGACTGTCTCAATATTCTAATCTGGAAAACCAGAATGGACTTATATGCGTTTCTTAATTTCTTTAGTTCTAATAAGCATCAAATGAGATATTATATAAGAAAAGCACTTTGCTCAAATATTGTGTAGCTTTAAATCTCAGGAGCTCTTAACTGGAAATGAAGCAAATATGACTCTTCAATATACCTGGAATGCATTGGTTAAATGCGAATGTGTTCTCAAGACCACACTGAAATGTTACAAAAGGGAACATGATTTGAAGATACATGTCAGAGAAGTGGTCAGTCCAACAGGCAGTAATAAGAGTCTGAGGAATGTGACATTTGTGATGAATCTCTTGTATGAAAAGAATTGAACAAATATCCATTATCCCAGAGGTGAGTTTGTGAAGCCTGATACTTAATGAGGCCTGGAACTACCATTGCTATTGCCATCAATAGTTCTTCCTGAGAACAAGCTACTTTTCACTTCAGGGTATACTTAATTTACAATAACACAACTATCCAGTAGACACATTGATACTTCTCTCTAGGACTGTCAAATAGCCACCCAATGAGTTGTAAATGAATTATTAATATTGTCTGTCAATGTTTTTATATGTATGATAATTAAGATAATTCTTTTATAATTCTTTATAATTTTCCTTTATAATTATTTCAACCTATAACCATTAAGCTTCACAGAGGTTTAATTAATATTTAAATTTAGGTTCCAGTTACTATACTTTGTTTTATTCCATTCCCTGCTGGTTGTTAAATTATTTGAGAGGAACTACCTACTGAGATTATTGGTGGTTATAAATCCAAAGAAAATACTTAGAACCATGCTTTTCCAACTCTTTTTGACTCATGGTACACATGACAATATTTACATGCCACAGGGAAGCAGTTGCTTAAGATTTCACTGTGTTTGGGATAATAATATCTGAGTAGATCAGTAGATTTTGGCTCAGTGTTTGGCAAGCTCTGTGAACCGTAGCAATGTTCACTAAAAACGATGTTTAGTGAGTTAGAATGAGTTAGAAACATAGAAGTCATTATCACAAAGCGATAAAAAATATAATGTTTATTTCAATAAAACTGAATACAACTTTGTGTTAAAGTTTCTTTCTACTGATAAAAAAAGCAACTTTGTTCAAATTAAATCATTTACTTCTGTCTTGAAAGATAATCTATGTTGGTTGATTTCAGCATATAGCTTAGGAATTAATTTTTGTCATAGCTTTGGTAGAAAGACTACTTAAGGAATATACAACTTTTATGCCCAGAGAAAGTTGACTAAACTCTGATTTTAAGTCTAAACAGGGTTCCGCAAAAGAACATTCATATACCAATAAGTTTTATATAGATATTTAAATACATTGTGATTCTTCAGAAATTATATGAGGGTTTGGGGAAATTACTTAATGGAGTTTAATTAGCATTAATACTAGGCAATCTTTTGTTCTTTTTTTTTTTTTTTTTTTTGGAGACACAGTCTTGCTCTGTTGCCCAGGCTGGAGTACAGTGGTACGATCTCCACTCACTGCACTTCTGCCTCCTGGATTCAAGCAATTCTGCTGCTTCAGCCTCCCAAGTAGCTGGTACTACAAGCACGTGCCACCATACCCAGGTAATTTTTGTATTTTCAGTAGGGACGGGGTTTTTCCATGTTGGCCAGCCTGGTCTCGAACTCCTCATCTCAAGTGATCCATCCACCTTGGCCTCCCATAGTGTTAGGATTACAGGTGTGAGCCACCATGCCTGGCCCCTTTATTTCTTCTTTTGCACTGCATGTAAAGGTGCTCACTCTGAAACCATAGACATCAGAAAGGTAAGATAAAATAAATACACATTCATTCATTCATTCATTCATTCACTCATTCTCTCAATAAATACTTTTGGCAGACCTAGTAGGTAATCTAATAGTAACATTTTATTACTAGGTACTATATTATTCTAGATGTGGGAGATTCCTCAGTGGATAAAACAGACAACGATCCTTAGCTACATGAAACTACAGTATATTGATGAGAGATGGAAATGAAAAATAAAAAATAAAAAATACATTGTATGTTAGAGGATGATAAGTGCTACATAGAACCTATAAAGCAATGACAAAGATTAATAATTTTTTTTTTCAGAGAAAGTGGAGTGGATTTTAGATAGGTTTGCCAGGAAAGACGCACTGAAGAATGACTTTGAGAATGGGCCTGCAGCCATGTGGAAGGAAGCATAGTGACATTAAGAGCCAGAGCTTTTCAGAAAGAGGGAAGAACGGGGGCAAAGGGCCTGAGACAAGGAGGGCTGTACATGTTTGAGAAACTTTAAGGAGGCCTGTGTATCTGAACAGAGAAAACTTGGGGTAGAGTGAGAGAAACAAAGTCAAAGAGTTACAGATGTAAGATTTTGGAAGGTCTTGTAGGTCATAGTAAGATACTGACTTTTATAATAATTATTATTTTTTTAATCCCCAAGTTTGAGCAGGATAAAAAGTTGTTGAGTGGAGTGAAAAGGGAATTGAGCATAAAAGTGGCTTTATTGGATTAGGTATCAATGTAATTTTTTTTCCGGTTGCTGTTGTGAGGGTAAGGGCAAAGGCATACATTGGAAAACTAGTTAGGAATATAATATGGAAATAATCCAAATGAAGTTTGATTGAGCTTTGTGGATCTGGGTGGTACAGCAGGACTCATGAGAGGTAGTCAAATTCTGAATATATAATGAAGAGTCATCCTAAAGATTTGCTGCAAGATCTAATATCATGTGGTGAGAGAGAAGCTCTCTAGTCCTGTACATCTGCAAGGGCTATGGACTGAATATTTATGACCCTCCAAATTTATAAGTTGAAATCTTAACCTCTAATGTGAAAAGGCTGTGGAGTCAGGTCTTTGGAGGTAATCAGATTATGAGAGTGACCCTCAGGAATAGGATTTTCATCCTTATAAAAGGGACCCCAGATAGTTCTCTAGCCCTTATGTTATGTGAGGATACAGCAACACAGTAGTGATCTGCAATCCCAAAGAGTGCCCACACCACAACTGGCCATGCTAGCACCCTGATTTGGACTTTCCAGCCTCCAGAACTGTGATAAATAAATTTTTAGTTTATAAGCCACTCTATCTATGGTATTTTTCTTACAGCTATTTGAAAAAACTAGGACACTAGATTTCTGCTCTGGCACAGAGAGGTAGAATTTCAGTTAGTTGAGATAAAGAAAAGAATTTTAAAAGCATGACAAAGGAGGGGAAAAACTGGGGGTCAGTTTTGAACATGTCAACTTTGAGATGCCTATTACATACCTAAATATAAATGTCATGGTGGTGGTTGTGTTTTGTTCTGTGATACTCGGAGGAGAGATCTATGTAGCGACACACATTTGAGAGTCAACAGTGTATACAGGTGGCAATTTATAGTGTTGTCAATCAGCATATTTTTTTTTTCAAACAAATTCTCAAATTCTTTTAACTCTGTAAAGAGTTAAGAGTTAGGCTTTATGGTTTAACGTTGCTTCTATACTAATCCCCAAGCTGTCTTCCTCTGGATTTATTTTTTTGCAAGATAATAAAACATTCCTTTGTCTAAACTACAGTTTTTTAAGTCTTTGTTGGTAGTATTCACATTCTTAACTTTCCTAACTATAAGATACAGCCAGTAAATTAGACAAGGCCCAATACAAAATAAAACAGTATAAATATTGAATAGTGAAAATTAGAACCTAGAACTGTTATTCACAGACATAATTACTGCCTAGAAAATCCACAAAAATCAGTTATAAACTATTAGAACATTAAGTATGCTATTTGGTGAGCTCACAAATATACAAATATAAGAAATAAAAATCAAAAGTTCACTAATAAACTATCAATAAAAATTCTTAAAATATGTGAAAAGAGACCTCTTATTTAAATGAGCAAAAGTATATTTTTGCTACATCACTACTGATGAAGATCCAGAAAAATAACTAAATTATTGACATATGTCAATAATCATAATACAGTAGGCAGAGAAAGCATTTTGCATGACTGTGTCACCACATACTCAAATGGATGAATTTCTTCTGTTTTCTCCTCTCTAGATGCATAGATTTCAAATTAATATTCGATACATGAACCAAATAATCTAATTTCTTTCTGCTTATTTTAAATGGATCTTCCTTTTCTTTTGATTTTTCTGTAAAAGCAATATTTTATATCTTACATATAATGTCTTGCATATTAGCAGGTTTCATTTGATTATCAAAATATTGCAGTAGGTGCTGCATCCACGTTTTATAAAAGTGGAAGTAGTAGCAAAACTATTTTAATTTTTTAAATGTAAGTTAGGTAGCGAATGATGATGATGAAATTGAAATGTAAGAATTCTGAGTCCAAATTTTATTCTTCCTTGGGTAAATAATTCATTACTTTCACTGGTAAATGGTTCTCCTTACCTTGCGAGCACATGAAAAGAGGAACTTCCCTGCACCTGTTGTAGCTGAATGTGGTCACATGACCAGTCCTGGCCAAAAAGTAGTGCCAATTCTATTTAATTATTTATGTAAGAGCTGTCTTCTCCATGTGGTTCTGTGTTCTGTGCCTAGAAAAATCTAAGAAACTGTCAGTAACGGTTGGAGACACTGGCTGCTTGAGGGACTTGGAAGTCAACCCATAACAGCCATGATGCAGATAGAAGACAGAAAACTTTGTTGTTAAAGTCACTGATATGTAGAGTAATTTATGTCTTCTGTAAAATATTGACTTATGTTTTAACAATCATCACTTAGGTTTTCTATAATTCAGACTTACAGTTTCTATATATATATCTATTTTAAAATTCATTAAAGCTTGGTAGTTTTCTTTTAACCATAGGCATATATTTTATAAAGTAATGGCAATAAATATAATTTTACTCCTGGAAACAATGTGAAATTACATGCTTTATTTCAGGAAGAAAATGAGCTTCGTAGCAGGCAGGAGAGATATCTATATCAATCTATACATCTATCTACATATCTATTTATATTTGAAAACTCATAATTATAAACCCTGAAGGTATGTAAAATATCTTAGTGGTTTTCAAGTGGAAAAGACTCTTAAATACCATTTCAAAGTATAATTATTTTAAATGTCCCTATCCATATTCATATATATATACATATATCCTGTAACATGAGTGGTGTTGAGAACATTTCCTCCTCATGGTAGCCTGGAGGCAAATTTTAAAGACATACAGCTCAGCCACCAGAGAGACTGTGGAACTGATGAAAGTCAATTATGTTATGAAAAACCCTTTTTTTTCAAAGAGAGGAAATACTGGAAGAATTTTATTATCAGCTGTAACTATTATAATGCTTATGTTTTTCCTTTTCGATTTTGAAACACTGGCGATGTCTGTAGATTTAAAAACTACAGCTTTTTCAGTGAAGATGTGGCTGAGAGTAACGCTAGTCAGTATATTTGAAAAGAGGAACATGTCGTGATTGAAAAGACAGCAGAAGAGCTATACATTACATCACAGAAGTTTGGGAAGATATGTGCAGCAAGAACTAGACTAACAGCAAATTCAGAGTTACATCCAATGTATAGAAATACTCACTGAACTAAAACACTTCATTATATATACGTAAAGTCTTTGAAACAAACAAACATACAAACACACAAACAGACCAAAAAAACACAGAATTGCATACAAGGCATTACAGTGGCAAATGAAACAGTCAGGGAGACGCACCATGACTCCTGACCAGGTAAAAAAGCACAAAAGGCATTTCACAGATACTGAAATTATGAAGAAATACAACAGATATTTATATCCTACTTGATGTCAACGTAGTGACATCAAGTCATGTCTCCAAAGCATCCTGTAAGTCTCCTTGCATCTCACTGTGTTCAGTGGCCAGAAATACAGAAAGTAGAACAAATATACAGAGTTTGTCTCACTCCAGAGCAAGAATTTATTTTGAATTTTCAGGAAAAGAAGAAGTGAAACATTTTTACAATGTTTGTTAAACCCTTCATGTATTCATGAAGAAACGAAATACAGTCATCTGGGAGCTCTGGATGAGAAGGGGGACATTGGCAGACTATGGTGATTCTGGGGGCTGAGAAAGCCACTACTCTTTTGTTTATTCCCCCAGAGCAGCCACAGTCTCTATTCCAGGTTAAGAGAGAATTCTTGGTGCCACTGCCTGATCTAAGACATAGCGTTAATATCAATGGGTTTGATCCTCTGAGTTTTATATTCAATTATTGTAAAACTTACAAATGATTT
This sequence comes from Theropithecus gelada, assembly GCF_003255815.1. Classification (NCBI taxonomy): domain Eukaryota; kingdom Metazoa; phylum Chordata; class Mammalia; order Primates; family Cercopithecidae; genus Theropithecus; species Theropithecus gelada. The sequence continues at coordinate 27,809,395 of NC_037672.1, forward strand.
TTCATCTTTCCAGATGAACAGAGGAAACTTCACTACCCTATAATCTCCCTCCATTTGACTAGTCCATATATTGGTGTCTTTCCTTGGTAATACTCTTTTCTGGGTGATAGTTTCTGTACAGAATCGTCTCCATTTGGTTGCACGCAAACAAAACTAACTGACTGCAACAGAATAGCAGTAACAGCAATAAGACAAGAGCAGATATATCAGGAACATGCTGTGGCACCTCAAGAAATTGAAGAGCAAAAATAAATGCCAGGAAAGGACTCCAAAAGAGATGGAGAGCTACCGGAAGCTGAGGAACAGAGCTTTTGGCCTCCACTTCTCTCTGCTTCACACTTCACATTTTTACCAGCCATTTTTTCTCTCAGTTCACTTGACTAAACAAGATCATCATCTGTAATTGTATATATTTCAACTACTGCTGCCATGAGAAAAACTAGCATCGGCTTCTCATTAACGCTTCCTTTTTTTTTTTTTTCAGACGGAGTCTCGTTCTGTTGCCCAAGCTCAAGTGCAGTGGTGTGATCTCAGCTCTCTGCAGCCTCAGACTCCCAGGTTCAAGCAATTCTGCCTCAGCCTCCTGAGTAGCTAGGAATACAGGTGGATGCTACCATGCCAGGCTAATTTTTTTTTTTTTTTGTATTTTTAGTAGAAACGGGGTTTCTCCATGTTGGTCAGGCTGGTCTCAAACTCCTGACCTCATGATCCACCCACCTCGGCCTCCCAAAGTGCTGGGATTACAGGCCTGAGCCGCTGTGCCCGGCGTCAGGTATTTCTTTATAGCAATGCAAGAATGGAATACAGTCAACATTGGGGAATAATGTGGTATACTAATACTTATTGTCCCAATACTAAATTCTGAATTAATAGACTATGAAAATAAGAAATGATTTCATCATAGTTATAGAGAAAAAAAGGAGAGCCCTTATTGGTTTTACGTAACAACAAAATGCTTTGACTGAAAGTGAGATATATCACATTGTGTTTAAAATTCATTGACCAGCAGAGGTTACGTGATCTTAGACAACAAGGGTCTCTAGAAGTGTAATCCTACTGTGAGGCAGAATGGAAGGATGAATATATATTTGTCAAACAGAACAATGTAGGGAATAATTACATTAGCTCTCTGTCTCTCTCTCAAAATGAATAACTGAATAGCAGAGGACTTAAAAACCTTAGAAAGAAATAGAGTCACTATTTGAATAATTATTTCTGCTTCCAAATTCTTTATTGATTATTCTCACTACAACAATTTTTCCTTTCGATTTTACCAACCTGAGATATTCTCAAAAGCAAAACACAAAAAGTAGGGACCAACATATAATATAGGGAAAGAGAATGAACCTTAACAGAATACATCAGGAAAGTAGGGACTGGGATAAAAGATGTATTCAAAAAAATATTGAAATACTACTATGTAAATCCTGATATTTTACTAATTATTTTAATTTTATTTTTAATAGTCATAGTGTTCATATAACTAAAGAAAAATACCTATGCATACTCAGCTATGCAGTTTAATTTTTTTAAAAAACGTTGTATTTTCCAGATATAATGATGCTTGAAGAGATGGAGTCAAATATAATGAACTTATGTTGGTGAACGAAATAAGGAACAGAACATGCAAACTCACACAACCCACAGGCTCCAGGCAAATCTAGACACACCATTGCCTCCCACATTTCCAAGCATTAAGGCGACCCTGGCTCTTTCTATGAGAAGTGCTTCAACAGAAACTTCTTGGCCTAAGGGTCCTAAGTATGACAAATGCATTATCTCCTGATACAGATTTTCTCTCCCTCTCCAGCTTGCCTTATGAAGTGAGGACTGTCCTTGATGGAGGTTTTAATAGGCCTTTCTAGCCTGAGGGAAATTTTGCTTTTTCATAGTCAATAGACTCTAAAGATTTGGAAAAGAAAGCATAGCCTGAAACTCATTTTAAACATGTACCCACTAGTGTTGGGTCTTGGAGCAACCTGAACTTGAGAAAAAATTCTGTTTCCTCTCATTAGGCATTTATGCACTTCCTTCTGCTAGCAACTATTTATTTATTTATTTATTTATTTATTTATTTATTTATTTATTTTCTTATTATCATTTTCCTTTCTACTTTCACATCTCTTTCATCTTAAAAGACCTCTTTACTTTCTTGGATCTTCTTTACCATCTTATAGTGGTTTTTCATTTGTTTCTTTCTATTGTTGTTCTCCTTGAATATTCTATGGTTTACTCTGACTGTCTTAGTTCCCTAAATGCTACATTCTCTCTGTTTGAATGCCTCAAATTCTGACTTTTGACCTAGTGACTCTCCTGAAAAGGTGCTAATGATTTCATTCATTCACTCATTCACTTATGAAATACTTACAGAACCCCTTGCTCTGTTATAAGCAAGGAGTACATGGTGATGAGTGGAAGAGATAGACGCATCCAATGTTTGCTTACGTGTGTAAATACATATAAATAAAATGTTAATATGTGAAAAAAATTATAGTTTTTACTGCAAATCAGTGGTTAACTAGCCTCCACTTGCAGGTGAATTCTAGCCTTTTGTGTAAACAAAATTATATTTTGTTAGATCTCAACTGGAGGCAATATAGCCCCTCAAGAGATATGTGGTAATGCCTGTATGTATTTTTGATTGTCATAATTTGGGGGTGCAGCTGACAACTAGTGGGTATACTAGGGATGATGTAAAACATCTTATAATACAATGGATGGTCCTCCACACCAAAGAATGATCCAGCCTAAAATGTGAATAAAGCAGAATTTAATTTTGTCCATTTATACACAGCTATATTCCTCTTTTTTTGGTCTGTTTTCTATGGCTGCATTTGTGCTACCATGACAGAGTTTAGTAGCATTGATATAGACCTAAGGTCTACTGAGACTATCATATTTTTTCTCTGACCTTTTATAAGAAAGAGGTATTGGCTACTGATTTAAACTAAAAGACAACAACAAGATATTGTTACAGAAGAACATGACTAAGATGGAAGTGTGAGGGCCAACGAATGCTTCTGCGATTAAATAAGTAAAGATTTGATGTAAAAAATGAGTATGTTTACTAGGGTAACGGGGTAGGGGAAGAATATTTTGCCATTGGGAAACCTTATGTGACAAATTGGAGACAGGAAAGAACAGGATGCATTCCAGAAGTTTCATTTGGCTGCCAGATGGTAGGAGAAGACTATGTATGAGTAGAGATGAGGAAAGCAAGTAGGAGTCAGGTCATGTAAGCCATATTAAGGAATGTGAATTGTGTTATGAGAAGCAATTGGTTTTTAACCATTGAAGTGTGTATAATCAATTTCTGCTTTAAAAAGATCAGTGGTCAGGCGTGGCGGCTCACTCCTGTAATCCTAGAACTTTGGGAGGCCAAGGTGGGTGGATTGCCTGAGCTCAGGAGTTCGAGACCAGCCTGGGCAACACAGTGAAACCCCATCTCTACTAAAATACAAAAAATGTACCCGGGTGTGGCAGCATGCTCCTGTAATTCCACCTACTCAGGAGACTGAGACAGAAGAATTGCTTGAACCGGGGAGGCAGAGGTTGCACTGAGCCGAGATTGTGTCATTGCACTCCAGCCTGGGCTACAGAGCAGGACTCCATCTCAAAAAAAAAAAAAAAAAAAAAAAAAAAGAAAGAAAAGAAAAATAGTAAATAGCATATAAATAGCACAGCTCAGCAAGGAAAGATGGGTAGGGAAAAATAATTACTTAATAATTACTTTCTGTATAGTAAGCGACTTAGAGTGTCTGGAATTACAAGGGTTAAGTAGAATAAATATAAGAAAGGAGGGTCTAGTTGGAACTATGAAACATCCTTAATTCTATGTTAAGAGATTGGGGTTTTATTCTATAGACACTAAGGAGTCATCTTTGAAAAGCAGAAACGTGCCATGACTACAACAATGCTGAAGAGGAATTTTATTTATTTATTTATTATTTATTTATTTATTTATTTATTTATGAAAATGAGCAGAAGGCACTAGTGTATAGGGAAAGTCAGTGTATTAAAGATAGTCAGTGGAGAAGCCCATATTAAAAAAAAAAAAAAAAAAAAGTCTCGGGATTCTAAGGCCACCAGGCATGGAAAGGTCAGAGAAGCATTAAGAGACACAGAAGTAGAACTAGCAGAATGTTCCATAAACCAAACTCTGTCACATGAATACATTTATCTGCAAGGGAGGCTGGTGAATCTCGTGTTTGTCTTCATTGTTGTGGATTTAACTACATTGTGGATTTATTAATAAGAGTTATCCAGAGAAACAAAGCCAACAAAACATTTGTAACTATATTTCTATCTAGATAGAGAGAGAAAGAGAGACAGAGGGAAGATTATCAGGGTGAGGAAGTCCCACAGCCTGCCTTTTGCAAACTGGTGATCTAGGAAAGCTGGTGCTAAAATTCAGTCCAACTCCAAAGGCCTAAGAACTAGGAGATCTAATGTGTGAATACCAGTCAGGGGGCAAAGATGAGATGCTGTGTTCCAGCTCCAGAAGGTAGGCAGGAAGCAAAAAAGAGTGAATTCCTCTTCCCTCTGCCTTTTGTTCTATTTTTGCCCTCAAGGAATTGGATGACACTCACCTGCATTGAAGGAGAAAAAACGTACTTTACTGGTCCAGATGAGATCAAATGTGAATCTCATCTGGAAACCTTCCCACAGATACATACAGAATTACTGTTTAATATGGGCACTCCATGACCAGTAAGGCTGATGCATAAAATTCACCATCACAGTAGGGTTTATTTTATTAAGGAGAAAGAAAAAATATAATGAAAGACAATTGGCATTCCTGGTCACAATGACTAACGTGCATACCTAGATGTGCTTGTGGTTTTGTCATAGGCACGTTCTTTAGTCTTGGGGATCATGAAAAATAAAAGAAGAGGGTGGAGAAGGAGGGGGAAGAGGGTTAGCCACCTTGATTATTCTGGTATTAAGTAGGAAATTGAGCTGCAATGCACCTGGTATAAGGGGAATTTGAGCTGCTTTACTTCATTTCCTGACCTGTGTGTACGCGCCCTGTTTGCTATGCAGAGTAAGGACCCAATCTGGTGCACATGTTCTATGTGGAGAGACTGTCTCCTCATTTCAATTGTCTCCCTCCATCTCTGAACTCTCTATGGATTTTGATTCCAAAGCTTACTTGGCATTAGGAAGACCTTACTTCTCAATTCCACCCCCTCCTTGCCCCCATTAAAAATTTTCCCACTTTCTCTGATGCTTTCCTATAATCATTAGATTTTTCACCTAAAAATAATCTTTATGTGTTGCCCAACTTTGTATTCCCTAGATGCCTCTTTAGATGTGATATTTAAATACCTCTTTATTTGAAAGTTAAGGAAGAGATAAACTTAACACATTTTTAAAAGAAAAAAAAATTGAAATCTCAAATATAAAGTGCATTGCATCAGTTTTTAGGTAAGAGTCTGAAAATCTTCAAGGAATTCAGAAAAATTTTGCTATGGACCACAGTAATAATGCTTAGGTAATCCATCTGTAAATGACACTACCAGAATTGGAAATTTACAAGCAATCTATTTGCCATTACTGACTAGTTATTTTTCTTCTCTAAAGATAAATGTGCTGATCTAAGTATGAGGAGAACTCTAATCTCCTTGGCTTAATAAATACTTCGGTTGTCAGAAAATCCCTGCCTCATTAGCAGAATAAAATTTTACTGTGCCAAGAATTCCCTAGGTCTCTCTGGCTGAATAGAACACTCTAACTTCAGACTTTTTTCTTCAATTAAAAAAAAAAAGAAAAAAAAACTGCTGTGACTGTACAAAGGCTTGTAAGCCTTGGTGTCTCTCTTGGATACCTGGACTTCGTGGTAATAGTTCTCCTGGAAAGAACCAAGACAAAAGTGATAGTGGGTTAGAGCCTCTAAGACAGAAGTGGGGGGTGTCCTGGAATGAGAAACTAGTGCCCTATTGATTCCCTTATTCCATGGGGAATACATGGAATGTCTAGTAAAGATGCATTAATACTACTTTGGCCTAGATTTGCTTTACTAGAGACTTCTTTTTTTCTTCGCCATCTCCCCTCTCTTTCTCCCTCTTTTCTCTCATACCCACATGCAATACTCTATTCTTCTTTATGTACTTTTCCTCTGGAAGTATATATCAATGTTACTTGGTTTTATTTCCTCCTTGTGAAGTTATTATAAATACTTGTTTTTCTTTTCTTTTTACAAAATGAATTCATGGTCATTTTCAGAACTATCAAGGAATAAATGTAAGCCTTAAAGTAACTGAACATTTGCCAATAATCTTGTCTAGCATTGTGATTCTAGAGGCTGAACTCTTAATCACCACAATATGAGTTTATATAATCAATCATTCATTGGTATTAAGAATGTTTTCAGGATAATCCCTCAAGGAGGGAAAGATTTATTCCAATATGCTGGAAAACCTATTTTTAATAAATGCGAAGGTTACTCTGAGTGCTTTGTGTATACACAAATAACTATTCTGTGTATAATACATATGTATTAAGGATAAGAGAATGAGCAGGGTTCCCTATTTTGCCTAACATTTTTGTTTCTCACAAATATAAATGTCATAGAATTATGTTGTTTTTTTTTTAAGTGGGGAAAAATAAATTACACAGTTCATATTCTATAAACCTGGCTCATCCTCCTACTCTCATTCTTTCTACTTCCTCTAACCTTGATCACAATAGCTCTCCCTCTTTAAGATTAGGAATTTGTGTTATAATTATTTACAATTCTCCCATAGGATTTGTAACACATGGGCTCACAAATATAAGTAACTAAATTAGAGAGATAGTTGGCTTCAGACACAGGAAACCTAATTTGATTTCTACTTAGGCACTAGCTTGGTAACATAAGGCTTAACATATCTGAGTTACTGTCTCAGTTTGTGTCTACAAAATGGAGCAAACAGTACTGAAGTTAATGGCGTTTTTATTACAACCTGAGATAAAGTATGTGGAAGTACATTGTAATTACTTATTATAAATATGCTGTAATTTGTTATGAGTACATGTTTGCTAAATATCTTCAGAATTCAATAAATGACTTTATTATGAAGTAAAAAGAATAAGGGGCAAAATCTCTAAAAACAAGTCATGATTAAAAGTATTGTCTTGGAAGATCAATGTAGACCAGGTTGCTTAAAAAATAACTACTGTCAGCCAGGTGCGGTGGCTCACGCCTGTAACTCTAGCACTTTGGGAGGCCGAGGCGGGCGGATCACCAGGTCAGGAGATCAAGACCATCCTGACTAACATGGTGAAACCCCGTCTCTACTAAAATACAAACAATTAGCCGGACATAGTTGTGGGCGCCGGTAGTCCCAGCTACTCGGGAGGCTGAGGCAGGAGAATGGCGTGAACCCGGGAGGCAGAGCTTGAAGTGAGCAGAGATCACACCACTGCACTCCAGCCTGGGCGACACAGTGAGACTCCATCTCAAAACAAACAAACAAAACAAAAAACTACTGTCACTCGATTATATGCCTTAACAGAGCAGTGAATCTGACCATCTTTACTATTCTGTCTACAAACCCAGACACACAGAAGCTGCTCATTAAATATTTGATAAAAAATATATACGGTTTGTGGGATTATTGGGAAAATGTTAGTGAAGAGGAAACCGTCTAGTAATTGAAGGACGAGTAGAATGTGGAAAAGAGAACAGAGAAGGAAAAAGTGTAATGTTAAAGAAGCAGAAACACAACTTTTTTTTTCTGATTGGTTAGAACATAGATTAGTGTGGTGGAAGAATGGTGGAAGATAAAAACCAAAAGAATGAAAGAAGTAGATTACAAAGGACCTTGAATGGCAGCTAAATGATGCAGATCTTCATCCAGAAGCTGATGATATCTAATATAAACATTTACTATGTGCAACACACTATTCTAAGCATTATGCTTGCTTGTTTTACCCATATATAACCCTGGCAACCACTCTAAAAAATGGCCGTTAGCTATGCTTCTTATATCTTAAATGGAAAAAAAAAAAAAAAAAAGTGTGATTCATGGAACCTAAGTAGCTTAGCAAGAGTCATGAACCTGGTTAGTGATGGAACTGGCAATTGAACCAGGAAGTCTGGTTCCAGGTCCACTCTCTTTAAAGCGACATTAATTTCTCTGTAGAATAGCTAGCTGTTTAATTCTAAGTGCAGTGCAAAAGAGAATTCTGTTCCAGTCACTTTCTGCTGCACAGCAAACTATCTCAAAGCTTAGTGGCATAAAATAAAAACACTTCTTATTTCTCATAACTGGGTGGTTGACCAAACAATTCTCTATCAGATGATGTTGGCTGTGGCTCTGATATTAATGGAAGGTGTATAATGGTCTCGTGCATGGTCAGAGGTGACTGCTGGCTGGAAGCTCTGCTGGGCCACTGGGCCTGGGCCTTGTGGGCTTGTCTATGTGGCTGTTTGGGCCTCACAACATAGCATCTGGATGCCAAGAAGTATTCTAAACAAAAAGAGAGAGAACATTGCCAGTTCTCTGAAAGTCTGGAAGACAGAAGTTCATGTTTTCACAGGGAAATGACATGCACTCACAAGGAGGAAAACAACGGATAGTAGCCCTCTTTGAAAGTTGTTTACTTCACATCCCAATTAAGTTACAAGAAGGATGTAGCGATTCATTGCGCTCTGAATCATCGACATTTGTGATTGTCATATACCAAATAGAAAATATCTGCCATGAAGCTTGAGGAACTCTGTGTAGCCTGTCTTTCAGAAGGGGCTGCAACTAGCATTGTGTACTTTAGCAAAGACTGTTATTTGAGCAACTGATTTTGATTTCACATAAAATAGAATATACATATGATGGCCCAATAATAGTGACATGATTATTACAGTGGTTCACAAAGATATTTCTAAACACTTTCTATTCCTTGCCAGTTTATCTTTGCCCCTGAAAGGTCTGTGATGCTGTTATTTAATGTATTTGACAGTGGATTCTAGTAGAATTAAATGCTGGTGGAAAACAAAGTTCTCTTAATGACTCTGAATAATCTAAATGTAGAAATTATTCTAGTTCAATGGAGGGTAAAATTATAGGATGTTGAATTCTATCCAACAAGATGAATTGGGAAGATAAGATATGGAGATTAAGTGCAGACTACTGTACAGACTTGTACTGTAACAAAAGGAAGAAAATTATTCAGGGAGGGTGGAAAAGAAAGAATGCTCAAACACTGAAAAGGGGATTCCAGTTCATTAACTATAGGGCTGTCATGAACTGCACTGATTTTGTGACAGTATAGTAAAGAAAAATAGTTGCCGGGCGCGGTGGCTCAAGCCTGTAATCCCAGCACTTTGGGAGGCCGAGACGGGCGGATCACGAGGTCAGGAGATCGAGACCATCCTGGCTAACACGGTGAAACCCCGTCTCTACTAAAAAATACAAAAAAAAAAACTAGCCGGGCGCGGTGGCGGGCGCCTGTAGTCCCAACTACTCGGGAGGCTGAGGCAGGAGAATGGCGTGAACCCGGGAGGCGGAGCTTGCAGTGAGCTGAGATCCGGCCACTGCACTCCAGCCTGGGCGACAGAGCGAGACTCCGTCTCAAAAAAAAAAAAAAAAAAAAAAGAAAAATAGTTATAAAGACTCCTCCTGTTCAGTGATCAAATTCCTAACTATTGAAAAGAGTTTTCCAATTGTGGATGAATGGCCATTGCTGAATAAAGTTAAAATGATGGCATGCCAGCTCCCTTCATCTGCTGTGAATGTTTTTAAAGGAAAGTGGCAGACGTAGTATGTGTATTTTTTAAAGCATAATAGATGATTCAAAATCTGATTATGTTTTCTGTAGTCAATATCCATAGCTATGAAAGCATTATTATATTTTAATGTTGCTTATTAATAAAAATCAGAACTTAACCTCAAAATCCATTGTTTATTGATCATTTACATGTTCAATAATGCTTTATTGAATAACTACACAATCACCACACCGTGCTAGGCACTGTTTATGCAAAAGCAAATTAAGTAAGTTTTGTGTCCTCAACAGGTTGCACTCTATCTAGTCAAGGATATAAATATGTGAAACATATTATAACACTACCCATTTAATAAAGTATTTGGGACATGTGTGGACCACTTTGAGAACACAGGGTTAGTAGTGTTCCGGATTAGATGCTTCAGGGAAGATTTCACAGAGGAGATGAAATGTGAAGTGTAATGAGTATTAGAGAATGGTGCCAAAACATGTATAAAGGCATGGAAGGTAGAGAAGCATTGTAGATTTGAAATGATATTGAGAGTAGAAGGACATAGGAAAGAAGGATAGAAATGAAACTGGAAGTGATGGCAGGAATTATATGATAAAGGGTCCAGCACGTCAAACTATAGGTGTTTTAAAGATCTTTTTATGAGTGATGGGCAGTGTAGTAGACTAGCAGATGTAGAAGGTTAAGTTATACTGACACAAAAAACAACACTCCAATCTCATCCAGCTTATTGCAAATGCTGCTAATTCATTCCTTTTTATGGCTGAGAGATACATAGATAGATAGATAGATAGATAGATAGATAGATAGATAGATAGATAGATAGATAGATAGATAGATAGATATCACAGTGAAGTAACTCAGGAATGAAGAACCAAACATCATATGTTCTCATTGATACGTGGGAGCTCATCTGTGAGGACATAAAGGCATAAGAATGGTACAATGGACTTTGGGGACTTGGGGGGAAGAGTGGGAGGGGAGCAAGGGATAAAAGACGACATATATGGTGCAGTATATAAGTATATACTGCTTGGGTGACAGATGCAACAAGATCTCACAAATCACCACTAAAGAACTTACTCTTGTAGCCAAATACCACTTGTACCCCAATAACTTACGGAAAAATAAAATAAAGTTAAAAAGCACTCTATTTTCAGTGCCTATATTCACAAGTCAAGTGTTATCTTTCCTATTGCAAAATACATCCATTAGAGCCATTTGCTACCATGGTTCATTACTCAGTCTCGTGAAACAACATCTATCTGCCTCAGTATTAGTTATCATGGTCACACTGTTTCTTAATACCCTTATCTAGAAATGGCACAAGACCATTTGTCTCACATTTAATTGGCCAAACCATGTCATGTGGTCATTACAGATTCCCTGAAGGAAAGGGCACCACGGCAAGGTAAATAAAGTGTTCTATGAGTAGTTATACAATCTATCACAGAGACTCAATGATTATTCACATTTTAAAGAGAAATATTAATATAATAAATTAAATTTCTAGTATTCCAAAATTACTTGGGAGTTCAGAAGGCAGGTATTTAAGATTAAGAGTTTATTGTTCTTCATGGTGAGAGAATCTGACACTATCACTGCAAGGGGAGAAAGAGAAATAAAAAATATCTTATTTAAGGTAGCAAATACTGAAAACTTAATTAATGACTGAATACACTGCAAAGAGGGTGATGAAGAAAGCAAAATCTGCAGTCTCTTCAATGTATCTGGTGCAGGTGTCAGGGCTGATGGTGGAACCATTGCTTGTATAAGGGAATGCATACTTTCTGTTCTTGCTTCAGACATGAGATCAACACATTCCTTGAACCAGTAACATCTCTAAGTTGGTTGTTTAGCTTTAATTACTGTGGAAATATTATAATTTATATATTATATATTATTAAATTATTAAAAACTGTAATAATTTCTTCCAATTTCTCATTTTTTTCAGGAATCAGAAGTAAAAATTTATAAATATCCCAAGAATTTCCAGAAAAAAAGTTCCCATGAAAACAATAGTTACCACATATTACATACCCTATAGTGTTATCTCCTTTTTCTGTCTGTTCTCCTCTCACCTGCTTCTCCTTTTCTTTTTCCTTCCTTTCTCATCTTCCTTCTTATTTCATAATATATATTTTATATATATTTATTTGTATAAAGATAATATGGTAAAAAGCATCTTAGGAATTGGATATGCCTGGTTTTCTGTAATTGTTTTGCTACCAAACAAATATTACAAATAATGTTAACATTGCAATGCTATGAGCACTAGATTGAATAATACATTATGACTGACATCTAATAGATAATAAGCTTGAGCACAGTGTTCAGTAAGCCTATCCGTGTCCTGTAAGTATAGTAGACCAACAATAACTCCTGTTAATAAATTAAGGAGAATACGTGAGGATAAAGCACTTCTTCTTGGCTAGTTTGACTGTTTCTTAGTTATACTGCAAGTATGGAATTCAACTTATAGGTCATCACAGGTGAACAATTCCACACTAGATGACTCCCCATGACTTAAGTAATCACAATAGTTTTACAGCCATTTATTTGACAATAGAAGAGAAATTTATGGGACCAAGCACATGTCAATTACTGAAAAAAAATTCAAATATGTAAGTTACATCTTTCATTCAAAATGCAAACACTCCAACTTCCTATCATTTCTAATGCTGCACTATTTTAAATGATAACCAATGTTCACAGTGTTCATTAGGAAGTATTCCTGATATGCTGAATCATTAAGAAAATACACTTAGTCTTTCTAATTTGAATTTTCCTCAGGCAGAAATCTAGAATTGTACTTTATTTTCAGCTATAAGATTTGGTACAAAATAAATGTTGTTTTCCCACATTTATCCTGACAATGCAGAGTACTAGCGCTCTGCTTTGCCCTGTGGCTTGATCATTCCAGGTAATACAACCTGCATGGAATTTCCATTGTTTCAAATGGAAGCAGAGGCATCATTAGACTCAAAACATTTCAGTGTCTTTTTGAGCAAGTTATTATCCTTAGTCATTACATCCTTGTCCATCTCCTTTCAAAAAGAGGAAGAAGAAGAAAGAGATCTTATTTGGCAAAAGTAGACTAAGTCGTTCAATCTGATTAAGAAAAAACAAAACAAAACAAAAAAATCTGCTTTGAGACATTTGTGAATCCATCTCCATTTTCTTCCCCCTGCCCCGCCCCCAACCACAGCACAGCTAGTTTTTTCTTTCTGTCCTATTCCAGTGGAACAAGCTGATCCAGACATATTTAATGAGGCAAAATGTATTCTTCAGGCCACCCAAATTTGCAGCTGACTAGCTTATTCTGCAGCAGAGACAAGATCTGTCACCTTGTATGTCCTGAAATATACAGAAGGCCACAGATAATTTCTACAGGATTGACGCCCCCCCCCCCCGCCAGCCCCCGCCCAGGGAAGTGAATACATAAATTTCTGTTTTAGTCAGTCCAAAATAAATTTTTAAACACTGGATATTCTCAGCTCCTTTTCAACCTTTTAAAAAATTCCAAGTAACATATTGTGTTATTTTGACTGTAGTAATAGTTGTTATTCATTTTAACAACATCTTACAGAATTAGGGGTGTACAAGGAACTCCCAGCTGCAACTTTTTTCACTGCATTCTTCCAAGAAAGTGAAATTATTCCATAACATCCCAACTCTTCTTCTGGGCTTAGGTCAAAGATGCGTCATTATCATGCTGCTTATAAGAAACAAAAAACACGATGAGGGTAATTTTAGGTGTTGGAAACGTGATAACAATGTACTTGAGAAAACTACCTGGTTTCAGGTTTATTCTTTTTCAATTACTTTATAATATGTTCTGATACGGTTTTGTTTTAGTTTGAATAATCTCCTATAGGTTTAATTAAATATGTGTGTGTGTGTGTGTATGTGTGTATATATATATATATATGAATGAAATTCTAGAGGTATTTTGCTTCTCTGAAGTTAGTATTTGTTTAGCAAAAGAAATTATGTCATTAATTTACTTCACTATTCAATATAAGACTATTTCATCATTCAAGAAATACTATGTACATACTTTTTCACAAAGACTTTTCTTTAAGGCATATTTTCACTATGTTTCATTTAGTATTAGACAAGTACCTACCAATCTTAGAAGAAATACATGTAAAACAAAGACAAAAGTGAAAACTACAAATCCCCAAAGTGCATCATTTTTGCCCAAATCAGTCATTCTCTCCAGGTCTATTTCCAAGGATCCAGCTTGTCTCCATGTCTGTGTGTGAAGACGCAGCCATTCATTACTGTAGAATCATGTGAGTTCTTTAACATGTATCTATTGAGAGATTTAGGGAAAATTTTCTCTACCAGCTTCTGAAAGTAAACAAGGATTTCATAAATCTGGAATGATTTAGGGTTAGACAACTCTTAATGACACCCTCTTGATTTAAGGTTCTCATAGTCTATAACAAAAAAGTCAATCACTTTTCTTAGCCTTGTCAATTTTCAAAGATTGTTTTGAAGGATAGTTGAGCTATCTGAACTGAAAATTTAGCTGATTTAGTGAAACATCTTTTGTACTACATCATCCCTTTTTTTTTTTTTGTAGTTTACAAACAGACTTCCCTAGCCAATAAACTTTTGCTTCCCATCTGCCCAGAGAGCACGTACTGTGAACCCCATAAACACTGCTAAGAAAAACTCAGTGTTCTAAGTAGTGACCATTATTTATACCCACATATGTAGCTGATTAATATATGGTAAAATATTAGTATATATATTTCAGATTATTAAATGATTTTATTAGATTATTACTAGCATACTAAACATCTGTATTTTTAAAATTCGTGTATTTAAGTATGTGTGCCTATGTTTAAACAAACACATTTAGAATAAATCTACCTAGTGACTTTAATAATTCATCAAACTATGCATGTTGACTTTTAATATACCTTCCCTATTTAATGCTCCCCAACCCCTTCAAAACAAAACAAAACCACAAACCAAAAAAAAAAAAAAAAAAAAAAAAAAATGAAACCCCACAAAACACAAACCAAATCAAACAAGTGAAAACCCTTAAGTTGTGTTTGAATCCATGTGACACTTTTTCTGCAAATATTGGACTTGACAGTTTATAATTCTAAATTTATAATGAAGTCCCATTTAGAATAAAGGGGGTATGAGTATAGTGGCCATAGGAAAAAAAATGTACATCAACCTAGTTTCCCTTTCTACCTGCACACAGAGTGTGATGTTCAGTGAAACCTCCTTCGTTCCAGAAAAATTCATAGCCTACCATGTGATAGCCCTAATAAGTTTGTGTTTGGCAATGATATTTCACCAAAGATAACCTCTCAGCTTGTCCATAAAGTCAGAGGCTTGGATTTAATTTCTATTTCCATGTCACTACTAATTATGGCCTAATCAGAATTAGTAATCAATCTATTTCTGTTCATCCATCTGTGAGAATAATAATATACGCTTTTCTCCATCAACAATATCATTGTGGAAATAAAATATTCCCCAGAATTATAGTAATTGAGAAAAATAGCATAAAAGATATTACAAAGTAATGTGCAGAGAAAACACTGAAAAAACCCACTAAGAATATGATTTTTTGTGTGTGTGTGTGTATTTACTTATTTCGTAATAAACTGTTTGAGAAAAGAGACTAGGTCTGTTTTTCCCACACACAGACAATGTCTGAGAGATGAGTGGCAATGAGTAAACGTTTGTTTTATGAATGCTACTGCCCTTCTCCTTGAACTCATCTTCCATCACAATTTCTTTCTTTCTTATAGTAGTCAAGCTATGCTATTTTTTTTTCTGATGTTCCTAAAACACACTAAATTCATCCCCATCTCATAGTCTTTGTATTTTTTCTTCCCTGGACCTGAATCACTCTTCTTCTATATATCCAAATGGACTGTTCCCGTAATTCAATTCACTACTCAAATATCAAGTTATCAAGAGGACCTAGCCCAAGTCCCAATATCTAAAACAATATACCACTCCAACACTCTTTACCTCTGAAAGTGCTTACATCCAACTGATGTTTTAGTAATTTGCTTTTTACTAGATCTTACAGAAATTCTTTTATTGTGTTTAGGCTGCTAAAACAAAATACCAAAGATTGAGTAGCCTATAAACAACAGAAATTAATTTCTCACCATTCTGATGACTGGGAAGTCAAGGATCAAGGCAACAGCAGATTCAGTATCTGGTGATAGCTCACATTCTAGTTCATAGATAGTGCCTTCTACCTGGGTCTTCATGTGGTGGAAGGAATAAACCAGCTCACTTAGGCCTATTTCAGAAGGGCACTAATCTAATTTATGAGGGCTGTACCCTCATGAGCTAATCACTTCCCAATAGCCTCCTCTCCTAAAATGATCACTTTGGTGATTAAGCTTCAACATTTAACTACAGGGAGTAGGGTCAAGCATTCACACCCTATGAGAAGAGAAATTTCATAAGCTCAAAGACCTGATCTATATTATCCAATAACTCCAGCTATATTTGCTAATTAACATTAATGGAATGAGTATATATATATGGATATTAATGATCTGGGAAATTAAAATCAAGATCACAATACAATATCATGTTATATGCATGCAATCACCTGGGAAAAATAAAAGTTATGATAATACCAAGTATTGGAGAGGTTACAGGACACAGGATCTCTTACATACTAATGATTGCAGTAGAAAAGTTTGCAAACATTTAAAAAATGAATTAACATTATCCCCCATAGTTAAATCTCAAATAAAATAGAAACAAGAATTGGGTTTTATTTATGAGTTAATTTATATACATAAAACAAAAGACATGGGTGAGAATGTTCTTGGCAAAAACAGGGAAAAATTCCAATTGTCCATCATTGTAATCAATATTATCAGAATGAATAAACCATGATAACATTCACACACAAAAAAATAAGATATATGACACACTTTAAGTGAATGGTATAATGAATCAGGTCCATCAACTTGTTTGGGCCAAAAACCTAATTGTTACTCTCATTCCTTTGCTATTTCTGATTTCCTATGGTTGAAAAATAATCAAAACCTATATAACGAAACTCCTCCATAACTCATGAATCCTTTAACGGTTTTTCACTTTCAATGTCATTACCATAATTAATCCCACTATAATCTTTCACATGAATGAATGGGGGAAAAAAGTATCCGAAGTTACTTCCCATTGTATTTGCTATGAAGTCCAAATTTGATAGTATGCATTTTGTGCTCTGATTACCTGACTCATTATTTAGCCTTTTCCAATCTGTAATGCAGATTTTTAAGGTAAAATTTTGTATTACCTGAGTACACCATTCCAGAATATTCTATTTGTTGATTATCATAATTGTTTTCCCCTCTACTTTGAATACATTTTGAATGAACCATCATCTTCTGGCAAGTCTGGCTCGCATACATTTGGGTTCTCAGTCTGTCATCTCACTTTAGACATCATTTTGGCTCTGAGCTCTTCCTTACCCCTCTAAAGCAGAAAGTTTTTTTCATTCGTTTTTTCTTTTTAGTTAAATTATAATAATTTTACAAAGTTATGGGATATAAAGTGATATTGGGATATGTGTATACAATGTGTAATGATCAAACGAGGGTAATTAGTTTATCATCACTTCAGACGTTTATACATTTTTTATATTATGAACATTCAAAATCCTCCCATCTAGCTTTTGGAAAAAATACAATCACTTATCATTAACCATTTTCACCCTATAATGCTACAGAACACCAGTACTCATTCCTCCTACCTAGCGGTAATTTTATATCCGTTAACTGACCTCTCCCCTTTCTCCCTCTCCTTGCCGTGCTACCCTAAGAAGCTCCTGTCCTTCCTACTATTTGTCTCCATCCAGCTGCCTTTCCTCCATGAGAACATAACACACACGTAGCTATGAGGGTTGGCTATATTTTTCATTAATCTATAATCTTAATAAAGTCTTAATGAAGCTTAATCTATAAGTTTAATCAAGGAAAGGTCTCCTGTTTATGATCCTACTTCCGATTTTTGGCATGGTTTCTGGAATGCTGTTGTTCTCCATATTTGTTTAATCAGTGAACAAAGGAAAAAAGAAGTTTGAATCACATAAAAGTGCATAAAGTGGGCTGGGTGCGGTGGCTCACGCCTGTAATCCCAGCACTTTGGGAGGTCGAGGCAGGTGGATCATGAGGTCAGAAGATCAACACTATCCTGGCTAACACAGTGAAACCCCATCTCTACTAAAAATACAAAAAAAAAAAAAAAAAAAAAATAGTGGGGCGTGTTGTTGGGTGCCTGTAGTCCTAGCTACTCAGAAGGCTGAGGTAGGAGAATGGCGTGAACCTGGGAGGCGGAGCTTGCAGTGAACAGAGATGGTGCCACTGCACTCCAGCCTGGGTAAGAGAGCAAGACTCCATCTCAAAACAAAACAAAATAAACAAACAAAAAAGTATAAAGGGTTATATTTGCATGTGAGTTAAGCAGGAAGCACTGGTGAACTGGGGTGCTTAAACATCTCTAATGAGTATTTGAACACACCTCTGGAGTACTCATACTATTTCTATCGCATTTGATGCATATTATATAATGCTTTTTGTTATTTAAATGGCTTGACACAATTTTGCGGGGCTGATTTTTAAATTTTTAAACATTTGTGAAAAATTAGGACAGTATAAAAAGCCTCTAGGCCATATTCCATAATACTAATTAAGGTGATAATTGATAAAATGCTTACATGTAAATATACAAGTATATGAGAACATATTTTGCAAATAACAAACTGATATATAAAATAAAGATATATTTACCCAAAGTATAGGCAGTATTACAATTTGTTTCCCATCCTATTTATTTCCATCTTTGTGAAATTTACAATCTAATTGCTATTAAAATTATAACCATAGTGCAAGTATGGGAGATAGAGGAAGTATGAACTATAAAATATTAAATGGACCAAGTTTAATGTTAGCTACAGAATAAAGGCTTTAAGACAGATTGAAAATGTTGTGAGTTTTCAACTGTAACCTGAACAGGGTGCAGTTTTGTAGACATAGAAATAGAAGTGGCTGGGGCAATTCATTTGGCAAGGGAGGATTTCATTAGGCAAAAATAAAAAGAAGGACTTGAAATGTCTTTTATCACAAGGGCTGCCAAGTCTCTGAGTGAAGATGGTTGACAAAACTGCCATCAATCTCCTTTCACTTTAGCGCTGGCAAAGGGCAACATAGATAGTTTGAGAATTACATAGTTTGCTTTAGTTTCCTACATACCCAAGAGCACTGATAGCTGCTGCTTTGAGTACAAAGTGATCAATGATTTTCAGTGATCTGAGTAAATGGGAAACAATCTTTGTCATTGTGTAATTGGCCTGTATACTTTATCTAGAACTTGAAAACACACTAGCATCTAATAAAATTTAGACATGTGTATGTGAACTATTTTTTCACGATATCAGAAAACACACAGTTGACTATTAAAGTTTTTGTCTTGTTTTATTGTTGAATCATTAGGGCTAGCCTACAGTAGGTGATCAATAAGTTTATGTTGAATAAATGAATGGGTGCAAAACCATATTTAATACATAATTTTACTCACTATAAATCAGTGAAAAAGGTAAATATCTGGATCTCAAAGTAAAAGTAATTTCAAATACGACCTCTTTCTTTATATGTTGATTATAGCACAATGCAATATATGCTAAGCCTTCAGTGATATGGTGGAGAAAATGGGAAGAATTCCTAAATGCTTGAAGATGAGGAAAAAGGGGGAGAGTAAACAAGCAACCCATCGAAACTACTTCATATGAGGTATCTTTCCAGAGTATAATCAAAGACTTATACAAAACTCAGAATTGGGCACAACGGTAAACCAAAGAAACTCAGTCTAGACTCAATACACAGTAACTGATGAATAAATGGCAGGAACTATACAGCATTAAGTGAGAAAAAGAGAGTCGTTCTAAAATGTATTAACTACAACATCCAGCCCGTGATTGCTTGATATTCATGAAAGTCCAGCACCACAGAACAGTGAGGTGGGAAACAGTACTGATTAATTAAAGAGAGCTACAAACTCAGCAATTAACTAGGACCATAAGCAATAAACCAGGTAGACTAGGCCTATTGCAGAATGTATGCCAGGAATACTGGGCTACAGGTCAGAATGAATAAAGGTGTATTAAGTACATAGATCTCAATTGAGGGGCTGATGGTCCTAAAACATATTCTACATGAACTTATTAAGGTTAGTTTACATTCTGCCACGGGGTTGCAGTTGTATTTCAAATTTTTCACTTAAAGGACTAGGGAAAGCAGCTATGTATTTTTCTTCATTAAATGGAAAATAAACTGACCTCCAGCCGAATGGGGCCCTAGATAAGCTATAATGTTGGTGTTTACAGTAGATGACAGATAGATAAATAAACAGAGATAGAGTTATGCCTATGGGTGAAATTCTACTCTACAAATTGAAGAGCTGCAATAGCTATGATAGCTTCTCCTACACTGGAAATAGCTGTACTACTTAATTAATTGGTTTTCATTATTTTTATCCCCAACTGTTATATAATAAATTATTAAAAATCAAAATCTTAATTATATGAATGTCTATTTCTATTTTTATATTTATATATTTTTTGATACAGTAGTTAGTCCAAGTAGCTCATTCATGCTATATGAAATAGTTTGCAAATGTACTATCAGTGAACTTTAGTTGCAGAAAACAAATGACTAGGGATAATAGTCTTAGGAAGGTATGGAATAACTGTTCTTCAGAAAGTCAGACCAGTCTATATGACTTGAATAAAGATTTCTAGACATGACATTTTAAGACCAGAAGCCTGAGTGGAAAAAAAAAATCACAGTAAATGAGCAAAAAAGAGAAAAGATTCAAACATTTTTGAGACATTATATGGAAAAGATTCGATACAATCAAGAAAATCATAAGGCAATATTATGAGTGTGATTAACTTCAGGCTTATAAAAACACACAATACAAAATGACAGCTTCAGTTAACTTGCTCCTACATTTTTTTTAAATTGGGATACATATTTGGCTTTAAATAAACTAAAAGCAGTTGCAGGAGAAAATTTAATAATATTGGGATAGAAAAGGGAAGACTTTACTAATCAAACCAAAGTTAGAATTAATGAAGGAAACCTGACAGATCTGACAACATAAAAGTGAAAACTCTTTCTCTGCAAGTTCTTGTAAAATAAGGGTATTACAGATATATGAGAGGGAAAAAAAAAAAAAAAAAACTAAATAAAGACAAAATTGAAGGAATAGGTAAGGACTGCTTTTATTGAGCAACATGTGTAATGTAAACCAGAATTCAGGACATGAAAGTCTAACCAGTATTGAGTCTAAGAACCCAGGGCGGTCGGCTAGCCAACTAGATAGAGGAAGATTAGTTCTATACCAGATCACACAGACTGGTTCTATGACAAGACACAAACAGGAAGACAACACAAGCATCCAGTGAGATACCCACCTCTAACACCAGCGGGTGAAGACTTTGAGACAGAAATAAAATGTTGAGCAATTACATTGGTTGGTAAGTAGATAGGCAGTTATTTTACCAGCTGTTCTTAGCATAGAGGGCAATGATAGCCTCTGTCTTCCCTAGCGCCATCCTAGGTATGAGAAGAAAAAGCCTAAAGCTGTAGGGTTAGCTACTCTCTACTGCCAGACAATTGCACACACGTGCACACACATACTGAGCATAGGCAGGCAGCCTAGGAGATGACCAGGTCTTTAAGAGAATTGTGACATTACTGAGGAAAGGTAACTTCTCATAGAGTAGACTCTTCTAGGCTTAATATGGAGATTTGGGGTTGTATTTCAATATTATATTAGCTCTGAAAAGTTGCTAATAAGTACCTCATGATCAAGACTGGGGTAGCTTGTGAGGGTGGGGACATTTCATTTGTCAGAAGCATTAGAGAAACACTGAGTCAAGAAAAGGTGAAAATGTCTCTTTATTGCTAAAGTTGATGGAGTCCCTTGTATCTTCAGGTACACCATCAGTCTCTAAGAGTAAAATACCATATAGAGTATACACTAAACTTAATTGGACACAGATTACTTTTTTCTTTCGTAGAACATATTAAAGAACTGTGATATGCAGCATAGTTTATAAAACGCTGGGCTAGGAATTAACTAAACTCTTCATAGTTTAGAAAGCATGACTTCGAGGAAGATGAATATCAAAATATAGAAACACAGGAATATAAAAAGCAGCAAAAATCTTAGCAAAGTAGTTTGGCTCAGAATCAGTCAGTTTACATCCACTCAATGATTCATTAAATTCTTTACTCTGTAGTCCAACAGTGTTCTGGGCATTAAAATGATGAAAATAGTTAGACATTGCTTATCGTCTCAAAACTTTTAATTAATAATAAAATTAAGGACACATATGTTTGTTAGTTTTCTATTATCTATTTATCTTTCATTTTCAAGGCAGGACTTATTATTTTATATTCAAAGGGCATGTCCTTAAATTACATATCTAAGACTCTATATCTAGTACATGATACTGGCATTGGTAAAATGATCATTAATATAAGGCAATAGATGTCTAAGTTCTAACCTGTGTAATAGTCAAATGGAAAACAATGGAAGCAAGTCAGGAATGAAAAGAGAACAAACTATTATTCCCTGAGTTTCTAATGTGACCCATTTATTTCAAGCACACATTAATTCATTTTAACTCAAACCTTTATAATACACTGAAAGTGTACACTACCAGCTGTATTTTATGTAGCAGAAAAGGAAGCTAGAAATCCTTAGTATCAAGGATTTGCTGACATACGCACTACAGTTCAAATGTCTTGCTCTTTCCATTGTGCCATTGTTCCATGCATATGACAAAGTCAGGAAGGTAGCATGATTTTGAACAGCAAAAATTAAGAAGAAAGATCCTGAACATCAGAATGCAGGAAGTATGATTGCTTTGAGATATAGTAATCTGACTTTTGTAGCAATGTCTGTCTCTGAATCTGTTCATCATTCAGTCAAGGCTGATTCAGGAAAGAGGCCAGTGTTTTCAAGTCATTGCTACTTCACCATTCCTCCTCCTTCACTTTCAACTCTCTGGCAATGCTGTGCTAAGAAATCATTGAACATTTGTCCGTGAGCGTGTGCACAATTAATGGGTATATCATTCATAGAAACAATGGAAATAATGCATATTTTATATTTCAACTCTGGCACAAAATTCATATTCAATAGCTGTGTATTGCACATGGTGGACTAAATTTTGTAACATCTAAAACAAAGTAATTGGAGTATAAAAGTATATTTTTACATATACAGAGTTCAACACAGACCTTTCTGGTTGGGTAGCTGTCCTTCAAGTAGTGACTTAAAGGCTCAGTTTTGCTTCACCCATTGCCTCTGCCATTCTCCTGCATCTTGTAGTCCTCCAGGGAATCTTGTATGTATGGCCAATACACCACCTTAGCCAAAAGATGGTCACATCATTGTATTACTTACAAGGGGAATTGGGAAATGTAAATTAGTTTTGTGTCTAAAAACAAAAGGAAAATGATTTGGTGAACAGTTAGCCAAATTTTGTCACATTTCACTTTTCTTGACATACAATGTCTACTTCTCTCTTCTTGCACACATATAATAGATGCCATTTGTTTGGGATATATACTAATCAGTGATGATCAAGAAATAAAAACCTCTACAGAATTTACAAAAGGAAGGGGTTTGATACAAGGAATTATATGCTTAAAAAAAAGGAAAAATCTACCAAAAGAAAAAATCCAGGAAAACTGCTGTTCACTGTGGCAAAATCAGAATTCTTCTGCATTTCGGAGAGACTTTTTCATGAATGCAGTTGCCTGTAACCCCAGGGATTTGTGTGTGCTAACTCAAAAGCTGCTCAAAACTCATGTCTGCTCTCTCCTTACACATCTCCCTTTCTCATGAAAGTGTCTTACTATTTGTGGAACCTAACCCAGTTCTCCCTGGCAAGGGAGACTGGGACATATAATTTCTGAGTGTTTTGCCTGTATGGCACAGGAACAAAGTGAAAACGTAATGAAAACTTACAAGCCATCAAGAGACACTGGTTGGCCTCAGAACAAAAAAGGCTTCATCAACTTTTGCAACCATTTTAACCATTTCAAAGTCTAACGTCTTGTAGGGATTACTCACATATTGCTCCTTTTGGTTTGGCATCATGTGGACTAAAAAGGCAAATTATCTTTATCCATACCCTCACTCATGCAGACAACACGTAATGATTTCAAACTCCAATTTGACAAGGGGAAGAATGGGAAATATACGGGTGTGTACTGATCCATAGCAATTCTGAAATCCTGCTGGGCATGGAATGTGAAAATCTTATATTTGATTAAAAACTGACATAGTGTTAAAATATGTAATATATTATTATTAACTACAGTCACTCAACTGTGCAGTAGAATGTCAGATCGATTCTCACCACAAAGAAATGTTTAAGGTGATGAATATGCTAATTACCCTGATTTGATCACACAAAATGCATACGTACATCAAAACATCACATTGTGCCGTATGGATATCTACAATTATTATTTGTCAATATAAATTATCACTTTAAGACCAGAAACTGATGTCACTCTGTGTGAGGAACTCCTCTGTTCATTGCTCTCCATGACCTGTGACTTCGCCCTTGGGTATCATTCTATTTGGCTCCTTCAGAAGCAAACCCTGTGAAATAACTTTCCAAAGACATTGCATTGTGTTGGCACAGCATTTCCTGGTGGAACAAATTCAGGGCCCTCAAGATTGCTTTTCAGATAAACAAAGGCTTTTTTAATAATAGCCTTGTGCTTTTGGGGCAGGACACTTAACTCTGAATCTTAGCATATACTGAAATTAGCTGTTTTAAATCAGTTTTATGTTCTAGTCATCATACCTGAAGGTTTTACTTTTTTCCCTTAGGATGCATTTTCAAGATCGATTGATTGGTTTGCTTATTAGCACTCATCTCACTACATTTTTTTTGTACTTAAAGGATATACCTTGAGGTTATGTGATATATCTAAGTGTTATCTGGAGGTTATCTAAGATAGTCTTGAGTGGGAAAACCACATCCTTAATCTGATCTTTGATCCAAAGCTGAATCTTAACAGCATTTTGTAACTCAATATCATTTTCAGTCTTATGTTTTACTGCTTGGAGTCTACAAACAATATTTTTTTCCAATCTCTCAAGGCCCTATATTTCTGGTCATTTTCTACTCACTTTCATTTATGTTTTCCAACTGGCCAGTTCGTTTCAAATCATATGTAATTATACCATGTAACACACACATCATACCAACCAACACACATTCCAACATTCTGGTTTCTATCCTCTGCCCCAGCACTTCAGTGGACACATGGTCTGACATTCAAGTCATTTTAGATGAGTTTCATCATATGGTTTAGTGTATATTTCTGTTTCTTTGTGGGTCACATTAGTATCCTGCTTCTGTATTAGTCAAAATATGTTAAATAATATAGCAAAAAATCCTGCATTGTCAGTCAATTAACAAAATATTATCTTACTTCTGGGAAACTTTCTAAGATGGCTGTCTTGTAGGAATCACTCTGGGAGTTTGAATATGATCAGATCTTATTGTTTGAAAATCATGGAACTTCCCCACTGGGGTTAAAGTCCACCCTTGGTTCTTCTATAGAGCATAGGAGGGATAAGAACAGATCATTGTGCCGGATATCCACACTTGTCATCTGTGTCAGAACACAGTTACCTGACTTCTGTAAGGAAAATGGGATATGTAGTCTACTCAGGTTCACACAAAAACAAACAAACAAAAAAAACCCCACAAAACAAAAACAAACACGCAAACAACACTTAGCCCATTTCTGCAACAAGTTGTTTCCAAATGCTTAGAGTGAAATGTTTATTACACATAAAAAAATAGCTGTAGATAATGAGGCCACATTTTAAAAGAAACATGTTAACAAATATTACTCATAAAAATCACTACCATGGGAAGATACACATTCATTTTAATACTACATCAGTTACTCAAACAATTTAAGATTTCCTTTCCATTTTTACCTTTTGGGTAGCTTGTAATACCACACAAAGTAATTACTATTACTATATGATAATAACTCAAAACAGCCAAAATTTCCCTGTTATACAGAAACAGAAATATTACCTAACTTAATGGAAAGTGGTGAGGTTAATTAAAAACTATTTTTCATGTGTTTTCTACTGCTTTCATGTTCAGTAAAAGACTGCATGTGTTGAAAATAACTTTGAGAAAGAAAGTTTGGATATAAATTTTATAAAAAGTTAGCTGAGTTTTGCCATTAAATCAGTCTATTATTTGAAGAAATGGAAGTGTTTTGAAATGAGAGGTTCTTCTCCTACCTTATTGGGGGACCTGAATCAGATTGATTTTTATTTTTTGGTAAAATGACCAAAGATAACAGATAATTCCAAACTTAGTAGCTAAGACTGAACACTGACCACACATTTTCTATAAACCCTTACCCAAAACTTATTGAAGAGTTGGTTTATATCCAAAGTTATCTGTAACATTGTATAGAGTATGTAAAAATGACTAAACTCGGCAATTCAAAGAAAAGTGCTAGACTTTTTGATAACTTGCCCTTGTTATTTCAGCTAGAAACAAAACCAATCTATAGGGCCATCATTAGTGTTAAAAGAAAAAAAAAAAAGATAGCACCAAAAGAAGAACAAAACCACAGG
The DNA here is from genome assembly GCF_003255815.1 of Theropithecus gelada. NCBI lineage: Eukaryota > Metazoa > Chordata > Mammalia > Primates > Cercopithecidae > Theropithecus > Theropithecus gelada. Next base: position 27,835,823 of record NC_037672.1, read on the forward strand.
AACTATCCCAAAAATTTCAGAGAAAAGGGATGATAAAAATGGCAGATTTGCCAAACTAAGATGTTGAATATAAGAATTTTAATCTAAATACTACAATGTACTCTTTGATCTTGTAAATTGAATGCAAGAATTTGGAACCTGGTTGAATTATCTTAGTTAAGGAAATACATCTTTTGCCAACCATACTGTGATAAATTCTAGATCCACAAACATGACTAGGCCTTACTTTAAGTCAGATACTTTTCAGTCTTTTCAAGGACATACCGGAGACTAAGTAACTTATAAAGGAAAGAGGTTTAATTGACTCACAGTTCAGCATCTCTGGAGAGGTTTCAGGAAATTTACAATCATGGTGGAAGGAAAAGCAAACTTGTCCTTCTCCATATGGCAGCAGCAAGGAGAAGTGCCAAGCAAAAGAGGGAAAAGCCCCTTAGAAAACCATGAGATCACATGAGATTTCAATCTTGAAAACTGTTTACAGATGAATAATCAAGATTTTTATTTTGAAATGTCTATAGTCTAGTGTGAAGAAGCAGAAAAAAGTCAACAATTATAGTGAATATAATGTTTGTATCATGACAATATTGTGTTACAGGCAGACAGAGAAGAACAACATAGGAGTGACCTCTTGTATTTGGTGGATATGAGCACATATTCCAGGGAAAGAATGTTGTTGGAGCTACTTCTAAGTAAAATGCAAATGTTTTCAAAGAAAAGAAAAGAGATGTTCTAGGTAATTCAGTAGCACGAAAAAGGCAGAAGAACATTAACGAGCTACGTGTATTCAGAGGAGGACAAAGGGTCTTATTGATTCTACGGCACTGGAGGGAATTCAGGAGCTTGTTTGTTTAAAGCTTTGAATATAAGGTTGAAATGTTTTGACCTTATTCTGAAAGCAATTTGGGACCAGGAAAGGCTGGTAAGACAGACAAGTAACAGAGCTATACTTATGAGAAACTACTCCCGCAGCAATGAGCAGATAGGAAAAGGGTAAGAAAGAAATCAGAAAGACCAGTTGTGAAGGTACTGCATTCTGGTAAAAGGGTATGGAGGCCTGGAATGCGGTCTTGACAATACAGAAGAGACATTGCTGTGAGCTATGTATAAAATTATGATTCAATAGTGTTTAGACATGAAAATTAATAGGGTCAAGAAGTCAAAGATGTCTGTGTTCTTGTCCCCTTGCTTGAGCAACTGCATGAAGAGATGTGCTATTAGTATTTGCTAAGTTGAAAAAGTCACATTGAAAGTAGAAGTATTAGGGATAATTTTGTAATTTGGCTGAGGGAACTATGCTTGAATATGTGATTTTGAACATTGAGAAGCAGTCTGGTTAAGATAAAAATGTGGGACCACAGGCATATACATTTGGATATTAGTTAAATTCATAGACAGATTGGATTTCTCAGGAAGCAAGTTGAGAGAAGGAACACAGGAGAACCAGATTATGCCATAAAAAAGAGCAAAATAAAGAAGCAGAAGAAATAGCAAATAAGACAAAAGAAAAGAATTAGGTGATCATATGGAGGTCAAGAGAAGAATGCATTCCAGAAAGACTTTCAGGATTAAATTATTTTCACAAATTAAATAAGAAAAGGCTTGAAAATATCTATTGCAAGTGGAAATAAAGAGTTTATTGAAAATCTTGCAATTACATGACGATTTGTTTAATTGACTCTCAAAAGTGCTGCTTTAATAAAAGGAAAACAAGTTTGCATTTTTTATGCTTATAAAGAACAAACAAACTTATTCAGACACAATCGTTTAATGTAAATTTATCAAATGTGCATCAATGAATACTTTGTCAATATGCTCATTGCAACCTTTTGGATGATTAGTAGATCCTGTGGAATCTACATAACACTAAGCAAAGCAAAACAAAACAAAGAGAAAGAGAGAATATCAAGTGCATTTATTTAGTATAAATTCCCTAAACATATATGGCACAGAAATTTACATGACTCTCCTGCTAAAATATTCTCATCATTGGTTTTATTCAATCATTTTTTTAAATTAAAAAAAGAAATCTCTCTGCTAAGAGACTTGTTTATTTTTGCCTTGGGATAATCAAGGACGCTCCAATCTATCAAGGTTTTTATTTACGTGCAAAAATACAGAGCATTTCTAGTTACAATAATTCTAGAAATTCCAGAATTATAAATAGACCATGATCCCCAAATTCATTTGTATTTGAATTAATAACCTATTTTTCTCATAAAAATATTATAAATGCTATTTAGCTTGCTAAACTACTTCACAAAATACCTATAAATAATACTGTATTGGTTTGTTTTCATGCTGCTCTAAGAACATGCCCAAGAGTGGGTAACTTATAAAGGAAAGAGGTTTAATTGGCTCACAGTTCAGCATCTCTGGGGAGGCCTCAGGAAACTTACAATCATGGTGGAAGAAAAAGCAAACGTGTCCTTCACATGGCAGCAGTAAGGAGAAGTGCCAAACAAAAGGGGGAAAAAGCCCCTTATAAAACCATCAGATCACGTGAGATCTCACTCACTATCACAAAAACATCATGACGTTAGCCAGAGATCTCACTCACTATCACAAAAACAGCATCAGATCATGTGAGATCTCACTCACTATCACAAAAACATCATGACGTTAGCCAGAGATCTCACTCACTATCACAAAAACAGCATCAGATCACGTGAGATCTCACTCACTATCACAAAAACATCATGACGTTAACCAGCCCCTGGATTAAATTACCTCCCACCAAGATGAGATTCAGGTGGGGGGACAGAGTCAAACCATAATAAACACTGAGTAAATGCAAATCAGAGTTAACATCTATTGATTCCTAACATGCTAAATACATTAAAATATGGGCTTTATTCTTAACAACTGTTAGCACATATAATCACTGTTATTCCTATTTTATTGATATATAACAAAAAATACAGAGGTAGTCAATTTTTCCAAGTTTATAAGTTTGCAAGAGGTTGAACTAAGACTAGGAAGTTTGGATCTTATTCCAAATCATATAATTCATGCCATTTAAAAACTTCTAATATAAATAAATTCAAACATGTACAAAAGTATGAATAAAAGTATAACCTCTTATATAGCCAGCACTCAGCTTCAGAAAACTTCTCATTTTATGACCAGTGTTGTTCCATTTGTATCTTCATGAAACCTGCTGAGACCAGCTCAGTTAGGGAGACCCTAACCCAGCGGCACTAGAGGAATTAAAGACACACACAGAAATGTGGAAGTGTGGAGTGAGAAATCAGGGATCTCACAGCCTTCAGAGCTGAGATCTCTGACAGAGATTTACCCACGTATTTATTGATAGCAAGGCAGTGATAAGCATTGTTTCTATAGATTATAGATTAACTTAAAGTATTCCTTATAGGAAACGCAGGAATGGGCTGAAATAAAGGGGTGCGTCTGGCTAGTTATTTGCAGCAGGAGCATGTCCTTAAGGCACAGATCGCTGGTGATATTGTTTGTGGTTTAAGAACGCCTTTAAGCGATTTTCCACCCTGGGTGAGCCAGGTGTTCCTTGCCCTCATTCCAGTAAACCCACAACCTTCCAACATGTGTGTCATGGCTATCATGAACATGTCACAGTGCTGCAGAGATTTTCTTTATGGCCAGTTTTGGGGCCAGTTTATGGCCAGATTTTGGAGAGCCTGTTCCCAACAAAACATCTCCCTCCACCTCATCTGTATTATTTTAAAAGATCTCCCATATCATACAATTTCAACTTGAAATTTCACTGTGGCTCTATAAAACACATGGACTTTATTTAGCACTGTTACAATACAGTTGACCCTTCAACAATTCAGGGTTTGGGGTGCCAATCCCACATCCAGTTCAAAGTCTGTGTATAGCTTGTTACTCCCTGAAACTTAACTACTGGAAGTCTACTGTTTACTGGAAACCTTACCAATAACAAATCCCTACCTATTACCATTAACTCAAGATGTATTAAAGACCTAAAGGTAGCAACTCGAACTATAGAAATCCTAGAAACCTAGGAAATACCTTTCTTGATGTCAGCATTAGCAAAGGATTTATGACTAAGTTCTCAAAAGCAATTGCATCAAAAACAAAAATTGACATGTGAGACCTAATTAAAATAAAGAGCTTCTGCATATCAAGAGAAATGATCAAGGAAGTAACAGACAGCTTAAAATGGGAGAAAATATTCACAAACTATGCATCCAAAAAAGTCCTAATATTCAGAATCTATAAGGAACTAAACTAACATGCAAAAAACAAATAACTATTAAAAAGTAGGCAAAAGACACTAACAGACACTTTTCAAAAGAAGACATGCAAGTGGCTCACAAACCTAAGAAAAAAAAATACTCATCATCACTATCATCAGAGACATGCAAATCCAAACGACAATGAGATACCATCTCATACCAGTCAGAATGACTTTGTTTTTAAGTCAAAACAAAAATAACAGATATTGGCAAAGCTGTGAACACAAAGAGACACTTATACACTGTTGATGGTAATATAAATTAGTCTAGCTACTGTAGAGAGCAGTCTGGAGGTTTCTTAAAGAACTGAGTTGAACTACCATTAGACCCAGCAATCTCATTACTGGATATATATGTACAGGAAAATAAATTGTTTTATGATAAAGACACATGCACCCATATGTTTATTGCAGTACCATACACCATAGCAAAAACATAGAATCAACCTAGGTTCCCATCAACAGTGCTATGGAATACTATACAGGCATAAAAAAAGGATAGAATGAAATCACGTCCTTCGCAGCAATGTAGATGCAGCTAGAGGTCACTATCCTAAGTGCACTAATGCAGAAACAGAAAACCAAATTGCACATGTTCTCACTTTTAAGTAGAAGCTTAGCTCATTTAAAAGTGAGAACATGCAGTATTTGGTTTTCTGTTTCTGTATTAGTTCACGTGCACACGAAGATGGGAACAATAGACACTGTGAGCTATTAGAAGGGGGAGGGAGGGAGAGGAGCAATGGCTGAAAAGCTACCTATTGGATACTAGGCTCACTACCTGGGTGAAGGGTTTGGTCATACCTCAAACCTCAACATCATGCAATACATCTTTACAACAAACCTGCACATGTGCATACTTATTCTAAATTAAAAGTTGAAAAAGAAAAAGTAAAGAGCACATAATTTGTATTTTATTTATATTATGTACTGTATGTTTACAACATTAATAAAATCTAGAGAAAAGAAATAGTTATCAAGAAAATTATCAGACAAATACATTTACTATTCATTAAATGGAACTGGATGATTATAAAACTCATTAATCTTTATAATCAAAAAAAGCTGAGGAGAAGAAAAACAGAGAGAGTTGCTCTTGGTGTGACAGAGGTGGCAGAGGTGGGAGAAAATCCACCCACAAGAGGACTTGCACAGTTCACACTCATGCTATTCAAGTGTCAGTGGTACCATGATAACATCTAAATGAAAACAAACAATGATTCCTTTATATTTTCCTATGCTTAGTAATTACTTAAATCCCCCATTGTCTCACACAAAATTCAAAGATGATTTACTACATTCAAAATCCAAACAAGATCCACTTAGGACATTTTGTTAATTTGTGTCTTTCAATCTCTGCAGCTATAAACCCTCTTCCTCATCCTTACTTTTTAAAAATTCTTATCATTGATTTATTCACTAAACTGAGTGATTTAATTTGCAGAGTTTCAATATTGCAAATGTTTCTGAATACATCATAGAATTGTTTTACAAGTTCTTCTATACTTCTTATTTTCTGTGAATTGTTAGAACCAAAAGCTTCAAAAGCCTACATTTATACTTTTATTGTACACTGCCTATAAGTTGGTTAAATGTGTATATTAATTACTAATAAAAGATAAGTAAAGATGAGGTATTGTTTATTAGGTAAGATATATGTTAAGCTGTATGTGTAACCGTGAGCCAAAATAGCTCTGGTTTAAGTTAAGTTTATATCTCTCATTAATATCAATCTGGAAGTAGGAAGAACAGGTGGAATAATGGCTCTGCTCCACAAAGTTTCCCAGGGATCCAAGATGTGGCTATCTTTTTTCTCCACCATTGCAAAGTTACTATCTTTCTTTCATGAACCATTATGACTCAACATTAAGTACTTGTTACCAGTAAGTAGGATGAAAAGAGAAAACTTCCTTCTAAGAATCTAATCAGGATGTTGTTCACAGTACTTCCACACATAGAATTCATCACAGAAATACAGTTTCAATGGAAAAAGAAAATACAGTGTTATCTATTTGCTGAGCTAAACATTTTCTTATTAATAAGAAAAGGAGAGAAAAATTATTGGGAGATAAGCTAACAATTTCTAGCCCACAAGGCAAATCTCTAAAACATTTGAAGTAAATAATAATGAAGCTTAACCATTGTGACTTTGTTCACGAGCTCTCGTGTTCACACAGTTGTGACAGAATATTGGCCTAGATAGATAGTTATCACTTTTAATGACAAAAAAAATGCAATTACTTTTGTATCAGCTTAATACATAAGCCCAAGTCTAGAAGGTTGCCTAGTCAGTGGTATATACCAGATGGAAACGGAACTTCTATTCCCTTGGTGTTACGCAAACATTAGATAAAATAAACAGAATATGGGAATGTAAAAATTGTATGGTGGATATTATTTTTTCTATGTTGTGTGTTTACAACACATTATACATTTTACCTATCTGGTTTCCTCAAATACATGTATTTGAGTGCCTATGTGTATGTGTGTGTGTGTCCCTATCCCTATCCTTATCTTTATATTTATTTTTGTATTATGTTTTTAAAGTACAGTTTTTATGTGTGTAAGGGACTTTTTATACATCAACGGCATGTTCCAGATATTTTAGAGTTGACGTTTATTTTCCATGTAATTTACCTTTTTATGAATTAGGAAGAATTAAAATATTAAGGTCAAACTTTCTCTCAAAGGTGAGTTTGCTCAAGTCTTATCTCTTTTCCTTCAACCCTCATACTTCCCTGTTTACTGGGTGGAATGTGCAGTAGAACTGTGAGGGAATTTATGCAGAGGCAGAATTCAATAATGTGATAATGGCAAATAAGAATCTAGCAAGTCAAGTGAGGGATAAATGAACTAACTTCTGTTGAATACTACTATCTGCTGCGTATTAGGTACTGAAATAATAGATTTTACATATATAATCAACAAATATAATGACAAATATTTGAGCTATGTATTATTAACTGCTCTTTTCATTTGTGAAAATTTTGGTTCAGAAATACATTTTTCCATATTACTTTGAGAGGTGGTAGTCTAGAATATTCATCGAGATCTTTAATATGCCAAATTGTATTGTATTTTAATTTACTTTGAAATATACAATGATTCTGCCTGTCACAGAGCAGTTTGCTGCTTAAAGATAAATCCTATGACTCTACAAAAGGGTTTCACAAAATCTGTGGACTCGGCCTGAAGTCTTGATATAAATATATGTTGTGTGCAATACTTTAGTCAATTAAGCTTAGAAAATTTTGAGTCAGTCTAATTTAATTACATTTCTTTATTTCAGAACATCTCAGTATTTGAATAAACATTGTTTACATTTGTCTTAATAGGCTTTCTGAATCACTAAGGAAAAAATAATACATAATATTTCCAGAAATTATTTGTTCATTGAATTATTTCCCCAATAAAGAAGATTTATTTTTGTGGCTTGAAAGCGTGCACATCTGTATATACAAATTTATGTGTTTATATATACATATATAGGTAAACATATATCTGCCTATGTGTTTTATAATCATATGCAGAAATCTTACAAATTATTGTTATTTATCGGTTTAGTCAGTGCATTTTGGCAAGACTTAAAACTATTAGCAGGAAGATAAAGAGATGCATGCAAGATCAAAAATATTTCTCCAAAAAGGGCATACAAATGGCCAACAGATATATTAGCAGGCACTCAACATCAGTAATCATCAGAGAAATGCAAATCAAAACCACTGTGAGATATCTCATAGCTTTAGGATGACTATTATCAAAAAGACAAAAGATAAGTGTGGGCGACAGTGTGGAGCAAGGAATCCTTGAATACTGTTGGTGGGAGTGTAAATTGGTATAGCCATTGTGGAAAATAGTATGGAAATTTCTAAAGAAATTAAAATTAGAACTATATTATGACTCAGCAATTCTTCTCCTGGGTATATACCCAAAAGCAATGAAATTGCCACATTGTACAGATATCTCTACTTCCATGTTACCTTAATTAATTAATTAATTAATTTTTATTTTTAATTTTTTTTTAGACAGAGTCTTGATCTGTCACCAGGCTGGAACACAGTGGCCTGATCTTGACTCACTGCAACCTCTGCCTCCTGGGTTGAAGAAGTTCCCCTGCCTCAGTCTCCCGAGTAACTGGGACTACAGGCACACCACATCCGGCTAATTCTTTTGTATTTTAGTAGAGACAAATTTTCACCATGTTGGCCAGGATGGTCTCGATCTCCTAACCTCGTGATCCGCCCGTCATGGCCTCCCAAAGTCCTGGGATTACAGATGTGAGCCACTGCACCTGGCTGTTACTTTCAGTGTTATTCACAATAACCAAGATATGAAAACAACCTACGTGTCTGTCAACAAATTAACAAAGAAGCTATGATATATATACATATAAAATAAAATATTATTCCACCTTTAAAAAGAAGGTGATCTTGCCATGGGCCACTACAACATGGGTGAACCTGGGGGACATTTTGTTAAGTAAAATAAGCCTGACTCAAAAAGAAGTATACTGCGAGATCTCATCATATGGGGATTCGTAAAACCAAACAAGGCAAATATCCAGAAACAGAGAATAAAACAATTTTTATCCTGAGAAGAGGGGGCAGGGAGGAAATGATGAAATGTTGGCTAAAGGATACAAAGTAGCATTTATGTAGATTGAGCAATTCTAGAGATGTACAACATGAGGTCAATAGTTGCTAATGTGGTATGATAATAAGAGTAACTAGGTGAGATGATGGGTGTCTTCATTTGCTTCACTATAGTAGCAACTTTATTATTTATACATCTATATGTGTAACATCGTGTTGTACATTATAGACCATAAAATTTATAAAAATCAAGACAACAGAACATAGAGCAATTGTATCACACAATGACAATTAGCATGTTATAGGGAAGCAACTGATTATTTCTGATGTGCAATGTGTGTATCATGTGTATATAAAGACCACGGTGCTTTGAGCTGACCTAACCTGACCTTACAACTTTTAAGGCATTTGCGAACAACATTTAGGCATGATTCAAGTGCGTAACAACTGTGGTTAGCACTGCGTTACAACTGTGTTACAACTGTGGTTAGCACTGTGTTTTGAACATGCAGTGCCCTCAAGAAATAGTAAATTTGTCAATCAATTTATTATTACGTTAAAGCATAGACTTACAAGGAAAACTTAGATTTTAAGTTTGGAGGAAAAAAGTGCAAATTACGTCTATACTGAACTTGATTTCATGAGGAGCTTACATATGTAAAATATTCTATTGCTTAGACAATTCTTCCAGAAGAGACTCCCTGAGAAATTACCTTTGCTTGGGTATATTAGTTCCTTCTTGTGCCTCAGGAGAGGCAATTTACCTTTCAAGTATGAAGAACTTGCTTTGAGAAAGTATTTTACTCATTCTGACTCTCTGGAAGATTGAGTCAGATTTAAAGAAATTACACTTTATTTTTAGCAGGTTAGAGTCAGATGTGACCAATAGCATGTGGCTTTTGCAAGGGTTACTTATTTTATCTAATTCATCTTACATTGTGTGCAATTCTTGTATCTCTGTCATGACATAAAATCCTCAAATCTAAGAATTTATTTCATTATTTACACTAGATATATATTGAAAATGAGTTGTTAACCCACTTCCATTGGGTCCAATTGGTGACCATGTAAATTCAAAAATGTATTCCATTTTTAAATATTCCATAGTTATAAAGTAGTTTAAGACATTATCTCATTAGAAATGTATGGTGGTTCTTTAAAGTGAGACTGGAGAGAAAACGAGTGATTTTTTCAAGGTCATCTGAGGAGCAGAATCACATTTTGAAAACAGGTCTTCTAACCTTCTAACTTCAGATTAATGTTGTTTGTACAGCACCACGATGCTTTTGATTGCATATGGGAGAAATAGGAGATAGAAAAATAAAACTGTAATTAATAGCAATTCTTCAGACTTTTTAAAACATGAGCATCATAAAATTGCTCAGAATTGAAAATTAAGTTTTGGTAGTATTAGAATGTGTGAAATATTTTTCACATGTGATGACATCTATTTATCCATTCATTTAGAGAATGTGTCTTCCTTATTAATCAACTATCTTTTTTTTTTTTGTCTTAAACTTTCATATATCCCACTGGATATTTTAGTCACTTAATAAGATCAAACAGGATAAAAAAATTCAAACCATCAAGAAAATAATCCTTATATCGTTATACTTTTGTAACTGTGGTAAAAGTTGCATGAGCAATGGCACTAAAATTATTTAGGTTGTTAGTCTTGAAATTTGGACTAGTTAATTAGAACCAAAGAGAAGAAACAATTGCTGAAACGTGTCCGTGTATTCTGTTACAAAGCCATCAGATCTTCCTCTAGTTTGGGATTTAATGTATATCTTATAAACTGGGTCTCAAAAATGTTTGGAAACAAGTAATCATGACTATATGATCATAATAGATATATAATTTCTTATTTTATATAATTTAATTTCTGTGGCTAAAGATAAATTGTAGGGTAGAGGTGATTTTCATAGATAAATATATACTACTCATATATACACATATATGTATATATACATATACACATATATGTGATATATATACCAGCCATATATATGAGTTGTAATTATATGTATATACATGTATAATTACGTGTACCTATATATGGTGTGTGTGTGTGTGTATATATATGTATCACTCATACATTTGAGGGGTAATCAAGAAAAAATTAAACAGAATTCATATTTCTCCTACTCAGTACATTAATAAAAATTAGAGATCATTTTGAAGTGAGAAAGGAAGTAATAATTCTAAGATTCCAAAGCAACATGTACAAATTTATTCATGGTTTAACGTTCTTTTATATTTTTCATTTCACTGGCAACATTAAGTTTTGTGTTATTACCTGAAAATAAGCCATACATTAACTGAAAAATAAAGGGGTCTGGAGCCATTTAAAAGATAAATCCATATCTCATATATGTTAATAGCTAAATTAGTAAAATTTTTAAAATTAAATTACTATGTGATACCAAATGCAGTGACATTTTGAAATTATAGTTTTTTGAATTATATATAATTTTAAATATCATACATGATTTTCAATAATGGTTCTATAAACAGAGTTGATGAACATACAAAATTGCCAATAACAAAATGATACATAAATAGTATATAAAACTAAAATAAAAAATAAGTAATAGACACTAATACATAAACACCAGTAAATAAATAAACCTAGGAAGATTTCATGAGCTGAGAAATTAGGGTTTGCGGGAAAGCAGTTGGATAAAGAGAATTGGCACAATCACCCTCCTCTTCACCAGAGTAGGAAAAAGGTGTATATAATAAAAATATTACAGAACTCTTAAAAGAACAATGAGTTTATGATTTTAATCTGTGTCACAGTTGTACTTGTTCTGTAATATAACAAATACAACAATCATAATTTTATCAAGAAAACAAATCATAACAAATGAGAACTATTAACTGTTGTGACTAAACTATACACACTTAATCATCATATTTTAAATCATGTCAAATATCTGTGCTGAATACTCTAAATTATCCTTTGTACTTCAATGATTAAAAGCCTGGAAACTGTATTTCCCTAACTTCTTCTTAGCCAGGAGAGTTCTCATGTTAGGCCAATGAAAGTGATTAATGTAAAATTTGAGACTTGGGATTTAAAAACAAAACATTATTCTCAAGGCATAGCCACAGACAGATATGTGGATTACAGAGCTTTCTAATAGTGGATTTTGCTAAGGTTTTGCAGTGCTTCCTGTGACCATTCAGTGTGGAACTGTAGACAAATAAGGTAATTGACGGAAATTTCCAGGGACTTTCTAAACTTCACAAACCTAGACTTTTCAATGGTGCTGTAAAAGTGTGAATCTCTCTCTGCTTGAGATACATAAAATTAGCTTATATTTTCACGGTGCTCTTTGAATGATCCGTCTCCCCAATAAACATTTTGCTGTGTCCAATCTGATCCTCTTCATAGAAGCCAATGACTCATTTTTTTCAGGATTTGAGACATTTTTGGTCAAAAAGATCAGTATGTTTTATCCTATTGTGAATAGGAATAATATAAATAAAGTTTAAAATATGGCCTTAATTTTGATAAAATGAAAGAACCTATAAAGTTTAAAAAAAGGAAAATAGGATTTTTCAGTTCGAGAAGTTGAAAGCCGACACTCGATATGATTTTAAAATCTTGAAAAAATTACAAACGACTTAATTTAAGAGAATGTCAATTCTCTCTCTCTCTCTCTTTCTTTTTTTTTTTGTTTTTGTTTTTGTAATACCAAAATTCAAATATCAGGGCAAAAAGAGCACTGTGCAAAAGATGCAAGAGTTAATTTCAGGACAAACTCAAATACAATCATTTACAAATCCACACAGAATTAAACAGTGGTTAAGCACATTTCTACATCTACTGGCACACAAGAACTAAAACTGGATATGTAAAGCAACTGGATATCTGGAAAAATGACAGACCTTTGTAGTTAGTAATGAAGCTAGAATAACCTTAATCTTTAAGGAGAGCTTTAACTAAATTAAGGTTACATGGCTTTGCTCCAATGAACAAAACTGTAAATATTATAAAGTCTTTCAACAATAATCGAGGAGATTCTAATATTCTAATATTTAATTATGTCTTTATACTCGCATATTCACTTCTTCAACAGTTTAAAAGCAATTGAGTTTAGCAACTACTTAGTAACTGTGATTGGTTTGAGTAGAAATTCCCTTGATGGTATAAATTTTAATACTTCACAACTGTAAACTACTTCGTAAGTTACAAGTATGATTTTAATATTGCCTCTCTAGCACTAAGTTTACTAGTTAAACCCCTGGCTTTAAAGTTAGCTTCAGGGGTAAGAGTCATATTTTTCCAATTGCTCATCTGTAAACAACTGGAAAGATACTAGATTGCCTATGCAATTGATCTAAGATTGCAATTAGTGTGTGTAAATATTCAAGCGTTTTGTATTTTGCAATTTATTTTTTTAAATTTCTGAAAATGTGTGTAAATTCATGGGATACATGTGTAATTTTCTTATATGTCTCTTAGTGTATCCATCACCTAAGTAATGTACTTTGCATCCATTAATTTCTCATCATCCACCCTCTTCTCACTCCACAGGCCTCTGAGTCTATTGTCTATCCCTCCACACTCTATGTCCGCTGTACACACTATTTAGCTTCCAGTTTAAGTGAGATCATGTGGTATTTGTTTTATCTGTTTCTGAGTTGTTTCATTTAAGATAATGGCCTCCGATTCCATCCCTGTTGCTGTCAAATACATGATTTCATTGTGGTTTTTTTTTTTTTTTTAAGCCTGAATAGTATTCTACTTTGTGTACATACCACAATTTCTTTATCTAATTATGACTTGACAGACACTAAGGTTGATTCCACATCTCTGCTCTTGTGAATTGTGCTGCGATGAACATACAAGTGCGGGTATTGGTAGCTGCTGTCAGTTTTCTCCTTGTATCTTTTCTACTCGCTTGGATCCCATGTTTATTTCTTGACCTTCTTCCTTTAAATGTCTCCTGGCATTTTAGTGTCTCTCATTGGTTTCTCATCTGCTTACCGAAGTAATTTGGTGACTATAGCAATACTAAATTTGGTCCTTTTCCTTTTTTTCTCTATAAACTTTTTCTTTGTGAATTATTCTACTACTTTGGTTTGAATTATCACTACCATGTACATTGCACCTGTAAGAGGTTGAATAATGGCCACTCAAAGATACTACTAAGTTCTAATCTCTGAAATTCATGTTACCTTATTGGGAAAAGGAGTCTTGGCAGATACAATGACATTAAAGGTCCTGATAAGATTATTCTGGATTACCTGGATGGTCCCTAAATATTAATACCATCACAAGTGTTCTTTATAAAACAGGCAAAGCGAGATAACATCCCTTTTATTCTGGAGACTTAGAAATGTTAGGGTTTCTAATAACACATGCTTTTTATCTTATGTCTCTTTACTTCGATTATGCTTTTCTCCATGACAGGAATAACCTTGCTCACGTTCTCTAAATGATGAGCTTCTACTTACTTCTTAAGGTCCATCTCCAAACTCACCTGTTTTGTATAGTCTATCCCTGAATTCTGGAGGAGTTCATTTCCCACGTGTCTGCAATCAGTTCTTTTTTGTAGTGTTTTTGTTGTTGTTGTTTGTTTTGTTTTGTTTTCTGAGACAGGTTCTTGCTGTCTCATCCAGGAGGGAGTGCAGTGGTGCGATCACTGCTTATTGCAGGTCTTATATTCTTTTAGGTTTCCTGGGCAAGCAATGTGCCTTATTTTTTTGTGTTTTCAATGTACATGCTTACTATATAGCAGATGTCTAAAAGCAGAGTTTCATGTGGTTGTGTTGGTACATGTTTAACAACTATTTTGCAGCAATACAGATAGAGATGGCGTCCATTAACCTAAACAAACCAACACCAGAACAGAAAACCAAGTAACACATGTTTTCACATATAAGTGGGAGTTAAATAAAGAGAACACATGGATACTAGGAGGGGAATGATGGACGCTGAGACGTACTTGAGGGTGAAGAGTAGGAGGAGTGAGAGGATCAGAAAAAGTATCTATCGGGTACTATGTTTATTACCCGGGTGACAAAACTATTTGTACACCAAACCCCCGTGACACGCAGTTTATCTGTATAACAAACCTGCATATGTATCCCTGAACCAAAAATAAAAGTTAAAAATAAAAATAAATAAAAGGAAAAAAATTACAAAGAAACATAGCTACATAGTAGCTAAGATGTTGATGTTTTCTTAATACCTTAATTGAACCTGAGAAATTAACCACAGATTTTCAGGGAATTATGGCTGTTCATCCAATAAAATTAATGTAGAAAAAAAATTGCGTGGAATTTCTTATGGTGTAAATACTCCCAACATAGCATAGTTTCGACTGCCAATGGTAGATATTATTTCCACTAGATACAGCAACTAGATATAAACAACTTCATAGACACAAATATTAATAAAGAATAGAAAACCATTAGGACATGATGGGTTTTGAGAATTCATTTCCTTTTAAAATATTATATGCTTGATCATAAGTTTCTATAATTAATCTTTAATGATGGCTGTATTTAATAACTAGAAAGCAAAATGACTGAAAAATGAATGATTGGCTCTTGTGAGCCAAGATGAGCTGGCTTCAGCACAACACTGATTTTGTGAAATAATACATGGATCCAATAAATGTAAACTCTTGTTCGAAAAAACTTTAAGAATAATATTCAAACTATTTAATCAATAAGTAAATATCTACTATTCATGATATTTCATACTGTATTAGATTATTTGCAGAAAGAGAAATAGAAACAATGAAATACATAACAGGTTTTTTGAGAAAGCTGCATAAAACATGTTATACGCCAATATATTTTTCAATTTAAAAAATCTTATTTATAATCTAAAAATAACTTTGTATTTGGTAATAAGGTATAAATAAAATTTTAAAAATATATTTCAAATCACTCTACAAAGAAAATCTCAATACAGAGTATTTTCTCTTTTGATATTGCACAATTCTTTATGAAATATGAGTTAATTTATAACATTAATGCTGATACTTTCTCATCCATTCACATTTTAAAAGTGATTTATAAATTAAAAATTATTTAAGCAGTAGCTTTTGTTAATCAACTAATTTTCAAGTATTTTATAGCTGCCAAATTGTGTTACAAACTGGTATCATTCTATGGCAGAGTTACAAAATAAAAATAGAACAGAATGTTTAAGTATTAGAAGTGTTGATTAGTCAGTCTTCAGCAAAGGCTAAATCTAAATTGATTAATTTTCTTAAAATTTGACTGTAAAAATTTTTTTACAAAGTTAATTATAAGCTACATCTTCTAAAACCAGGGGCACAGTTTCATTTAAGACATGAAGTTTATTTTTTATTTATTGATGTGCCATCATCCCTTTCTCCATTTAACAGAACATGCTGCATTTCCTGGCATATAAAGATATTTTACAGAATATTTTTATTTATTTCCTTATATCTCTGTCTTTTCTAGTATGTCAAATGAATTGAATCACATAGTGTGTAGCATTTTTTCTGTCTGGCTTTTTACATTCGGTATAATACTTTTGAGATGTACCCATATTGTTGCACTTATTAGCAGTTTGTTCTTTTTAATTGTTTAACAGACTTCCATATTATGGATATACTTCAGTTTCACAATAGTTCATTCATGATGAAATTGAATTGATTTCGATTTTTGGTAAATATGAATAAAGCTGTTGTAAGCATTTGTATAGAAGTCTTTGGGAAGACATGAGTTTTGATTTATCTTAGATAATAAAAAAGAACAGGTTTACTTGACAGTATGGTAAGTGTATATGTCTAATTTTGCAAGATACTACCAAACTTTTTCAAAGGGGTTATCTCATTTTCACTTTTATTATTATTATTATTATTATTATTATTATTATTATTATTACTTTAAGTTCTGGGCAGGTTTGTTACATAGGTATACATGTGCCATTTTGGTTTGCTACACCCATCAATTTGTCATTTACATTAGGTGTTTCTTCTAATGCTATCCCTTCCCCAGTCCCCCATCCCTTGACAGGCTCTGGTGTGTGATGTTCCCTTCCCTGTGTCCATGTATCCTCATTGTTCAACTCCCACTTATAGGTGAGAACATGCGGTGTTTGGTTTTCTCTTCTTGTGTTACTTTGCTAAGAATGATGGTTTCCAGTTTCATCCCTGTTGCTGCAAAGGACACGAACTCATCCTTTTTTATGGCTGCATAGTATTCCATGGTGTATATGTGCCACATTTTCTTTATCCAGTCTACTATTAATGGGCATTTCCTCAAGAAGAACAAGCCAAGACACGTAATCGTCAGATTCAGCAAGGTTGAAATGAAGGAAAAAATGTTAAGTGCAGCCAGAGTGAAAGGTTGAGTTACCCACAAAGGGAAGCCCCTCAGACTATCAGTGGATCTTTCCGCAGAAACCTTACAAGCCAGAAGATGGTGGGGGCCAATATTCAACATTCTTAAAGAAAAGAATTTTCAACCCAGAATTTCATATCCAGCCAAACTATGCTTCATACGTGAAGGAGAAATAAAAGCCTTTACAGACAAGCAAATGCTGAGAGATTTTGTCACTACTAGGCCTGCCTTACAAGAGCTCCTGAAAGAAGCGCTAAACATGGAAAAGAACAACCAGTACCAGCCACTGCAAAAACATGCCAAATTGTAAAGACCATCAACGCCATGAAGAAACTACATCAACTAATGGGCAAAATAACCAGCTAGCATCATAATGACAGGATCAAATTCACACTTAACAATATTAACCTTAAATGTAAATGGACTAAATGCCCCAACTAAAAGACACAGACTGGAAAATTGAATAAAGAGTCAAGACCCATTGGTGTACTGTATTCAGGAGACCTATCTCACATGCAAAGACACACACAGACCCAAAATAAAGGGGTGGAGGAAGATCTAGCAAGCAAATGGAAAGCAAAAGCAAAAAAAAAGCAGAGGTTGCAATCCTAGTCTCTGATAAAACAGACTTTAAACTAACAAAGATCAAAAGACGAAAAGAAGGGCATTATATCATGGTAAAGGGATCAATGCAACAAGAAGAGCTAACTATCCTAAATATATATGTACCCAATACAGGAGCACCCAGATTCATAAAGCAAGTTCTTAAGAGACCTACAAAGAGACTTAGACTCCCATTTTTACTTCTATAAGGAATGTTGAAAAGTACAAGCTGTTCTACATCTTTGCCAGCACATGGCAGTGCCAGTGTCAGGAGTAGTATTTTTGGTATAAGTGTAATTGTATTTCATTAAAGGTTAAAAAGCAAACAATCCTTGTTAATTGTGTACTGTATGCAAACATTGTTATGTATTGTATTACTTCTGTATGGGTTTGTACTAATTAATGCAAAACTGAATTTTTATATCTCTTATGACTAATGACAAGAATATGTTCATGAAACCATTTGTCATCCATATATATATTTAACTGTCAGTTCAAGTTTCTTGTTTATTCTTAAATGGAATTGTTTATTTGCTTATTATTAGGCCTTGAGATGTCAGTATATATTCTGGACATAAGCCTTTTATCTTATATGTGTTTCACAAATATTTTCTTGTATTCTGTGGCTTGTCTTTTCACTCTCTTCATAGTGTCTTTTGAACCACAGGAAATTTCGATTTTAGTGAGTTCCATTTATTTACTTTTAAAATAGTTGTTATTAGTTTTTCTATATAACAAGATATATAATGCAGTTCAAGTTATTTTTTTACATGGGGTGTGATGTTAAGTATATCTTAGAGTTTGTGTGTGTGTGTGTGTGTGTGTGTGTGTGTGTGTGTATCGATACTTGAATGTTTTTGGATCTGTATGTTGAAAAGATTATTCCATCTAGCCATTAACTGGCAACAAATATGTGGTTCTAATTCTTGACTCCCTATTCTACTCCATTGATCTCTATATGTTACTCTTGTATAAACTATTGTACGCTTATAAGATATTTTGAAATCGGGCAATATACAAACCCAATATTATTCCTCATGTTCAAAATTATTTTTTGGTTACTGTAGGCCCTTGTTTTTGATATAAATTTTAGAACCATTTCGGCAATTTTTAGAAAAAAGATATGTTGCTCTGATTGAATTGAACCTGCATTGACCCTGTAAAGAATTTGGAAATAATTTACAATATTATAAGAGAGAATTGAAGATAATTTTATGATATTGATTTTTATGATCAGGAACAAAAGATATTTCTCTGCTTACTTAGATATTTGATTTCTCACATCACTATTTTATGGTTTGCATCATATAAATCTAGCATCTGTTTTGTGAAATGTATTTCAATGTATTTGATATGTTTTGATGCTATTACAAATGGTGTCATTTCAAATCTGTTTCTGATTATTTATTGCTAATATAGAGAAACATAATACAATATCACACACACCCATGCACAGCAATACAGCTGTGGGTCTCCTCTTGACCAAAACCTTGTAACTTTGTGAATTTAGTTCTATTATGTTTTATTGCATCATCAGCCTACTTTTGGTTAAACATATTATATGTATTTTTTAAATGAATTCTAATGTAAGTACATGAATGAATATATAATTTATCTGTCTCTTTTTTATTTGTAGGGTCAAAATGGCAGTTTCATTTTTTCTAGACCAAAAGATTATAATTTGAAGCAAATATATCACTTACCACTTGAATATTATCTCAACATTTTAAAACTGAAGATTATTAGTTTATGTTTTTCATCTGACTTTTTTCTCATCGCTTGGTTTATCTAATATTTGGTCTCTGTCTGATAATTCTCAGAAACACTCATTCATGAGTTTTGTTAATGCTGTTATTGATACAAAGACAAGGTTACTGAAAAGGGAAAAAGAAAGAAATGACTGCAAGATATGATTTATCACACAATTGATCCTGAGTGTTTAATGTTGCATCTTGCCTGATTCATGTTGTATTTTCACCCTTTTAATGTTAGTCTTTATATTAAATGCCACCAATATGCACAACATCCAATATACTAGTTTACTAATTGCAATTTCACTGAAGATGATTTCACCAATGAGGCCTTAACAAGCATATTCACGGTTATCGCTAAAATTCAAAGCATGTTGTCTAAGAAAAGGAGTATTAAAATGAGGAAGGCTGACTCTGAGTTTAATGATGATAAGTTTGAACTTTTTGGAAAAATAAATAAGAATGCTGAGGTTTGGGGGCTCAGAAAAACAAAATTCCAAAATATGGCACTTTGGTGTGCTGAGTACTTTCGACTAAAGGAGATTGATTGGAAGGCCTCAGAGGCAATGTGTCTCTTCGATCTTCTCCAACCTTCCTGTCTCCCAAGCCTCTTTCTCCCCTGAAACAAGTCACACAAACCGGAATTCTGCTTCTGCAGGATGAGTCATAGGAAAGAACTTCTCTCCCACAAAGCAAGCCATAAAACCTAGAAAGGTGGTGCTTCTCCTTCTCCCTTGAAGACCGTTATTCTACACGGATGCTACCCCATACCTGGGAGGAAGGAATCTCACCCAAAATGACCAGAAAGAATCTTAATAGGTAAGTCTTGCTGGAGTTTCCCCCTCAGTCTAATAGATTATATCTTGTCCAATCACATTTTCACATGACTGTTCATTCTTCATCACACCTAAGCATAACAATTACCAGTTTTTCCTGGATCTTTAGGTGTTCATTTCTGAAGGCCCTGTGTCACAAAAAAATTTTGATTAAATACATTTATTATATTTGTCCTTGTTTACCTGCTTTTTGTTATAGGACTGTTGGCAGTTCCCTTTATGATGTTGAGTAAGGGCACCACATCTTTCCACCCCAACAGAAGCAAATGTCATTAAATACATTCCCTTCCTATCAGCAAGCAGCTGGTTAAAGGGACAGTGAAGGAACTCGTACGTAGAAAGAAACTAACTTTTAATTGAAATCATTGATTATTCATTTATTTTACTATTTGCTAAAATTTATTATTCTTTCAGTTCTTAAAAATGTGTCATATTCTGAAATTTGCATTTATTATCCAGTGTATATATCAGTAAGATTATCATTAATATTAATTGTAGAATCCCACAATAGATCATCTTAGAACAAGTCTGAGCACTATTGA
This sequence comes from Theropithecus gelada, assembly GCF_003255815.1. NCBI lineage: Eukaryota > Metazoa > Chordata > Mammalia > Primates > Cercopithecidae > Theropithecus > Theropithecus gelada. Next base: position 27,856,721 of record NC_037672.1, read on the forward strand.
ATTTTTAATTGTATATAGGCTAGCTTAGAAACAAAAATGATGGAATAGTAACAATGTTAACTTCAGAGACTTGTTAGATTGCTGTTATATTCTGAGATTCAAGTTAAAATGATCAAATGAAATCACTAGGACATCTTGTTCTTATAGGACACAATGTTTGCAATTTTAAACATCACTTTTTTCTCTAGCACTCCCATGTGTAAGAGAATCTATAATACAAGAAGAATTGAGCTATGCAAAAGAATGAAATCATGTCGTTTGCGACAACATGGGTGCAGCTGGAGGCCATTATCCTAAGCGAATTAATGCAGGAAGAGAAAACCAAATACCACATTTTCTCACATAAGTGGGAGCTAAACATTGAGGACACATGCACACGAAAATGAGAAAAATAGACATTGGAGAACACAAAAAGGAGAAGGAAGGGAGGGGGGTAAGGGTTGAGAAACTACCTATTGGGTGCAGTGCTTTCTACTGGGATGATGGGATCATTTTTGTCCCAATCCTCAGCGTCACAAAATACACCATGCAACAAACCTGCACATGTACTACCTGAACCTAAAAGTTGAATTTTTTAAATAAAATTAAAATAGTAAAAATAATTGGGACCACACATTTTGTTTGCCATTACTCATTCTAGTTGATCGTGATTCAATTATTGAGTAACTATATGATGTCTTCTTGGCTGCTACAGAGAAGATATGTATTTAGGTATGAAACAATTTATACTCAAAGTTCCTTTTAGTTTACTTGACTTCTCTCAATCTTCCTTAACCTACCTTTAGTGTACCAGAAATTTTTGTCTACTTCAGGTGCTTGACATATCTGACTTTTGATTGTTCATTGTGACCTCAGTGGCTACCCAAAGTCACAATTAGCCTTGTCAAATTTCATTAAACTCTTAGAGCCTCTTGCCTCTATCCTTGCTCTTATATATTCTATTCTACTAGAGTCTCTGTCTCCACTCCTACTCTACCCCTTGAAGATAAGCAGAGATTTGTTTTATTTGCTTCCTAAGTCCTCAATACATAGAACCGTGTACAACTAGTGTATGTGTAATAAATATTTGTTGAAAAGAATAAATGAAAGATTTCTAGCAGAGGCTGAGGGGGGAAAAAAAAAAAACTACACACGGGATTGTAAACTCATCAAACTGTGCCTCCCATTTACACCCTAACAATAAAGAGTAGATCATCAATTATACCAATCACAAAACTATCTCAGTTTTAGCAACTGCAGTTTTTGGTGAGAGAATAAACAGACATAATATTAAGAGGGAAATGACACATATTTCAAATTTTGTAGAGTGGCAGTAGATGTCTCTTTCTCATTGGCCAGGACTACAGTATTCAAGACCTACAGTGTCGCCTTTACCATTCACAGTTTTATATAAAAAGGCAAGAGATATGAACGGCGGCGTCACTTTAAGGATGGAGCTCTCAGCCATTCTTAGCTAGTGTTTCTTAAGAGAATTAAGCTTTGATATCATAAGACATCCATTATATATAAAAATTATTAACTTGTCTCCTATACAGTTAGTGTGATATTAGTTACTACTCAACCGTCTGGGGAAATGAGAACATAGTCATGGAATCAAATGTGGGGTAATTGAGAACATAGTTATGGAATTCATCATCTCTTTTCTTTGTTTCAAAAGAGAAACTCCAGTTGATAAAGGCCTGATGGAAGTGGTAAATTATGTCATATCAACGTTTATTGAAGCCTACTCATCTACTGGAAGAGCATATAAAAAGGTTCAACATGAAGTACCAGTTTCAAAGTTTGATTGGCATTTTACTGTAGAAAACCTTTACATTACAGCTTGTAGCTACCTTTCCACAGTTTCCTTATATAGATTGGGCTTTTTTTTTTTTTTTTAGACAAACACATTGTTGTACAGAGAAGATCTTAAGTATTTAACCCCCCTGCAGGCTTGCAGAAGACTTGCAATTTATAGTTGGCATAAAATTGCTCTCATGCATGAGAATCACACCAATATGTATTTTCTTTAACTATATACAATTTTATCACTGCAAATATTTTTCCTTAATTTACTTCTACAAATTTTCTCTTTTCTATGTGCTGCCTATTAACAAGTCTCAGGAGAAGATAAATGCTGTTTGAATATCTACCACAATTGCCCCCTGAAACTGAGTCACAAGAAATAAAAATTTTCACAGCATGTTCCTAGTAATTATTTAAAAATAGGTAAATCAGTGTAGTTCAAACTCTATTGTTATTTGTGTCAGTAAGCATCCTAGAATAAAAGTTTGAAACTGTACTTACAGTTTTATTACAAAAAATAAAATTAGGTAATTTGCAAAGGAGGAAATGTATAATATATTTACTTAATGAAACACACACATTCGCACACACATTCACATTTTCCTTTTTCAGAATTATTCAGCTTTCAATAATTAAATTATACTTAATAATACATCACAGAACAAAAATTTTATTTCCCCAGTAATGAATGTGCATGACCAAAGAATCAATCAAAAGAGTATTCTTTTAAATTTTAATAGACATGAAACATTCTAATGAACGCGAATACCAGATAACAAAGATCCTTAACCCAGCGTACAAACAAAAAATGTAAATTAGCAAGGCATGCGACATAATTATTGAGTGAAATTTCATCCAATTATCAAAGGTACTAGTAGTCCTCTATAAATTAGTCAGTTTCAGGAATTGTGTGGTTTCTTTTCTGTTTTGTTTTATTTAAACACCAACATGATTTGACTATGAAACATATGTGACTTACCAGCTATTTCTTGTAGTTGCTCTCCTGTCTGGGCTGCTTTGATAAAAGTTAGTTCTTTCATTAATCATCCACCTCAAAACTCTTTTACTTTGAGATAGCTCTTCTATTAATCCACAATGTCAGTAAACTTAACATCTTTAACTTCATAACCCAAAGGAATTGGCTAACTACATAAAAAGTGTGAGGCCCCACGAAAAGGCTAGATTCTACTTTCTTTCTTGGCTTTTTCATGCTGAGGAAATGGTCCTCTCATTCTAGCTTAGGAAAAGACACTCAGAGACCTAAACAAATGTGAAAATATACCGGACCCTATGCATGCTCCATCTGAACAGTGAGTGGTCTGCAAGCTCTGAATGGTTTTCCAAGGACAAACAATAAGTGACCTTGTGGGTTTGGTGACAGCCACAATTTGAGATTTTGGTGGAGAGGAGCGAGACCAGCAATGCCTTTAATAGTTTTAATTTTATTTCAAAATGTTATTTTTTTTCTGTGAATTTAACTCTGACAGAGTTCAAGAGGACAATTCTAAACCAAGGGAGTTGAAATAAGGAACATATTTATGGCAAGATGTAGTGAAAGCCTTATCTAATATGTTAGAGAGATATTGTATAATCACAATTGTTATTGGTTGATTTAGCGTATGGCAGTGTGTTACTCTCTTAATTCTGTTTTCTATCATTTAAAAATTTAATATTAACATGAAAGATTTTAGCATATCTAGGAAAATCTTTTATCATGCTTTGTTAATTTGATTAAGTACTATATAGCAATGAACAATCCTATATTATGTTACTAATCTCTTTGTAATGTAAGACAGAAGGTCATGGTACTTAATCCTTATCATTAATGAAAATGCATGGAAAAAGTAAAAATAAAACTATTTTGCAAATCTGCATTTTATTTTCTTTCTTAATTTATTTGTTAAACATACTAAACATTATACAGAACATATTTTTTGAAACACAGTTTCACTTACAAAATAATTTTTGTTCCCCTTTTATTCTCACTCTGCTATTTAGCATAATCATAATACATGATTACTTTGGCTTAAAAATAGTCCCAGCTACTTGGGAGGCTGAGTTAGCAGGATAACTTGAGCCCAGGAGTTTGAGGCTGCAGTGAGCATTACAGCCCAAGTATAACTGCACTTTAGCCTGAACAACAGAAAGAAACACTGTCTCTAAATAAATAAATACAAATTTAAATAGAGACTACTTAATAGTTTATAAAAGTTAGTTCTGTAAATGTTTATATGACTGTCTTTTCTGTTTCATAAACTCCCTAGTCCAAACAAGCATAACAGAGATAATATCTTCACATTAGCTATTTCTTTTAGTGGTAGACATCTAGATACCAAATCTAGTATTTCAATACTTCCTTTTCTTCAAATCAACCTAATGAGGTTAAACAATATACAATTTTATGTTTATTCCTCAAATATTTGAGATGTTTCTTATTAAATAGGTTTTTGTCCTGTAGTTTGAAAAGTCAGAAAATAGAACAAAAAATAAAATGACAGAAAAAGAATTTCATTCTTTATGGCAGTCATTTCCCTTTACATAAAGCCATATTTCAATCATAAATAAAGTGAACAGTCTGTTCCATATGATTTTCATATTCATGTAAAATTGACTCTTCTTTCCTAGAGGCAAATGTGTTATATATACACTATTTGCTGCATATCCCTGGAACCAAAGTATTGTCAAGTTCCTGAGTGGTTTTATAACAGTTAAAATATTATATGTATTAACTGTAACTACATTGTGATAACATTGTGACAAATGAAAAATTCTTTTTCTGTAGTTTCCAATTTTTGTTTTCCCCTGTAGAAAATTCTTCATCAAACTCTAGATTCCCTTAAGGGTAGTAATCTCTGGGTCTTATTGACTCCAGGGAGGATGCTGTTCTGTCCCCGTGCTCATCTTATTGAGACAACAGGTACACAACTCTCCCCTGCCGCTGTTTCTAATGCAGTGTGGCGTGATGGCAGTGGGGTATTTTCAGTGATGGTTAGCAGCTTAGTCATCAGAATCCTTCTCATGGGGAGCTAAATAAATGAACAGCAGCAGTGCTTAGACTTCCTGAGAGAAACTGGAAAACAGTGTACTCTAGAGACAGCAGTTAATCACATTCCATACCTGTGACTCCATTAAACAAAGTTGACTCATCTGTGTAATCTCAGAGTTACCTTCCAGAGAGATTCTAGAAAGCTGTTCAAGTCTTGGGGTTTTAAACAAGGCTCAGGGTGAAAAAAAGAGAGAATCAATACCCTGTGGCGATTTAAAATATATATATATATATTTAAAATTGTGATCAAATGAATAAATATTTCTTTTAATATGTTTTTTAAAACAAATGCAAGGATGATAATCATAAACCTTCCTTAAAATAGCATTAAAAGTATAACTTTCATGGGACATAATACTTAATTATATCATTCAGGGAAATTGTAGAGTATTTTTCAAGAGGATCATTATCTTGAACTCCACACTCGCCCAAGGACTACAGACATCCTCTAGAAGCTGGACACGAGAAGGATATGAATTTGCCTCTAAAATCTCCAGAAAGAAACACAGCCCTACTGACACATTGATTAGCCCGGTGGCACCCATTCTGAACTACACAATGATCAAATAATAAATGCGTTGTTTTAATCCACTACTTTTGTAATAATTTGCTAGAGAAGTGATAGAAGGTGGTTTCTGATTTCCTTACTCTGTTATTAAATCATTGCATCTTAGAATTGAAGAAAATAGGTTATATTCAATATGACTAGAATAAACATGTGTGTATATATACAAATGTCTGTATATGTGTATATATATGTCTATATATGTGTATATATAAATGTCTATATATGTGTATATATAAATATAAGTAATTTAAAATTATATATATGTGTATACATATAAATGTCAGTAATTTTAAAAATATGTGTATATAAATGTCGGTAATTTAAAAATATTTGTGCATCAATTACAAAATAATAATTATATGTGTATATTATATGTGCATGCATATATATATCAATGTCAGTAATTTAAAAATTATGTGCATCAATTATAAAACAATCTTATTTTTAAAAAACTTTAATTCATTTAATAATACTTCTTCATTATTCCTAAGAATTTGAAAATTTAATATGATTCCCAGGATAAAAATTATTTCATCTGAAAATAATGAGAATTTTTCAACTTACTAATGATTATGCTTCCAGGTTTTTTTTTTTTTTTTTTTTTTGAGACAGAATCTCCCTCTGTTGCCCAGGCTGGAGTGCAGTGGTGTGATCTCGGCTCACTGCAAGCTCCGCCTCCTGGGCTCGAGCCATTCTCCTGCCTCAGTCTCCCCAGCAGCTGGGACTACAGGCACCCGCCACCACGTCCTGCTAATTTTTTCTATTTTTAATAGAGACGGGGTTTCACTGTGTTAGACAGGATGGTCTCGAGCTCCAGACCTCGTGATCTACCCGCCTCGACCTCCCAAAGTGCTGGGATTACAGGCGTGAGCCAGGGCGCCTGGCGCTTCCAGGTATTTTTTAAAGAGATACAGTGGCACTTTATTGTTTCAGGTATTGTCACTTTTGAAGCAGAATTAGATAATACTAGCTCATGGCAAACGAGTTGCCTTATTTCTGTTTCCACTAGAATGCCTCAAAGCTTTTAGCATGATGCGTGGTTTACACATTTAATTCTCTAATAGTCTCTCTTTCTGACATTTTTATTGGTTGATTGATTTTTAAAGCAATATTTTTATTACTTTTAGTAACATTTTTATTATCCCCTAATGTGAGAATGTAGATATTGTCTGTTGAATATAGTAATATGATGAATTGTACTGTTAAAAAATAATAGTAAAAAAAAATCCCCGAACTCCGGAAACAATTTCTATTATCATCTATTTTAATTATTGCTAGACTGAATTTGCTTGTATTTCATTAAATATTTTGTTTATATCTATTTTTAAGTGGCCTGGAGGTAATAACGATATTAGCCAGCACTCATGTAGCATTGACCACATGCTATAACTCTGATAACTCTCTTACGTTTATGACTTCCTTTGGCCTTCAGAACAGCCTTTAAGAAAGTATTCTATTTATACCTCTATTTTACAGATGCTGAGTGCTATGGATTGCATTGTGTCCTCCCCATATTTATATATTGAAGCTCTGGAACTTCCAACAAGATGGTTTTTGGAGTTGGGGCCTTGGGGAGATAATTAGGTTTAATGAATAATGAATACTAAATGATGAATTAATGAATAGTCAAGTCATGAGGTTGGAGCCCTAATGATGGTATTAACATCAGGGCTCTCCCGCTGCAAGATGAAGACACAGCAAGAAGGAGGCCATCTGCAAGCCAAGAGGTGGGTCCTCATCAGAAGCTGACCATGCTTGCTACTCTGATCTCAGCCTCAGCCTCCAGAACTGTGAAAAAACAAATCCCCGTTGGTTAAGCCACTCAGTTTATGGTATTTTTTTATGGTTCTTTGGGCTCACGAATACAGTGAGAAACAAAAAAGAAAAATGACTTACCTAATATTACAGAGCACATAAGTAATGAAGACAGATGGAATCCAGTCAGGTTGGTTCCAAAGCATTTACTATTAACCACTTTTGGTGTGAGGACTATGCTTACTTCAGAAAACACATTGGAAAGATATCCATATATTCCATAATCATGTAAGTATATACATTACAAGGAAATAAACTGATTCCATAAAAAATCATAGTGCAGACTTTAGTGCTTGTTTTGCAATTCTTTTTGATAAACTATATTCCTCCCTGTATGTTGGTGAAATACATGTGATTTCTTTCTTTCCTTTATAAGTCAGGTATTTTACTAAGATACAGTGTTTTGTTTTTTTCCCTAACATACTTAATTTGTCATATAAACCAAGGACACTTTTTTTTGTTGTTGTTTTGTTTTGTTTTGTTTTGTTTTGCCTTCAGAGTCAGTAATTTCTTCAGTTTAGAAAATATTTTCTCTATAATAATTTGAATAGTTTATTTGCTCATTTGTTCCTTATTCAAAGTATTTTATTTTATTTTATTTTATTTTATTTTATTTTAGACAGAGTCTCTCTCTGTCACCCAGGCTGGAGTGCAGTGGCACGATCTCGGCTCACTTCAGCCTCTGCCTCCCGAGTTGAACCAATTCTCCTGCCTCAGCCTTCTGAGTAGCTGGGATTGCAGACACATGTCACCATGTCAGACTAATTTTTGTATTTTTAGCAGAGATGGGGTTTCACCAAGTTGGCCAGGCTGGTCTCAAAGTAATTTTAATTATTGGCTAATAGAGTTCTAAACCTAACTCTAACTCAACACTTGCATTAATTCTGAATTCAGTACTAATTCTGTTCCTAACATTAACCCATTGAGGTTTCATCCTCTTTTTTCTGTTGATCTGTATTTTTCGTCTCCCCCTCTTGGATTCTCAACTAGGACCAGAAGTTTGTTCATTACATCACATATTTTAGTTTTTATGTTATTTATTTTATTCTTAACATCTTAAAACATTTAAAAACTATTTTTACTATATTTTAGTTTTATTAAATAAATTACGTTATATCTCTTCCCCTAATATCATTTCAATCAAATCTGTGATCTTGTCATATTGTCTACAACAATTACATTGTAGATTTCATGTTTTCTCTCAAATTAATGAAAGCACAAGTCAGAAACTTTATCTTACTTAAGTTTTTCCAAGTTATTTTTATTATTGTTGTTGTCTTTTAAGAGTGCTTTATTTTATATCCGTATCATCCTGGAATCATTTTATAACCTATACTTTAGTTTTTATTTTGTTATTTTTCATTGAGTGATGAAATCTTATTCAAACTTAGTATCTTTTACCAGATCAACAGGAGTATCTTATTGATTTCCTGTCCTTCTTTGTTCTCCAATTTCAGATTTTAAGCTATAGGCTGATTATCAGGTGGCAAGAGAGTCTGTTGTTTAGAAAGTGCTTTAAAAGAACTTGAACTGGGATAACTCAGTGGGTAAAACAGGAAATGAACTACTATTTTCACAATGATTCTCTTTCTTCTTTTAATTTGAACTATATTGGACGATTTGCTATTTTCATGAAGAATCAAACTCTTCAGTAACTCAGTCTCTTTGCAGGTACTTTTTTCTCTCACTAAAAATGTTCTTGCCATATTTCAGGAACCAGTTAACTCCCACTCATCATTTAAAGGTAATTTTGACCATTATCTTTTGCTAGAATTGTTCTGTAAAGTCTCTGTCTGTGCCAGGAGATAATCTCAAATTCCATGGCAACTTGTGTGTGCTTATTTCATGTACTATACCATGAAGGCTTTTATCACTATGTAGCTTTCTGTAGACCATATTTGGTTTACCATTTTTTTAGCTTCTGATTAAAAATAGCTTTTCCTTAAAAATGCTTTATTAAAAATATATTAACAATTTTATCTGCAATTTCAACAGTTTCATGAATTATCCCAAGCATATCTGTGTATAGCCTAACATTTCAAAAACCTAGGTAACCACTCCAGGTAGGTGCCTTTTGTTACAGAGGCCCATACAAACATGCACTTTATGATTTTGATTTAACAGAATAAAACAAAACAAGCAGGACAAACCTCAGCAAGAAATGAGGTGACTTCCAGACATGCAGTTCTAGGGACACTCACAGTAATATCCTGTCTCAGAAACAGACAACTTCATTGTATATTTTCTTTATCTTTGTACAGACATACAACTCTACTTATACTTAATAAAACTTGGAATCAGTGAGGTTATATCCTCCAAGGGAGAGGAAGTAGTGTCAACCAGCAGACAACCGACTCTGATAGCTTTCTAAGCCACTGCAATCTAGTGTACTTGAATGAGGTCCCCCAAGATGGCATAAGGATGCCCGTAATACATTATCCTATTTCTTATTTTCATCTTATCTACTGTCTGTCTCATACATACATATTCAAAATATGTTTTCTAAAGAATGTTTTTAAAGTTCATTCCGCCTATTTCCCTCAACTTCCACATACAAAAATTGGTATCTTATTTACTGCGAATTATTTTTTATATTCGTAAACCCTTTGGCCCTCATTTTTAATTTTATGTGGAATTGGTATAATGTCTAATTATCAAGGCCACTGTACAGCTTACAAGTAAAATATGTGAAAATGTAATCATTGAATAAAAAGTGTTAAGATTGTTGTTGCTATTGCAATTGCTAGAAGCATTTAAGTCCATCAATATTGAGTTGAGTATCTACCATCCACGAAGCACTGTGTTAGGTTGAGATCACATGCCTATCGACTCTACATTTAGAAGCATTCCTATTCCTGACATGATTATACTTTTTTCTTCTATAAAAGGATAATCTGTTACTATTACAAATGCACATTTAGAATCAGTTTATCAGCCCAAGGAATTCTATAGTTTCAATTTTAGGTCTTATCAAGAGAATGGTTTAATTTTCATACCATGGTATGGTCACGTATTCTAGAGCTAGTACAATTTTAAATAGCAACTTCAGAGGTTGCCTGGAAACGACACTGGTTGCACATTAAGCATCAGTGTTGAAATACTTTAAGTGAAATCATTTGTTCTTTTCCTCTTAGAATAAAGAACTTTGTACCACACTCATAAAAGAGATGCTGGCAATTGTTTACTTAGATTCTTTTATCTGACTATTGTTTTTGAAATTTTATTTGTTTACATTTATCCAAATGTTGTATTTATTGGAGATTTCTAAACAAATACAAGTGCATTCTTCATATTAATTTTTTATATTGGCTTCTAAAAGAAAATAATTAGAATATCAACAAAATGAGGAAAATCATTTGAAAGATATAATACAGTATGGTTAGCTGAAATTGTCCTGCAAAAGAGGAATATAGACCAATGTCAGAAAAATGTCTGAACTTGGTCTCTTGTTATCTCATACATTTAATACTGACAGTCACATGTCACATATCTAAGACTCATGATTTTCATCTGCAAAATGAGGGTAGAAATTCCCCACTATATGCTTCACAGAATTGATTCATTAGACTCAAAACATGTGACATGCTTAAAAAGCACTTGTAAACTGTGAGCCTCATGAATGTAACGTATTTTTGCTCATATAGTCAAAGTCATACATTTGTTCATGAATATAACCAGTAAGCTTTCCTGTAACTCTGATTGACTGTATTGAAAAAGTTGCACTATTACGAAGTAGGGAAAAATGATTGAACACAGATGAATCAATGTAAATCTACTTCTGCAAGTGGAGAAAATTGAAAGTGCTCACACATCCACCAAGTTTAAGCAGTGCTATTTTTCTGCATGAAGAACTGTCCCCTGAGTGTCTTTACAGTCCCTAGCAGCTAGAGATTGCCCAATAAATGCCAGTTATTACTGCTATGTGCCAGGTGCTATGGTAACAATCAGTAGATGGCAATCTAAGCTGTATCATTACACAGTTGAAATAGTAACTTTAACAAACCTACAAGATTCTTAAGCCAATGTTGTAGCTGAGGAAAGTGAAAAGCAGAGAAGTCAAGAAGATTGCACATAACAACCTTGAAACTCATTGGCATTAAAAAAAATAAAAAAACTACCATTTTATTTCACAATTTGTAGGTCATATCAGCAGGGATCATATGGTATTTCTTTGTGTTTCATATGATGTAAATTATAGTCACTTGGTTATTTATCTGGAAGCTGGCCTGGCTTGATCGCTTCAAGTAGACTTCACTCATAAGTCTGGTGCCTTGTGGGAACAACTGTGAGAAAGGGCTGAAATGGGTTATATTTCTCTGCATGTAGTCTGATATTCTTTCCTCCTGGTCTCTGTAGAAGGTAAATCAGCCTCTGTACACAGTGACTCAGAGCTCTAGGAGAGCAAGACAGAACTTGCCTAGGGTCTAGATCTGGAATAGCATCATTTCCAGTGTGCTTTACTTATTAAGGGATTCACACATTGAAAGGGTGGTGTATTAGTCTGTTTTCACACTGCTAATAAAGACATACCCAAGACTAGGTAATTTATAAAGAATAAGAGGTTTAATGGACTCACAGTTCCACATGGCTGAGGAGGCTTCACCGTCATGCTAGAAGGCAAAGGAAGAGCAAAGTCCGGTCTTGCACTGTGGCAGGGAAGAGAGAATGAGAACCAAGCAAAAGGGGCTTCCCCTTATAAAGATACCAGGTATCCTGAGACTCATTCACTACCATGAGAACAGTGTGGGAGAAACCGCCCCTATGATTCAGTGACCTCCCAACTGGGTCCCTCCCACAACATATGAGAATTATGGCAGCTACAATTCAAGATGAGTTTTGCGTGGGGATGCAGCCAAACCATATCAGGTGGAAGGTAATCCTTTTGCATTTTCCAAGGGATGGGGCAAAATATTCATCTTTCATTGGAAGAATTTGTAGCTGAACAGAATCTACCACAATGTTCAAGTCATTTTGGTCAGAATATTATTTTGTCCCAAATTGCTGTGTATTAATCAGGGTTCTCTAGAGAAAAGAACCAATAAACTGCATAGAGATATTTAAAAGGAAATTTATTATGATAATTGGCTCATGCAATTGTGGGGGCCAGAAAGTTCCATAATCTTCCATCTGTAAGCTGCAGAACCAGGAAATCTGATCGTTTCATTCAATCTAAGTCCAAAGGCCTGAGAAGCAGGGGAGCAAATGGTGTGACTCTCCATCCAAGGCCAAAGGCCCAAGAAGGAGGAGGTATGATGTCCAAGAGCAGAATAAGATGGAATGTCCTAGTTTAAAAGGACAGAGAGGTCATTTACCTTTCCTTCACCTGTTTCTTCTGTCTGGGCCCTCAGTAGATGGTAAGATGCCCACCCACATTGGTGAGATGGGCTCTTCTTTACTCAGTCCACTGATTTAAAAAGCTAATCTTTTCCTGAAACATCCTCACAGATAAACTCAGGCCTAACGTTTTACCCGATATCTGGGTATCATATAGCACAGTAAAGCTGACACATAAAATTAACTGTCATGTTCTTGTATGTATTTAGTGAAATCCTTCCATCACTTTAACCAAGATATTTTATTGGGTGACACATAAGACTAATAACTTTTTAAAAATATTTTATGTTATTTTAAAGTTATATCCCTGCCTTAGTCAAATGATGTGTCCTGGTCATATACCCTGCTTTTGTCACTAAGAACTTACATGAAAACATGAAGTGCTCACTTGGGTTCATTTGGCCAAAATGTAAACGTCCTTAAAACTGATTAATCGGAAATAAAATTTCTAGATTAAATGTTATTCTATACATTTGTTCATAAGCATCCCCCTTATGGTCACAAATACATAGGATGTTTTTCTCCATAATATGACAAATCAATATATTTTAAAAATCAAACCTTTTTTATACTATAAACATTAAACTTACAAAAACATTCTATAAAAATTTCAAAATGCTCTTAAAATATTTTTATTACTTAACATTTTTAGCTTCTGAGAGCAAAACTATAGAAGATTTATAGACAAATTGCTATCAAATCAAATTAATCAAATAAAATTAATTTTATCATATGTTTTTAACCAGTCTTTATTCCACAAAAATGTCTTGAACAAAATCCAGAGACTCACTGCCAATGATTAGCTACGTGCTTCTTTGGAAGTTAGGATACTAAAATGTATTTACTGTTTTATTAAATCTTTAATCTTGACACAACCTTGTTCTAGAGGATAAACCATATAAATTTCCTCTTTCTTGATTGTTCTCTAATATCTTTCATTTCCAGAAAAATATGTGTGTTAAATGCAAAATTCTGTGTGGCATTGCATACGACCCCAGTGCACTATGAGTTCACAATTGAAGATGACTTTTAAGTGTGGATTAGCTAGTGTGTCACGTAATGGAACCTGAGGAAGCTTTTTACTATGTCACTCCCTAGACACTGACTGTCTCACAACTTCTCCAGGCATAAGGGATAAATACTGCCTTTATGATTGCTTGGCAGTCCTTGGGGACTCTGTTTCTGGAGACTGATATTTTCCCCAAACTTACATATTTCTGCGTATTTGTATTAGCAAGGGAGACATTATGCAGACCCAAAGCCTTAGAGTATTTGGATATTCCTATCCTTCCCTTAAATAAATAAGACTGTGTTTCTGTGCACAGGGGCACTATTGTTTGAGCCATTATTTTTTCATTCCTATCAATAATAGCCTATTAACACTAAAGTTCGATTGCTCTGTCACTTGGGTAAGTTACTTTGCCTCACTAATTCGCATTTTTCTTTTCATAAAAATGGGATAATAATGCTTATATTCAGCTCATAGGGCTGGTATAAGAATCAACACAATACGTGCAAAGTTACTGTTATAATACATACCACATAGCAAATGTTGATTATATTTTATATATCATATTTAATATCTTGGAGATCTCTCTGTCATTAACATGACACATCCATTATTTCAACCAATTTGACAACTATAGTTGGTTTAATGCCTTTTCTCTATAATGTCTCTTCATCTCTTTTCTCATTGATGGATAATTTAAACTAATTATTGCAAAAACCACCTATTTTTTCTAACACTAAACTTCTCTCTCTCTCTTTAATTACACCTTTATACTTCACTTCACTCTGCTTTCTAAAATGATGATTTGGCATATTTCTCACTTGTATTCCAAATGTTAATAAAGTTCCTTTTCCTTCTAGGGTACACGTGTTAATTTCCCATTACCGCTGTTATCAAATTTTCACAAATTTAGTGGATTAAAACAACACATCCTATAATGCTGGAGGTCAGAAATCTATAATCAAGGTGGTAGCAAATCTGTATTTCTTTTGGAATTACTTCAAAGGTGAATCCATTTCTCATCTTTTTCAGATTGTGGAAGCTGAACACGTTGCTTGGCTCTTGGCCTCCTCCTGGTATCACTGGTGCCACTTGTTGCTATAGTCACATTTCCTATCAAAGACTGATCCTTCTGCTCTCAGAAGGATTCTTGTGTTTATATTGGGACCATTTGGTTAGTATAGGATAATCTTCCCATTTCAGACTCTTTCATTTAATCAGTTATGCAAGTACTTTTTACAACAATAGGTGACATATTCATAGATTTATAAATTCACAGACATCTTTGAGGGGCCCATTATTCAGCCTACCACCATATATATTCCAAATTTTTGTCATGTTTTTAAGGAACTTCATCATCTTCTCTCAAGCTGTCTTTTGATGCTGTCCCATCAGTCCCTTCCATAATAATTGTATTCAATGACTTTTACATTTCATGACTACACATCGAACTGTGAATATATAATTTACTTTCCATCTGTGTGAGTTTTTTCATGCTTTCTTTTCTCAACATGCGTTTCCTCTTATTTTGTGCCTGGTGAAATAGTACTCAGTTTCAAAAAAAAAATCACCCAGAATGTTTGGCATCTTCTATGCTTTCATAATACACTAATATTTGTGTCATATTAGGACACATTTTGCTGTATAATCAGGATACATGTATTTGTCCACTTTTCTAGATTGTTAACAATTTGAAAACTGAAATCTTTCTTATTCTGTGTTGTTATTCTCATGTTAAACATAGAACCTTGCAAAAGCCTATTGCTGTTTATGAGATTAATGAATCCACTTGCCACAGCTTGCCTGAAAATTTAGACCTGGAATGACAGCTTTGAGGGCCACAGTGCATTGATTTGTTATTCTTCATATCAATTAGGGGTCTTAGTTGCAAAACAGCAGAATCCCCTACAGCTGTTTTATGGAGAAAGTGAATATAATAAAGAATGTTAGATAGCTCATAGACTTTCCCAGAAGACAAAGAAATAAGCTTGGGGGTCATGCAGCCAGGAATAATAGCCAAATCATACTGTCAGGCTGCTCCTGTGGGGCCCAGTAAGATGCTATTGCTACATACAGACACCTAAAATCACACACCACAAATGTTACCGCCAGGACCTTGGCTACTGTTGCCTCTGAAAAATAGACTCTCCCTGCACCCTTTATAAGGAAGGATATCACAAGGTTGGAGGATCTGAGTTTTTCCATGGGAACACCTGATACACAGAACCAAGGGCACATGTCTGCACCCCTAGATGTATAGGAGGCATTCAAAACTGTTAAGTTGTTAAAGAGTTGGGGAATTTCAACTATGCCTTTTCCAGAAATAATGTAGAATTAGATAAGCCCATTGCGTATATTTGTTTTAAAGAGAGAACTTGAGAAATCAAAACTATAGCCTGTAAAATAATGACATTTGTCATTTGCAGCAAATTTCGTTTATAATTTTATGAAATACTCATTTTTTTTTTTTTTTTTTTTTTTTTTTTTTT